>NC_084496.1:7974171-8336671 GCF_030035675.1 Rhineura floridana | reverse complement strand
GGGAAGCTGCCTTACCCCAGGGCCCCATCTTTAAGGCAGTGTTATACCACTTTAAATAATCATGACTTCCCCCCAAATAATCCTGGGAACTGTAGTTTGTTAAGGGTGCTGAGAATTGTTAGGAAACCCCTCATAGAGCAACAATTCCCAGAGTACCCTAGGAAGAGGGACTGACTGTTAAACCGCTCTGGGAATTGTAGCTCTGTGAGGGGAATAAGGGGTCTCCTCACAACTCTCTCAGCACCTTTAACGAACTACAGGTCCCAGAATTCTTGGGGACGGGGACAGGAATGTACTTTAAATGTACACAGCCATACTGAATTAAGGGCAGGATGCAAACGTTCAAGCTGAGACTCCCTGATTTTTAGCTCATCATCTTACCCACACTGTCTGTGGCTCATGTCCTCCTCCTCACCAACCAACATAGCAAAACTTCTGCTTCTCCTCTTCCAGGTAGTGTCCTGAAGCACGAACATCAGGGCATGGTCCATTATCACCTTACCAACAAGAACCTCAGCTGGGCACAGGTAAGAGCTGGAGGGAAGCTGCTGGGGGGGGGGGGCGCTGGAACAGTGGCCAGCAAACGAGCTGCCTACTGAGGCCCCCTCCAGGTGTCCTTTGTATTGTGCATCCAGGATGATCTGTGCTCAGGATGGTATCAGGGCATGTATACAGTCCCACATCCAATACTGACTGTGCCTTGAAAAGTTTCAGGGTGAACATAATAACAATAATGTGTTCAACCCTTTTTTAAAAGATGTTTTTAAAGGTTTTTTTAACGTTGTTGTGTTTTAATGTATTTTAATGTATTTTAAGGTCTGCTTTTATGATGTTTTAAAGTGTTTTTAGCACTTCTGTTTGCCGCCCTGGGATCCTGCTGGGAGGAAGGGCAGGATATAAATCAAATAATAAATAAAATAAATAAACATACTGCTTCATTTTTCAGTCAGTGCATGTCCTGTAAGTCCCTGCACTTTCCAGTGCATTTTCCTGCCACTTTCTTTCCTTCTTGCAAAAAGTCCGATCTTTTGGGGGAAGCGGGTGTGATGCGCATGACCTCCCAATCAACCATAACTGCGCAGCCTTGACTGAATCCCATCTGTAAAATAGCAACAATCTGGTAGCACCCTAAGGGTGTGAGCGTGTGTGGGGGTTTTGCACCACCAGGTTCTGGTTGGGAAATCTCGGGCTTCGAGTAGGAAATACGTAGATGCTGCAAGCCTAAATTCTGCTTGCTCCTGGTGAAGCGTGCAGTTTGACCCTTAAGAACATAAACATAAGAACATAAGAAGAGCCTGCTGGATCAGGCCAGTGGCCCATCTAGTCCAGCATCCTGTTCCCAGAGTGGCCAGCCAGATGCCCAAATGGGAAGCCCGCAAGCAGGACCTGAGCGCAAGAGCAGTCTCCCTTCCTGCGGTTTCCAGCAACTGGCATTCAGAAGCATAATGCCTCTGACTATGGAGGCAGAGCATAGCCATTGTGGCTAGTAACCTTTGATGGCCTCATCTGCCATGAAATTGTCTAACCCTTTTTTAAAGCCTTCCAAGTTGGTGGCCATCACTGCCTCCTGTGTGAGCGAATTCCACAGCTGAGCTCTGCGCTGTGTAAAGGAGGACTTTCTTTTGTCTGTCCTGAATCTTCCAACATTGAGCTTCTTTGAATGTCCACGAGTTCTAGTGTTATGAGAGAGGGAGAAAAACTTTTCTGTGTCCACTTTCCCCATGCCATGCATAATTTTATGTCATGTTCCCCTCTTACGCACATTTTCTCTAAACTAAAAAGCCCCAAATGCTGGAAACCTTTCCTCATAGGGGAGTCACTCCATCCCCTTGATCATTCTGGTGGCCGTGGACCCCTGCATACATGTCTGGGGATCCCTCCATACATGGCGCCCTGTTGTATCCTCACAACAACCTTGCCGTTAAGAAGTAGCGACTGGCCCAAGGCCACCCAGTGGCTGAGTGGGGGTTTGAACCCTGATCTCTCTGGTCTTTGCTTGACACTCGATAACCACTACACCACACCAGTTCTCATGCTGCCTGTCCTTAGGTAGCCGCAGAGTGCCTCCAGACTGTCACTATTTTTTAAGGAGAGATTCAAGCACTTTAAGTTTGCACACTTAAAAGCGGATTAAAGCATTCTGTTGCCCTAGCACAACAAATCCATTTTAAAAAATACATAAATGTAGCCTTTTTGCAGTTAGGAAAATGCTGGGTAAATGCACTGGAAAGATAAAAGAAATTATTAACCAGAAGATGTGTCATCACCCCATAAGCAAATCTGGATGAATGCTCATTGTTGTATAACCTCTCCATCAACAAATCAGAACAAATGCTCAATAAAGATTAGGCCCAGTCTGATGCTACATATGCTTTGTGCAATCTAATCAGGCTGAATGCTGAATAAACAGATTGTCTTGAGGGGCCTTTAGATTCTAAGCTCCCTTTTCCTCTATGTTACTCTGGGAAGAGCTGTGTGCGTGGATATAGAGACTGGTCCTAGCTCTGTGGTAGAGTGTCTGCTTTGCATGTTTCTTGCATGCAGAAGATCCCAGGTTCAATCCCTGGAATCTCTAGGTAGGGCTGGGAGAGACTCCTGCCTAAAATCCTGAAGAGCTGCTGCCAGTCAGTCTTGACAGTACTGAACTAGATGGACCCTTGGCAGCTTCCTGTCTTCCTATGCTGTGGTGGGAATGCATAATAGTAAGGAAAGAAGCTGTCTTGCTGTGGGGCAGGTGGGGGGAAGAGGGAAGATCCTTGAAGAGTGATCTAAGCCTTTTTATAAACTTTCAAGTAGGGCTGACTGGATCCGTTAATTTCAGTTTTCTCAATTTCTCATTTTCCCCAGTTCTCCACATTTCTGCAGCAATTTGTGTTTTTTTTTTTAAAAAAAACATCCTTTAAGATATTTTTTGAAAATTCAATAGCATTTTTATGCAAATTCCTCCTAATAAACACACGCTTGCATGCAGTTTTGACTAACGTCCACATCTCTTAAAAGCAATTTCTCCTAAATACATGTTTGTATGTTATTTTCATAAATATATTCATGGTTATGCACGTTCCCCGGATAATCATATGCATTTTTGTAAGCCTTGTGTTGGTTGGAGAGCTGCTTTCCAAAGCTCAGATAAGTGTGAATTTCGAAGGGTGGCTGTGTGTTGGTTCTCATATTCTTTTGGAAAGTGCCAATTAGGTAGGTTTGCCTTTAAATGCAAAAGGGAATCAACTTTCTCCCCCATCTCTGCTTTTCAGAAATCCCGCTTGAGAGAAGGGGGTTTCCCTCCTGAGCCTCTCATCAAGTCATTTCTTCTCCCACTGGACTTTTTCTGTCTCCTTCCTCCCAGGTGTTCGGGACACTAGAGAAAGCCAAAGAGAAGTACTGTGTAGAGGATTATTCCATCAGCCAAATCTCCTTGGAGCAAGTCTTCATGAGCTTCACCCGTTTCCAGCACTACACAGAGGATCAAGGGAAATGAGGCGGAGCCTTTCTGCCGGCTCCACAGACTGACCCCGGTGCCTGTACATAGAGACAGTAATTTATATTACCAACCATGTCTTCAACAATGCATAAAAAGGATGGACATCCTCATCAGCTGGAGGGGTTGTGGGGGGACATGTGGGGAGGCTCCCACTCGCCGTGGTGCTAGGATCAAGATGAAAAGCGTGCATGGGTGAGCGTCTGCGCGTGTGTGTTGGTGTGTACGCTCGCATGTGGCGAGGAGGCATGGGAAAGACAATGAAGGACTGCCTTTCAAGGCCGCCAGCCTGTAGGTCTTCGCTAGCTCTTACTCCACCTTTAAGCCAACCAGAGAGGGGACAGCGTTGCACCATTGCCGTGCAGGGAGTGAGCCCCTGGTCCTGTGATGGCTGGCGGTACTTGTACACGAGGATCACTGGTGGGATGGGGTGTCTTGCGTCCTCCAGAGCTTCCACTGGATCATGTCTCCGTGTTGTTGGCCCTGGGTGCCTCAGTCATGGGGCATTGGCAAGGCACACATCTGTGCTTTGGCTGCGCCCCGTGTCTGCATGAGCAAACTAAATAACCTGTAGCATTTCCGTCCAACCCGGCCCTGTCTTTTCACCGCTCAGTTTCCTCAGGTGGCAAAAAGGCAGGTAGAGAGAAAAGGCAGCAGGCAACTAACCATATTCCCCCCACCCTTGGATCAGATCCAGGGTCATTTGTTGATTTTACATCTGGGGCTGAATGCTGAAAACTGTGAGGCTGAATTTGGTGGTGTAGCCCTCCTATTCGGAACCCCACAATGACCATCCTTTCAGGGAGGTTCTCTGCATCCATACGTGCAGATTCCTTTCCCCAATAATGTTGTCAGTGTTCACTGACTGAAACCGCAAAAATGGTACATACACACACACACACACACACACACATATAAATCAAATAAATTCCGAAGGGGGGGTTGCTGTAGTTTAGAGCAATGGATCATCTCCAGATGTGGTTGGACTACAACTCTATTAACGTGAACCAAAAAGGAAAGGAACCCAACCCAACCTAAACAAGCCTGGAAGAATTCAGTTGGGCTAGATGATCTATCTATTCAAACATTAAATGTACTTTGTTATGTTTGAAATCGCTGTCAGTCATAGGACATGGTTAAACACTTCCATATATATCAGTACAATTCCTTGTGCTAGGTCTTTCTAATAAATGTAATATACATAAAATGACTAGCATTCATAAAACCATATATAAAACAATCATGTATAATACGATTACATGTATAACAGGAATAAAATGTCTGTGCTGAACATATCCCAAACGCGTTTCAGCCTATACAGGTCTTCTTCAGTGGGAACTGTAAATTTTTATCAGCTGAATGCTGTTGTGCTCCTTTGACATGCCTAGATCCTGTAAACAATAAGTGTGACCTACACCTTTTCTAGCCAGCTAAGATAACAAGCAATTTCATTGAACTAGAGAGGCCTGCAATACTGTGGATCCTTAATATTTATCCTCCAGTCTCAACTGACTGCACAAGATCTGTGTAGAAAAGGTGTAGGTCACGCTTGCTGTTTGCGTGATTGTATACATGACTGTTTTATACATGGTCTTATGAATCAATCAATCAATATTTATTTCAGTCACCGACCAGCCAGTTTATGAATGCTAGTCATTTTATGTATATTACATTTATTAGAAAGACCTAGCACAAGGAATTGTATTGATATATATGGAAGTTTTTAACCATGTCCTATGATTGATAGCAATTTCAAACATAACAAAGTACATTTAATGTTTGAATAGATAGATCATCTAGCCCAACTGAATTCTTCCTGGACTACAGCTCCCATCATCCCTGATCACTGGCTAAGCTAGCTGGAGGATGATGGGAGATGGAGTCTGGCACTATCTGAGGACCCAAGGTTTAAGAGCGTTGCTTTAGAGAAAACTGGCTTCCATCTGAAAGCTCCGATCCGGAATTGTGGGAGACTTCTCCACTGTGTGAAATCCTCACTAACTGCAAAGAGGTAGAAATGCATCTAATCAATTTGAACGCCCCATGGCCAGCCGTGTGCTTGATGGTGCAAAGCATCCTGGAATTAGATGGGTACATAATTCTGCACCAGAGGTACTTTTGGGGCTGGCAGCAGCTGAGTTACCCTTGTGGAAGGGGACTGTTGTCAAATGAAAGCTCTTTTCCTCCTCTGAAATCTGGAGAGAACGAAACTTAGAAATGTTGAGGATAAGCTCCTGCTTGTATTGAGGTTCTCTGGGGGGAAAATGGCTTAAATCCCACCAAGAAAGCCCACATTGGATTGAGGAGGAAGTTCTCCTGCCTTCAAGGTCCTCACCTGCATATTCTAAGAGGCCCCTCGCTGTTAGGTTAAGCTCTGTCGAAGTGCTGCATTTGTCTCGGCAACAGAGCAGGATCAGCTTCTCACTTAGGGCCCAGCTCAACCCCCGAGTTCTCCGAATGAAGGATGTTCTCACTACAGGGCTGGGGGACCTGAGGTTCTCCAAATGCAGTTGGACTACAGTTCCCATCATCCTTAACCATTTGTCATGCAGGCTGTGGATGATGGGAGTTGTAGCCGAACTACCAGCTCCAAAGGGTCCCCAGGCGTGTTCTATTGCCTCTTTTAGGTGGGTTAGCATATTCCCTTAAAAAGAGAGAAAAATCCCACCGTGGGATTTCTGTGGGAGAAGTTGTTTTCATGGTTTTCCTCCATATGTGGGTGCCTTTTAGAAGAACGAGCAAACTGTGGAAGCATCTTGTGGATTTTTTTTCAGCACAAAGTGGTATTTCTCTGCAAAATTATAAAATTAAAGCACACCCTTTTAGTATTACATTGTGGGAAAAGAATGGAGAGGAAGGGTTCTAGCAAGGCTTTGTTCTGCTTGTCCAATTAGGGAAATGTGGTGACCGGCTTTTTGGAGGGGCCAGGTGTGTTGTGGCCCAAGTGCCGCCGCCCCCCAAAGTTAAAAAAAAAACCTCAGCCTTAATGTGGGCCCAACTGCATGCACCTGTCAGACTTGAATAGCACCTGCTCACAAAGCATCTGCTCTGCACTGAGCCCTCTGTATGCTGCTTGCTAGATCACCCCAAAAAACCACCCTAAAATCACACAACCCCAAGTCAGTAAGGGGAAACCCAGCAGAAAAAGAGGAAAAAAGGGTTCTATTTTGTCCCTTCCCTAACGATCCCTTTTCTGCAAAGGCATTGATTGTGGCTGTGATGCTCAAGGTTTCAATGAGATGACCTGTCTCTTTGCTAAGGGCAGACCAGGACATTGTTAGCAGCCCAGGCAGGAAGTGGTGCTGTGCCCGTCAACCCCCACGTTGGGGGCATCAGCAGCTCCCTCTTCTTGTGCATTGCAACCTTGACAGCCCACAAATCAAAATAAACTTTGTCAGTGCCCACCAACTCCTCCTTTTCAGGGTGTGCTTGAGCAATACCATCCCCCTCTACTGTGGAACTTAATTTTCATGCACTCCATCAAGGAGATAATTCCTGGTCAGCAGCCCTCAGTCATTTGCCCACTAAGGGTTGGCTAGTTAATCTCCATGTTGGCTTTATGTAATTCTTTTCATCTGCAGTTGCTTTGCAAACGAATGGAATTTGGTATCTGGAACTCAGTTCTGCATCTACAGAACCTTAGTTACTGTTACAAAAAGGGCTGCTGAAGTAAGCTTGAAAATGTTCGTGAAACAGAAAGCATGCAGTGGAGCTGAGCAGGCTTCCCAGTACTGAGAGGGAGTGTGTGTGATGACTCTAGTGCTCTGCATAATTCATTTCTCCCCGTGGCTTAGCAGAAGTGGAACGAATTAGGGAAATGAGCCACTGTGCAATTTATCCACCTAGATGTATTAGTTAAGCCTTGGAGCAGAGTCTAGATCCTTCAGGCACAGGGGATAGATAAGGTCTATGTGCCCCCTTCTCATACATGGAACCTCCATGGAGGGGTGTGTGTGATCATCATCTTAAATCGATCTGAAGGAGTTCCCTTCTGGGTATCCAGACTGCTCTGCTCAAGTAGTTGTGGCTTTGTCTTCATTTGGCTTAAAAACTGATAGCTGCCTGAATGGGTTCTGGGGCCAAGGAGAATTAGATTTCTGTTGTTATGGACATGTGTATTATCAGTTTTTAAAGAACAGATATACTAGGCAGCTGGTGCTGGGAGGGAGCTTGTGGAGGAGAAACAGGGAGGAAAGAAGCCTGTACTTAATTCTGGGGTTACTTTGTGCTGGTGATTCAATGTTAACTACTTTTTAAAAAACACAACAGGTTGCAGTGTAGTACCGGTATGTAGGTAGCTATGGATCTGTCAACACCAGGGATGCGCTCGTTGTGATTCTCTCTGATTGCCTAATCGCCGGAATGCTCCTTTAATAATTACTGTGATGTGGCCACATTTGGAATACTATGTAGAATTCTGGTTTCCCCATCTTAAAAAAGGGAGGGCCTGTCATAGAACTGGAAAAGGTGCAGAAATGCACAAAAAATGTTGGGGGGGGGCAGTGCACCTTCCCTACATCTGGTTGGCCACTGGTGGGAAGTAGGAAACTGGACTTTTGGTCTGATCCGACGGGCTCTTCTTAATTCTCTTCGAAATAACCCAACTATGCATTTTCCAAGGAGTTGCCTTTGGATCACCCCTGTGTGTCGCTCAAACCATCCAAGGCACCTCCGAGACTTCTGTGTATTTTGTGCATTGTTTGCTTACCCTGCTCTGCATGGCAGAAACCCGATCCTATGGCATTCGTGAGCAAATGGGGTGGAGGGCAGAGTGGGTCAGGCCTTTTTCTTTCACCACCCACTGCCTTTGGCTTTCAAAGCCACCCACTCAAAGAGGCAGTTCAGACAACCTATTTGAGGCGGTCCATGTTCCGTGTTGTCTTTTATTTTTAAAGTGTATTAGATGTGTCCTTTTTTGTAAGGGTCTTGCCGTTTGTCTTTATGTGTTCGATCACATTCCGTCCAGTTTGGCCAAGGCTAGCGTAAGGTGGCACTCCTACTAATTAACCTGGTGCACAATCTACCAAGACATTCCCCTCCACTTGTTCTGATCACGTCCACACCATCCGTCTAAGGCATATGACTTCCCCCAAAGAATCCTGGGAACTGTAGTTTACCACTCACAGGCCTATAATTCCCAGCATCCTTAACAAACTACAGCTCCCAGGGTCCTTTGATGGAAGCCATGGGCTTTAAATGTATGGTGTGGCTGTGTCCTCTGTTGATGCAGAGCTGTCCCATCCCCCTGTCTATCCCCCACTCTGCCATCCTTGGAAGCATTTAAAATTTGCCGGAAGCAGTCACCTCACCAGTGGGGGCTAGTCCATTAGGACAAGTGGGGCACTGCCCCACCATGTTCAGTCTGTCCTCAGCCACCCCCACCTGCCTCCCTCCCCTCTTGCTTACAACCAGTCCAAGGGGTGGTCCTGGCCATCAGCCTCCTCTTCTTCCTTACTCTCAGTGTTGCCCTTGTAGAATCCAGCAGTGAGGAGGATGGGGTCAAAAACAGAATTAGTTGGCCTCACTTCTCATTGGCTCTAGCTCCACCAGCTGTTTGCTGTTGGCTTCTTTGCCTTCCACCCTACCAGTCCCCTTAGGCACCAGCAGGGCCAGCGCCAGGCATGACTGCACCCTTGGGCACCAGCCTGCCCTGGGCCCACGGCACCCGCCAGCATGTGCCACCTACCTCTCCCACTTCTGTGAATGCTGGCCACGCTGTGTGCACATGCCTACTATCAATCAAGATGGCAGTGGGGGCGTCCCTAAGCTGCTGATGCATGCAGGTGAGCGTCACGGGCCTGTGCAGTTGTAGGAGGGTGCCTGGAAGCTCCCTCTCTGTGCTCTGCAGCAGGGTCGGGAGCTGACGTGGAACAGGAATGCTACCCTCCCACCCTAAAGAGGGGCCCTTCAGAGGCCCTTGGCCAGAGCCTGACCTGGCTGCCCTCAGGTGCTGGCCCTGGGGCACCAGCCTCACCTAGCTTCAGACGTAGGGTCAACTCTGGAGTCAGCTGCTCAGTAACTGGTGCAAGGCTCACTTACCCTAAACTTTACCAGATTCACCAGTGGGGAAGCGGTTACCCTTGTGCAGGGCGAGAGAGGCCTGTAGAGGTGTTGTGCTTCTTTGTTCAGTTGCTTTCCCTCACCCCGTTGCAAAGAGAAGCCCTGGGGTTTTTAACTATTTTTGATATTTATTTCAGTAATACACACACACACCATCATCCCGGTGCTTGCTTGCAAACAAAACAGAGCTGCCAGGCCAAAGGGAATTTCTGGCCTGCTTTGAGCAGATTGCATGGGAATCGCCTTCTGTCTAAATAAGGGCTGATCCACCTTCACAACCCCATCATGCTTTACATGCACTTATTTTTATTTTTTTTAACAAAATGTATATATTGCTTGACTGTAAAAAACAAACAACTCCTCTTAAGCAGTTTACAACACTGGATTTTTTAGTAAACGGTGGGGACTGGTCCATTAGGGTGAATGGGGCACTGCCCCACCAAGATCAGAATGCCTTTAGCCAGCCCCCACCAGCTTGTCTTCTTAGTCGCATTCAGAGGGGTGGCACTGCCTAGCAGCATCTTCCTGCTTAGTGTTGCCCCTTGTAGAGCTCAGCAGGGGAGGAGGTTGTACACAAACCTAGAACGAGTTAACTCTGCCTGTCGTTGGCTCTGGCTCCACCTACTGCTGGGCTCCCAGCCTTCTGCCCCATTGGTCCCAGTGGGCGCCAGCCACCGCTGCTGGAAATCTGTCAGACATACACCGCATCCTCTAAACATACATGTATGCCAGGGAGTTGGTGCATCTCACTTGTACAAGTCTTGCAAGTGTTGCATGTAGTGTATCTTTTAGGCAAGCGGGGCACTTTTGCTTATTTTAGCTTTTGCTTTACTAAAACTCGGCTGCTCCACTGATCCACCTCAGTTCTATATCAGTGGTTTTATTCGGGGATTCCATGGACCCTTATTAGGGGTTCCTCAGCAGACCAGTTCCTTGTGGGTTGGAAGTTTGAAAGCCACCACTCTAGATTGTCCTGAGATTGTAAAATGGGCACTGTTCTTTTAATACTTTGGCTTACACTACAAATCTCTTCCTCTTGCACAAGTCACTGCATTTTTGCACAGTGTATACGTGTGTGTATATATAGCTATATGAATCCAGTTTGTGCTCTGAAATTTCTCAGGTCTGTCATTGCACACACACACACCCAAAAAACATGATACATACATCGTTTTTGCCTAGCAGGTAAATGCATCTGGAGGATCGTCCTTTGCTGCTCTTGGCCATGTGACATGCAGTGAGTAAACTGACCACTGATTAAGCCACGAAAACCCCCATTAACAATTATGTCATCCAATATATGTGCCCAGTTTGCAAGATTTTCCATATTATTTGTGTTGTGGGTGGGTGGGCTCGCGTGCATATGAAAATTGCATTTTTAAAGACTAGAGAGGACACCGGTTGTGCTGAAAGGGAGGAGCACCGGACTAGTCCATGTCTCAGATGACACACAAGTGTGGGCGCATCTGCTGTTCAACGGCTCTTACGTACTGCAGTCAGTTGTAGTAGTGACATTTTTCCCATCTCCAAAAAAATAAACAAAATAAACTGGATTTTCAAAACAGTGACTCCACATTTATCTACACGGTACATAAGACTGTAAGGTACTAAAGCAGGTGGGAGTGTGATGTGTGTGTGTCTGCGTGTGGTCAGCATTGTGTTTTGTTTCAGCCTCCAGGAAAAATATAAGCTGCCTTGTACCTAGTCAGAGAACCAATGTGGCCTAGTGGCTAGAGTGTTGGACTACGACCTGGGAGACCAGGGTTCAAATCCCCACACAGCCATGAAGCTCACTGGGTGACCTTGGGCCAGTCACTGCCTCTTAGCCTCAGAGGACGGCAATGGTAAACCCCTCTGAATACCGCTTACCATGAAAACCCTATTTATAGTGTCGCCTAAGTTGGGATCGACTTGAAGGCAAATTATCAACAAACATACCTCGTCAGCGAGCTCAGTATTGTCTACATCAGGGCTGGCGAACTTTTGGCCCTCCAGATCTTGTTGGACTACAGCTCTCATCATCCCCAGCCTGAATGGTCAGTGGTTAAGGATGATGGGTCTAGATCGGGGGGGGGGGGAGTACCAAGATAACAAAAAGAGACATGCTCCAGTGCTACTGGTCATGGGCTGCTTTTTAAGCTCAACAGGTTTTGGAGAAATCTCGTTTGTCAGGAGCTACAACACCATTCACTTCTTTCACTCCGACAAATTCCGGAACAAAGAGATCTAAATAACAGTAAATTATTACAATGCATCCCACAGAAAAATCTAATCTCCATGGAGTATCGTTTTGAGATTTGAATTATTTACATTATAATAAGAATAATTTGTTGTTACTTAGATCGCTTTGTTCCAGAATTTGTCGGAGTAAAGGAAGTAAACTGTTGTAGCTGCTGATGGAGAGTTCTCTGAAACACGTTGAGCTGAATAAACAACCCATTGCCAGTAACACACTGGATCATGTCTCCTTTTTGTTTCCTTAAGGATGATGGGACCTGCAGTCAAACAGCCCTGGTCTACACTGACTGGCAGCTACTCTCTAGGGAAGATGTGGGGTGCCTTTAGCCTTCCAGGTGTTGCTGAACCACAGCTCCCATCCATCTCAGCAAGCATGGCCAATGGCCAGGGATGATGGAAGGTGTAGTTCAGTAACATCTGGAGGGCCAAAGGATCCCCACACCTTCTCTAGGGTCCCTGTTAGCCTTACCTGGCAGTGTCAAGGATTGAACCTGTTTATTTATTTATTTATATCCCGCCCTTCCTCCCAGCAGGAGCCCAGGACCTTCCAAATGCAAATCGGACGCTCTGCCACTGTTGTGCAGCTCTGCCCCAGGTCCCATGACAAACACCAGAGGAAAGTCTGCAGTGGTAGTGTGCCTTTTTTTTTTTAGCAGCCAACATTGATTTTTGCCACAATTCGAAAGGCTGAGCATGACAGTCATACTAGAAAGCGGCAGGTTTCAAATAATGTTTGGACATTTTTTTTGTTTTGCTTTTGGAGAGGGGAGCATACCTGAGGGCACAACCTCAAGCTTTTTTGACATAACACACGCCATCTCATCAAAGATGGACAAGCAGCCTTGGAACAGTACGAACTTTTACAAAATCTGAATGTTGGTTTTGAAATTCAGAGTCTTGATACACTTCCAGCTTTGCGTGTTGGCAGAAAACAGCTGACCGCCGCTTCAAAGGTTGACTGGAACCCAGGATGCTGCCATTTACTGAATCAGACAAAGTGGTCAATCTAGCTCATTTTCTACCGATTGCCAGTGGCTCTCCAGGATTTCAGACGGGATTGCCTCCTAGCTCTGCCTGGGGCTGTCGGGGATTAAACCTGGGCCCTTCTGTGTGCAAGACAGATGCTCTACCACTGAGTGACAGCCCTTCTCCAAAAGCTGTCAACCTAAATTGAAACTGAAGCGTGGAGGGAAATGTGGAACCCATTTCTGTAACTCTTGTTTTAGCAACATGCCTTTGCCTGGTTAATGCAACTCTTTGCAACCCTTAGAACAGCCTTGCCCAACCTCTGGGTATTTTGGACTACAATTTGCATCAGTCCCAGACAGGCAGAAATGTAGCCTACTGTGCAAAGGGAAGAGTCATGTCAGTGGCTCCGCCCAATTTTGCCTCTGGAGCTGCCCACCATTGGCAAACAGCCCTTGGAAGGCTGATCATGATGCAATGTAGCCCTTGACCTAAAGCAACATATGTTGGAAGCTCTGGGAATGGGCAGATGGAGGGCAACCAGAGTTGCATGCCCACCCTCAGCGTCCCATAAAGAACTGTGTGTGCTCCTGGCAGCCCTCACCCCCCCACACACACACACTGTACCTTAAATGCCAGTCTGGGAGGAACCTTACCCAGAGTTTCCAATGGCTATAACACTTCTAAGGACACATGTCTCTGCACATTTGCATGCAAAGCCTCGGCTTGGCTGATAGGAACTTAAGAACCTGACCATGTAAAGGGATTTGGAGAGGGAGACAAATGCCCTCCCAGCTCCTGCACTGCAAGAAACAAAGCAACTCCCAATAATACAAAAATTGTCTTCCCCTGAGCTAAAACCTGAACCAACAGCATACAAAAGCCCTAATGACTTTGCACGTACTGAGCCTGTGGTCGCTCAAGCCATTTACCTCTCAACGCTCAGACAGGGGTGTTTAGATGCTATACAAACAACAGCGCATTGTCCCTCCCTGGGCAATGCAACTCACAGCGGCAACTCCTCATTCCCCCATCAGCACCCTCTTGCCCTTGATTTGCCGGCCAGCAAAAAGGCACACACTTGGCAACCATCTCTTTTCGCAGGAGCGGCGTCCTTGGCCCTTTCCCAGCAATCATTCTTCCCCAAGCAGCACGGCTTGTTCCACTGGCAGCACTGGGGCTTTTATTGTGAACACAGTCCCGGCTTACAGGTCAGTGCTGGCTTCCCCAAGGGCACCAGCTCCAAGCAGGGGAAGGACAGGATGGCCAGACTCCTCCCCATATCCTCTCCCCACTCTCCAACCCATGTTGCGATGGTACTTTCAGAACATTCCACCCGTCGGAATCTTCCTTGGGCAAAAACCCAGCGCTTCAAAGGCTGTGCTTGCTGGGCAGCTGGGCACTCTCCTTCCTGCCCCCAAAGTGGGCTCGAGGGTAGGACTGCCAAGGGGTCCCCTTTCTCTTTCTTTTTCTGTCTTCTCTCCTCTTTTTGCTTGGACAGGTGTGCATTTTTCTTAGGGTAAATTTAAATGTTTTCTTTCAATCTTTCTATAGAACCCCTCGTTAAGAGCCATTTTTTATTTTGGCCAGAAACTGTTGGGCCCACCAATCTTCAAGGTCTATAGGCACAAAATCTGAAAGAGAGAAGGAGAGCTGTTAACGCGGAGAACACACGAAACAAAAACCTGCCATTTAAATCTGAAAATGCAAAATGGACTGCCTTCAAGTCAATCCGGACTTATGGGCGACCCTACGAATAGGGTTTTCATGGTAAGCGGTATTCAGAGGGGGTTTACCATTGCCTTCCTCTGAGGCTGAGAGGCAATGACTGGGCCAAGGTCACCCAGAGAGCTTCATGGCTGTGTGGGGATTTGAACCCTGGTCTCTCAGGTTGTAGTCCAACACTCTAACCACTACACCACACTGGCTCTCTCTAAATCTGAACTGCAGGCAAAAAGGCTATTCGGAATTAGGCATCTGACTGGACCCCATTCGTATTAACATTTAAACAGGAGATTAAGGGTCCCTCTAGACTTTTTTTTGGGGGGGGCATGTGTGTTCTGCAACATGTCATTGACACAGTAATAGTGCATTAGTGGTGGATTTATACCAGCACATCCACACATAATTCCGCTCTACTAATTGTTCTGTGACGATTCCCCAGTGTTATTATATTTTTGCCATCTGGAGGGCGACTCTTCTGCTATAGCGCAACCAAAACACGACCAATTTTTTTTTTAATGTGAAGTACAGGATTTCAACAGGAAGCTACGGGACGTGCACCAATTGGAAACAAAGCAGTATGTCCACCCTGAAACTTTTGCAGGTGCAAACAGTATAGAAAGTAGGATCATGTGTATCTGCCCCAACACCTCCATGAAGGCCCGATAAAAAGGACGTCTGCCCGGACCCTGAATTCACATCCCAGTTTGGGAATCTGCAGAAGGTATCTGCTGGAGCACAGTGATCAACTGGGTATATATATGGGGTGAGACAGTTTTAAATTCTGCTGTTTAAATATTTTGACGCTTGCTGCCCTGAGCTGCTTTGTGAGGAAGCGCAGGAAGGATAGAAATGTATTAATTAATAAAAGATATGGGATTCCTATCCAAACACTGATGAGAACTCCACCTGCTCAGTTTTGAGATGGCTGCATCATGTGCCTTCAGACCAACCCGGCTACAGATGATATCCAAAGGCGTTGCTGCAGGTTTGGGTGTGCATATGTTGCAACAGAGAGTGGTTTGTTGCTTTTAATCTTTCTCCCCCTGCAATTTAGTGCGGCTGTAAATGTTGTATGGGTGCTTCCAAATATCTGGAGCCTTACACCAGGGGCTAGTCATTAATTTTCCAGGATTTTATGAAATTCGGAGAAACAATGGATTGTCCACACTACAGAAGGTGTTGCACCCTTTTTTTTGTTCTTCTTTACTCCCACAATATATCCTGTCCACACCAATGGGTTCAGGTGCACTGGAGGAAGAAAGCTGAGAATTATTTCCCAGCTTGGATTTTTGATCTGAGCCAGAGAATAATTTAGGTTTTTTTTGTAAAGCTTGCCTCTTGTTTTGAGAATCTGGCTGGCATGTCTTGTCATCGTATTCCGTGTGCAGATTGCACACTGGTCCTTGAAAGCGGATTATGTGCACTTACCTTTCAATTCAGGACTTGGAGTTTTCTCTGAGTATTGCACTGGCCCAGATTGGCTGTCCCCTTGCTGGACATTGTCCAACTGCTGCTGTACCTGCTGCCAGGCTGGAGGGAGAAAAGAGAGAGGAAACGCATGAGGAAGAAAGGACACCCAAACCAGCAAATCTTTCTGACTGACAAGAACCAGAGCTGCTGACACCTTTCCCCAACAAGGCTTTGGTGGCCTTTGTTTTGACCATCAGGACTGTGTAGCTTTTCTTATCTTAGACCAGGGATAGAAAACTGGATCCAGCCAGCTGGCCAGAGCCTTATCGCCCCCACCCTCCCACAGCCTCAGTTTGACAGGTGGGCAGGGCTGTTCACCTGTCAGTCAACTGGTGTCACAGTGATGTCAGGTGACCTCTTTTCTTCTCTTAGAGTCTAAGACTTTGACTCATTGGGTGGGTAAGTAGTAAGGAAAACAGCACCTGCTGACTTTTGCCTTGCCATATGAAGTAGGAAAGGTACGCACAGGAGCCTCTGCAAACCAGTTTATCTACTTATTTGTAGGAAATATTCATATCCTGCCTTTGCAGCCATCGGAATCCACTGAGTGACTTAACAATATAAAAACAAGATTGTTAAGAACACACAAGGAAAGGGCAATATACTATATACGAACGGTATGGAGCACACTGTGAACTAGACATGGGGCATAAGTGCAAGTAATTGGGAATGTTGTTCATTCCCAACTGATTGCCAAAATAGAAGGGTCGTCTTCTCTTGCTGTCTGATCCTCATGACCACGGCCTAAACCCAAACTGCTGTTCTTGGCATATGACTGAAGGGCAAAATAAAGATACCTTGAATAAATATAGGTGTAAAAGAACAAGTAGGAGCTGCAACAGAATGTTGTAGCGGGCAGTGCTGCAGCTCAAGTACTGCAGTACAGCCAGCCAGGCCCTCTTCCAAGATACTCCATTACATTCCCTCCTCGTTTTTTGATCCCCCCCCCCATTCCCAACAGGCGCTGTGGCCACTGAGTATATGCAGTCATCATTGAACTGTTCTGGGTCTCCCTCACCCCTTTTTTCCCTAAACATTTTTTCTTTTTAATTCTGCAGAGCTTGAGGTTCCCTCAGCTTAATAAATCCTCCCTCTTGTGCATGGATGGTGTTGTTTTGGCTATATACAGATGCACCAATGAAGAATTTCCTTCCCAGTTGCAAGTACCACATTCAGAGGAAAGATTTTCCTCAGGACTGCAGAAGAGGAAAAAGTTGTATGTACATTATTTTTTTAATCTGCTATTTCCTTTTTTTTTTTGAAGAAAATCTGCACATTAAATGCAAAGACACATTTAATGTCACATGTAGTTTTTATCCTAAGTGTGATGGTGCAAGTACTCTGAACTCTTTTAGTTCAGGGCCCCTTAGACCAGCCTTTGCCAACCTGGTGGCCTCCAGATGTTTTAGATGATGGGAGTTGTAGTCCAAAACATCTGGAGGGCATTAGGCTGGTGAATGCTGGTCTAGTACAAGGGTAGGGACCTTTTCTCTATGAAGGGCCACTGACCCACAGGAAAAGGCAACTGAGGTACCCAGCCGATGTGGGTGGAGTGTGCAGCTTTGCAGGATTGTGTTTCTCTCAGGCATGCACACAAACACAAAGTGGAAGAGGAAGTGATTCTCAGAGGGATAGTCTAGAGTGTTGCAAGTGCAGCAGCACGTGAGCATGGATAATTCAGTTTGGAATTTAAGGGTTAATTCTGTTAGCTAACTAATTCTATTAATTATTATTAATTCTATTAGCTAACTACCCAAGAAGGGTGGGTGGTGGTTGTTTAGCAACCAGCCACAGTGGTATGACATTTGCTGAGGTACACAGTGTTTCTGATTGGCTGTGTAGTTCTGAGGGAGTTTTTCCTCTCTTTGGTTGAATGTCTCCCTGCTATGTAAGGCCTGAACTAAGAAAGACAAAACCTCTCCGTTTATTTCTCCTCAAATTGTTTTTGTTCAGTTTTCTCAGTAAAGTGTTATCAGGATTTCTTTCCTCTCTGGACTCCGTCTGCGTTATTTTAAGTGACTTTGCTAGCACAGGCAGCAAGAGAGGGCCTACAGTGTCTGGGCAGCCAGATGTCACTGAAGAGCCCATGAATTAGGCTGACAGCTGCAGATCCCAAATCCCAGCCCTAGACAGAAGCATCTCTGTCCAAGCAGCAACAAAAACAGACACCTTATTCCTTGGATCAACAGGTGGCTCTCTTACCTCCATACACAAACCGAACATTTTCTTCGTGTGCCACCGTGTAGCTTTCTTCTGTGGCCGGCGTGGGCTGGGTCATGAGCAGAGGTCTCTTGCCATTTACTCTGTTGAACACGAGCTTTGGAGCTAGGCTGTCAAAGAAAAGAGAGGCAGCAGACATTATTCTTTGCCATTCATTAATATTACTCCACCACCAAAGCAAGAAAACTAAGCAGGACTAGGAACAAGCACTTCTACACTGCTCGAGGAAGACCCAGATCATCAGCCATTGAGAATCTTTGCCGGCCATCCTAGGAGTACATCATTTTGGCAACAGGGACTTCGTAATATGCAAGGCCCAGGCTCGAGCATCTTCAGCACACACATACTTCCTTCAACTTTTTGAATACCTTTACAATCAACAACAACTTTTTGAATTTATTATCATCATCATCATCTTCATACCCCACCTTTCCTCCAAGGAGCTGCTCAAGGTGGCATACGTGGTTCTCCTCCCTCTCCATTTTATCCCCACCACAACCCTGTGAGGTAGGTTAGGCTGAGAGAGAAAGTGAATGGCCCAAGGTCACCCAGCGAGCATCATGGCTGAGTGAAGATTTGAACCCTGGTCTCCAGGCTCCTAGTCCAGCTCTCCAACCACTACACCACCGCCGAGAGACCTTTTTCTTTTTTTTTCATTGCATTTGTAGCTCATTTCACGTCTTGGATGTGCTGTTTTGCACAGGCGATTGATCCCCGTCATTTTGGAAAATAAAAATTTGCAATTGAGGTTCTGCAAATCCTTTATTAATGCATAGTTGTGTTCAGCAATTGAATGGTAGCCCACAAGAGAAACCCCCTACTCCCTGGACTCAGGACCAACCCACCACCCTTGAGAGCTCAGTGTCAGACACAATTGCCAGAGCTCCCACAGAGAACCTTTCAGCGGCAACTCTTTACAAAGAATGTATTATTCATCCACCTCACCCTATTCTCATAGCTAAGATGCTCTGATAGTCCTGAAGGAAGTGTTTACAGTATGTTTCAGAACAGGTATTACCTTATAGCCCAACATTTTGCTGAGCAATAAAATTGTTTTTACTGGGCAATTGAAATGGAGTGTTATAAAATGCATTGTATGGTGCCTTCTCACACACCATGAACAGGGTGCAAGGCGACAATTCTCTGCACCACAGGGAGGTGTCAAATCCTTCTGCGTATCTCCTTTATTTGGAGGGGGGAAGAACCTTTGGAAGAAAGAATCCCCTTTCCCCCACTTTTGCCTTAGTTGGGAGGGGGAGAGAAATTACTGCAGGGCAGGGAAGCATCACAAACTTATTGCCTGCCCCAGCAAGCCTAGGACTTATTTTGTGAAGTACAGTAATATCTCAAGTTAACAAATCCTCCAGGAAAGAAGCTCCTTTTAACAAAATATGTTTTTTGGGGGGGGAGCCCACACTCTGAGATAGCCAGAATGTGGCTCCTTGTCTACTGGATTGTGGCTCTTGCAGCTCTCTCACACATGGCTGGCGCCTCCGCAGTAAACAGTGCTTCGGGTGCCTTGGAAGCACTGTTTACTGCAGACGTGTCTGCTCGAGTGCAGGGGAGGATGGCAGAGAGAGAGAGAGGGAGAGACCCAGCATAGGCCTGCCTTGCTCAAGCATACAGAGAGGAGAACTGTGCTCAAAGCTTTAAATTGCTTTAGATGCTACATGATAAAAAAGGCAAGGCAGGCATCCCTGAATGCATTTTGGAAGAAGCCTTCAAGTGGTCTGTATGCAAGGCTTACCTGACTTGGTTGTTTCATTTCAGACATGCGTGTTGTCAGTTTTGAATAAAAAGTTTGCTGAAATATGTTGAACTGCTCTTCCTTTTTGTGGTGTAGGAAGTTATCCCTATTCTTTCCATGTTATTCCTACCTCTGATACCAAAGTTTCTGTTAAAGAAATAATGTCCAGGAATGCATCTCAGTTAATGAACTGAGGTATTACTGTAAAAGAAGAACATCTATCACCCACCCAAGATGGCTTGCAAAGCACAGAGCTTGGCAGGAGTGGACAGTCAGCTGATTGGCAGTTAAGGATGGGTGAATCTCTTAATTTCAGTTTCCCTCAGTTTTTTATTTAATTCTCCACATCAGTTTGCAAAGCATTTTAGTGCAGATGTCACCTAACAGACACGTTTGTAGGCAACGTTAGCCCCATCTACACTAGGGATGGCATAGAGACAGTTCAGGGGTAGGAGGTGCCTCATGGAGCTTGTCTTCCAGTGGAGCTGATGGGCTGAGCCTTGCTCCTCCCACTGAGGCAGACTGGTGGAATGGCCTCTACCAGCTGACAGCTGAGGGACAGGAGGCCTGATGGAGGTGGCCTTCCAGCAGATACTAAACTTATGATGCTGTGGGTAGCTTTGCATATTGCAAAAGCCTCTGGGGAGAGATACAAGGGCTGTTCAAACACATCCCCTGAAGCACTCAATTAACAACACATGGAGGTACAGCCAGACCATACGATGAACCATGCAGCTGGGATGCTGATGCGTCCCCTGGTCATATCTGCAGCAGCAACACATGTAGAATCAGTGAGAACAGCATTCCTTTCAGACTGACGCCAAACACAGTGTATGAAGGAGGCTGGGCCAATGGACGCTGACACATTAGGGCAAGCAGGTCATCGCCCCACCAACCTCAGTCTGCCCTCAGCCAGCCCCCACCTGCTTGCCTTCTTTCTTACAACCAGTCGAGGGGCTGCACTGCCTGCCAGATCCCTCCTCCTAAGTCTCAGGGCCACTGAATCCCTCGTGCAAAATACTGACAGCCTGGAGGTGACCCAAGTTTTCCCCTAGCACATACAGAAAAGCTAGAGTTTCATACAAGAGACCTTGCTGATATAAAATACGAATAAAATAGAAGCTGTCTTTGTGCTCAGGAATGTTTGGGTCACTGTAGCAACACTGGGCTTCTTCCAAATTCATTCATTCCCTAGATCAGAAGACTGCAGCCATGACCCACTCAACCCCTAGACTGATCACAGCATTCCAGGCTTCCATTCCAAAACATGGGGCAATCCACGTGACCCTCGCTCTTCCCTCCATGCCCAATTCGTGCTGTCTCCCAAATGTTAGGTGTGAGGGCAAACAGTGGAGGCTGAAGTCCACTAGGGCTAGTGGGGCAGAAGATAGAGAGCCTAACAGCAGGTGGAGCCAGAGCCAATGACAGGCAGAGCCAGCCAATGCTAGTTTTGACCCCATCCTCCTCCCTGCTGAGTTATTCAAGGGAAGGACAGCTGGTGCCAACCTGGCCTGGTTGTATGTAAGAAAGCAGGCAGGTGGGAGGGCCTGGCTGAAGACAGAATGATCGTGGTGGGGCAGTGCCCCACTTGCTCTAATGGACAAGTTTTCACTGAAGGCAAGGGCAGATTTGGACTCACTCTCCACTGAGGTCCATGGACCAAATGGGTATCAAGGAAGCTTCCCAGGACTGGGTGAGACACAACAATGGGAAGAGCAATGAGAATGTTCTTCTAATGCTAAATTTTTGCTACTGTTTCAACCTATGTTTAACTAAAAAGCGAGGATTCTAAACCCGTGTTAGTGTATTCCGCATCGTCAGAATAATTAATCCAGAATAAACAGATGCCCTCGTGCAAGACAGGCGGACCATGTCAGATGGGCTGGGGGATGAAACCGAGCTGCCGTGACTCCCCATTTGCAACCGTACATGATTATTCTGGTCTCAAAGCTACCAAACTCTCTCATCAGCTCACAGGTTATACACGCTGAATAGCTACTGTTATCTCAGTGAACTGGATCTAACGAACCAGGCATGCAGCCCAAAAAGACAGGTCCCTTTGCTTAAGAAGAATGAAAAGTGCCTATTTGTCCTGAGCTGGCAACGTTGCTATATTCATGATGAAATACAAATAACGAGGAACATAATCACAATGAAGCAAGGGCCACAGCTGAGCAGCAGAACATCCATTTTGCAGGCAGGAGGTCCCAGGTTGGGCTGGAAGGGACCCCTGCCTGAAACCCTGGATAGCTGCTGCCAGTCAGTGTGAGCAATACTGAGCTAGATGGATCAATGGCCTGATTCAGCATAAGACAGCATTCTGTGTTCCTAAGGCTGTGGCCCTCGTGACCTGCTATGGGCTTCCAGAGGCCCGTTGGCCATCATGAAATTCGCAATGCTGGGCTAGATGAAGCCAAGAGCTGCGTACACACCATACAATTTAATGCACACTGGAAGCACATTATTTCCCTCAAAAAATCCTGGGAACAGTAGTTTGTTAGGGTTGCTGGGAACTGTAGCTCTACAAGGGGAAAACTACTGTTCCCAGGATTCTTTGGGAGAAATAACATGCTTTCAATGTATGGTGTTCATGTGGCCTTAGTCTGATCCAGCAGAGCTTTTGAACTACAACTCCCATCAGCCCAATCCAGTGGCCATGCTGGCTGGGGCTGATGGGAGCTGTAGTTCAAAAAAGTAACTTTTCCAAGCTCTGAATGTTGTATTTGATACACTTGACAGAGTAATATTTTTTCTTATTAAATATTTTTGTTTATGTTTGCAGCCCTGAGCTCCTTTGGGAGGAAGTATGAGATATAAATTCTATTATCATCATCATCATCATCAGGTGGTATAGCATAGTCGGGAGGAGAGCCTGGCTGAGAGTCTAGAGTCTGAGTTCAAATCCCCACTCATGTCCCCTGGGTGTCAAGGGCCAGCTAAAGATCACCCCCACAGGGAGTGGCTTAGGGGTTATGTGCCCTGCCACCTGTGCAGCTGTGGGCAAGCTGCAGAGTCCCAAGGAGCCCAGTTGCCCCCCAGCTGGCAGTTGCAGACAAGGAAGCGGCCGACTTGTGCAGCTGTGGTAAGCTGAGCAGGCCCTGGCCAGCTGGGGAGGACTAGCATCACAGGGAGGCAATGGGAAACCCCCTCTGAATACTGCTTACCATGAAACCCCTATTCATAGGGTCACCATAAGTCAGGATCAACTTGAAGGCAGTCCATTTCATTATATTATTATTATTATTATTATTATAAAAGGAGCAAGAAATCCCTGCTCTGAGGAGTTCCCAGTGGGAGGACAGGGCAGTGGGAATTTCAACAGTGGGAGGACAGGACAGGAGGAAGCTTAATAGAGCCAGTGTGCTGTAGTGGTTGGAGCTCCAGACAACTTTAGATACGTGCACACACTTGTCAACTCCTCGCTCCTCATAAAGCTCACCTTGGGCCAGCCACACTCTGTCAGCCTACCCGGCATCATAAGGTAGTTGTACGGATAAAATTTGAGCTTGGCATAAAAGAACCCTGTGTGCCACCTTGAGCCCCTTGGAGAGCCAGTGTAGGGCAGTGGCTAGAGTGTTGGACTGGGCCCTGGGAGCCAAGGGTTCAAATCCCTGCTTGGCCATGAAGCTAACTGGGTGATCTTGGGCCAGTCACTGTCTCTCAGCCTAACCTACCTCACAGAGTTGTTGTGAGGACAAAATCTGGAGGGGAAGAACCATGTTTGTATGCCACCTTGAGCTCCTTGGAGGAAAGGTGGGATATAATAATAAATAAAGACAAAAATAAAAATAAAGAAGCAAGATTTGAATGTAATGATAAATAAATAAATAAAAATAATAAGTGAAATATAGGCAAGCCTCACGGGATGGGTTCTGCCAAACTACGGAGTGCGCCATTTCCTGGGATCTTAGGTTGCAATCCAAAACATGTTCATTAATTTCAATGGGCCTACTCCCAGGTAAGAGTGTATTGGACTGCAGCTATAGTCTCCAAGAAAGGAACTGGCAACAATACAAGCCGCTAGTGGAGAGCTCCAAATTCCAGAGCTCGCAGCTCCGGCGCGAGCACGCTATGCCTTTGCCTTGCCATGCCACGCCTTCGCGTTGTCCCCGCCCCCTTGGAAGGGGGTGTGTCCGCCTCCTCTGTGCTTTTTTTTTCCGGGCCAAAGGTCACCCTCTGGGCAGCAGCAAGCCTGAGCCACCCGCGAGGTATCTGCAAACACCCAGGCGCTCGCCCCCTCCCCAGCTGACCTCACGTGATCTCCCAGGGCGAGGGGGACCCCCTCGCACCCAACGCGCGCACGCACGTACCGCTGTGCGCCTTCGCCTGCCTGCCTGCCTGCCTGCCCCCCTGCAAGCCGCAGGCCCTCGTCCCGCCGCCTACCCCCACCCCCGCTGCCGGGCCTCTTATTCGTTTCCTAGGCAGAAACCCGCCCCTCTCTCCCTCCTCCTCCTCCTCTTCGGAGCCATGTGGCAAGGACAACCCCGGTAACCTTTCCACAAGGTCACCTGCCGCGTCCCTCCTTTCCCCCAGCTCTCTGATCCCTGAAGGGCTGCATGCAAGGGTGCCTCCCCCCAGGCAAGCCGGCCCGGCCGGGATCGCAACGACTGCAGCCTCGGCGCGAGAGCTGTCACTGGGAAGGCCCAGCAGGAGGCGGCGGACGCGCCGCGTTGCAAGAGGATCGCCTCGCACGCGGCGCGCAAGGTCACGGGCGCCGCGGGTCTCCCTCTGGCCAGCGCCCGCTGCCTCCTCTCCGGCCGGGACGATCCGCTTCCCAGGCCGCCACTGGGACTCCCACCCCGCTCCGGCCCCTTCCCCAGGTACGGGGGTGGGGGAAAGATGAGGGGCCCCTTCGCTCACCTTGAGAGAGGCCACGAGTGGAGCTGCTGCTGCTGCTGCTCTTGTTCCTGCTGCTGCCGGCGACGGCACTTCAGGTCCGCTAATTTGCTCTCCACCTGCTGCGTGGGACCTGCGTGGGGAAATCGAGGCGACCTCCTCAAGGGGGCTGCGACCGGGCGGTTCTAGGCTTCCTGGCCTCCCGCGGATCCCGGGCCTTCGTGCGCGCAGAGTGGTTTGGGAGAACAGAAGTGGATTCCCGGGGCTCGAAGGGGTGATGCGTTCTGCAAAGCCGAGTAAGGGGAATGCCCCAAAGGCATCCCACAGGCATGGCTCGGCAGG
The DNA here is from genome assembly GCF_030035675.1 of Rhineura floridana. Classification (NCBI taxonomy): domain Eukaryota; kingdom Metazoa; phylum Chordata; class Lepidosauria; order Squamata; family Rhineuridae; genus Rhineura; species Rhineura floridana. The sequence goes on along the minus strand of NC_084496.1, from coordinate 8,311,589 downwards.
GTGGTGGTGGAGAGTATTCAGGAGGGTCCTGCTGTCTCCTCCCTCCCTCCCTCTTCAAGCGCAGCCGGAGAGCGCAACGCGCCTCCAGATTCGCGCACACGCACCTCTCTGCCCACCCGCGCCCTCTCTCCCTTACCTGTCCTCCGTTGGGTGGCTAATTTGCTAGGTCCCTTAGTGATGGTGTACATCATGTGCCTCTCGCTTTCCGGAGACCCCCAGCTGGACGCGGCTCTGGGTCAAGGCAAGGGGCAGGGAAGGAGGGTGCGCGCACAACCCGAATCCTTCGGCTAGAGAAGTGGGTGCCCTGCGCGCCCAACTTTACTTTGCAAGCTGGTTTCTTTGGAAAATCAAAAGAGGAATAAAATTCGCCTCGGTGCTCTCGTTTTCTCCCAGCCCTCGTGTTGCCCTGACAGTAGTTCCCGGGGCTCGGATGCCACTTCTCCAAAGTGTGGCGCTGGCGCGGTGCCTGTTCCGATGGCTTGCCGTGGAAGCCCCCAACTTCCCAGCGACGGAGTTGGACGCGGCGCGGTTCTCCTTTAACGAGGCGAGTCGGAGCGCCAGCGAAGGAGGCCTGCCCGCAACACGCCCCCCGCGCCTCTTAAAGGCGCAGGACGAGGCGGGATTGAACCGGGGCGTTTGGCCAGGGCTCTTTGCAGGCGGGGCCCCCTTTTTCACACATGAGGCCGTGGCATGGCGGGGTTTGAAACCACGGGACGCTTGGCGCGCTTCCTCCTGGCTCTCCAGGGCTTGAGTCACGCAGACCCGCCGTCGCTTGATTTTCTCGGCAATCCTGAGGTGGGACGGAGAGGAGTGGAACACATTTGCCAGCTGGTATAGCACAGTGGGGAGAAGAGCCTGGCTCGGAGTCCAGAGTCTGTGAGTTCAAATCCCCGCTCATGTCTCTTGGGTGTCAAGGGCCAGCTAAAGATCACCCCCACAGTGAGTGGCTTGGGGTTATGTGCCCTGCCACCTGTGCAGCCGTGGGCAAGCTGCAGAGTCCCAACGAGCCCAGTTGACCCCCAGCTGGCAGCTTTGGACAAGGCAGGGGCTGGCTTGTGCAGCTGTGGCAAGGTGAGCAGGCCCTCGCCGCTGGGGAAGACTAGCCTCAGAGGGAGGCAATGGCAAACCCCCTCTGAATACCGCTTACCATGAACGCTCTATTCATAGGGTCGCCATAAGTCGAGATAGACTTGAAGGCAGTCCATTTCAAAGTGCCAGAAGTCTCTTTGTATTGTTATTATTTTAATGGAGGGGAGCATTCAAAAACGATACTCTGTAAGAAAGTGGTGCAATCTGTTCCGTCTTCTTGTTCTGGTCCATGCCTAGATAAGAGAGCAGTCAGTCTCTTCAGGGCCGCATGTGTGAACTGGCTGTACAAACGAGGCCATCTAATAGCAAGACTGTAGAGAAACCAAGAGATGTTTGTGCAAGTGTGAATCAGGCTGTTGATATGTGTATGAAGCATGTGTTTGCAAACAGACGCCTTCCCTTCGCTCTTCATATTTTCATGCGTACAGTGAAAACATCATCAGAAGAATCTTGCTTGTTGAGGCAAAGGGCTGCGTCGTTCCGGCTTGCTCTTTGTGTAATCTTAACACACAGTAAGTAACGTTTCCTCTGTCCCTGTTCTGTCTCTTGAGGGCTGTTACTTATGTAGCCAAAAACGTGAAACCACACACAGACAAGAGGGAGGTTGTCAGCAGGCTTGTGGGGATCTGTGCCTCAGCAGTGGAACATCTGCTTGGCATGTAGAAGGTCCCAGATTCAATCGCTGGAATCTCCGGGAAGGTCTGGGAAAGATTACCAGTCTGAAACCTGGAGAGATGTTGATAGTGTAGACAATACTGAGCAAACCTGAACAATGGTCTGACTCAGTATCACACAGCTTCCTATGTTCCTAAGGTTTGCAGAAGTACCAAAAAAACCCACCAGGGGGAATATAGGGGGCACTCAAAAACAGACAGGGAGGATTGAACATGCTCAGGGATCATGGAATTCTGACTGGGGGGGGGAGAAAGCAAAATGGGGGGAGGGGAATGGAGTGGCTGGAATCTTGAACATGCAGCATGCTACACTGCAACATTTTGTTGCAGTCCCAATTGTAATAAAAGCAGCAACTGCAAATACAACACTATCCCCCACTCCTCTGCTCTTACCAAGCACCTTGAGCAACCTAAAGTAAAAAGAAGACACAGTACAATGAAACAAAACACAAAATAATCATAGCATTGCAAAAATACAATTTCAGAACAGTGTTATAACGACAAAACAGCAGTCAAGTTAAGAACCAGAAAACAGAAGTAAAACCTCTTTCCTGTGCTCCAGTGGCATGTATAGCCATAGGTCAGCCTCCACTGGCCTGGCACCTTCCAGGTGTTTTGGACTACAACTTCTGTCAGTCCCAGCTGGCACAAATGTAGGAATCGGCCTTTAGTGTGTGGCGACACGACCCTCTGGAACTCTCAGCTGTTATATATCAGACAGGCACCATCCCTGTTGTTGCTTTTGAAGGCCTTCCTTATTCAACAAGCCTTTTAAGTGAGGTTTTTCCGTCCCCCCGTGTTTCTGTTGAACTCAAAATTGTTTTTATACATGAAATCGTTTTCATTGTTTCTATATATGAAACTGTTTTATATATGTTTCTACCGTCTGATGTTTTTATTGCTAAACGGCTTTGAAGTGTTTCTTAGGAAGCGACCCATAAACGAAGGGAAAGAAGTGGATGTAATTGATTAATTTAAAGATTACATTTTTTTCCTGCTGCATTTTCTGCCACTAGTGCACCAGCTGGAGAAGATTCTATTCCCACAAAAGCTTATGCTGCAGTAAAATCTTTGTCGTTGCTATTTTCTGAAGTCTGAGGTCTCTTCTGGTAGATACTCACTGGTAGACCATCTGCCTTGCACACAGAAGATCCCAGGTTCAATCCACAGCATCTCCAGGAAGGTCTGGGAGAGACTCCTGCCTGAAACCCTAGAGAGCCACTGCCAGTCAGTGTAGACAATACTGAGCTAGATGGACCAATGACTCAGTAAGCATCCTATATGAGCTTTTATCTCTTCAGACGAGCGCTTCATAGGAAAGCCAGTGGACTCCGCTTTGCATTCACCGTTCTCATTTCTGCCTTGCTGTGCTCTGAGCCAAGTTCAGAAGTGACCTTGGGAATTCCTGTTCTAGGTAGCCAAAGGCTGGGACACACCGCAAAGTGACATTGTCTTTTTGTAGGGGAAAGGTGTTTCTTTTTTCCCACTGTCGCACTGCACGCCCCCTAGTGACTACCACTGTCTAACTCCAGCCTGCCTACAGGTATTCAAGGCTAAACTACAGAAGAAGTTTAGTTAAATGCCTCTTTGCATTTTTTTAAAATGCAAATAGCATCAGCTTGGAGGGGCTGATAATGAACAGGGAGGGTTTCTTTAAAAAAAAAATAAAACCTTGCAACCCCTTCTGCAGCCTTGAGGAAAACCCCTCTTCTGAAGCTGGTATTTGCATTGAAAGGAAATCCTACCCTGGTCATCCATGCGGGATCCCCTCCCCCCAAAAAGCAAATAGTTTCAGAAAAGGGGTTATCATCTCAGGGCTGCAGTAGGGGAGGAAAGGGTTAACTCACCCAGCCTTTCCTGCTGCGATCCCAATATAATATAACAAAACCTGCATGTTAGATAAGGCTATCAGTGCCTGCTAGCCATGATGGCTATGTTTTCCCTCCACAGTCAGAGGCAGTATACTTCTGAATGCCAGTTGCTGGAAGACACAGGAGGGGAGAGGGCTCTGGCGCTCAGGTCCTGCTTGCAGGCTTCCCAAAGGCATCTAGTTGGCCACTGTGAGAACAGGATGCTGGACTAGATGGGCCACTGGCCTGACCCAGCGTTGGGGCTCTTCTTATGTTCTTAGGTGCAAGGCTGCCTAGTTTGGCACTCGAGCAATGATGGAAGGGGAAAACCCTTCAACGTTTCACGCATGACAATCGGGCAACGCACTCCTAGTAGAACCCCAAGTCTAATAGCAAGGATCACTGTGGGAGCCCTACCCCAACCCTCTGCTATATCACATTACGGAGCAGTCCTGTAGTCAGGTCATTTTACATTCTGGATTTTCTGATCCTAATAGGGGATGTTCTTTAAAGGGTAATACTGTATGTAGTACTTCAGCATGTGAGCTGTCTTCCTGCAGGTGCCCCCACTGCTAAGCTGGCCCCCCATCTTCCACCCTGGAGTCCCACCCAGGCGGCGCCGTTGTTGCTGAAAGCTCTGTTCCGCTTTCTTTTCCTGAGGAATAGCCTGTCCTCTGCTGGTTTCAAAGTCGAGAGGGTGCTTGTTCCTTGGGTCGACCCTGTGATTGAATTGTAGGGGTGCCAGATGAAGCCCTCCCACCCCCTTACCTTTTGTAGGGCTGGGTGGGAGAGACACCTGCGAAGCAGCTGCCAGTCAGGACTGAACTAGACGGACGAATGGCCTGACAGCTTCCTATGTTCTTATGTGGGTGGGTGGGTGGCAATGATTGGAACTTGTGGATTTTATTCAGTCCCCCCCAGGTTTCCTCCCTGTAATTCAACCATACACTTAAAGCACATGACTTCTCCCCCGCAAAAAAAAATGCTGGGAACTGTAGTTTACCCCTTGTACAGAGCTACAGTTCCCAGCACCCTTAACAAACTATAGTTCCAAGGATTCTTTGAGGGAAGCCATGTGCTTTAAAACATATGATGCATACATCAGTCGTTTTAGTCAAGCTGCTGTTCCAGCTTCACCCCATCCCCATATAGGAATAACAATACTGACCTACCCTACAGCAAGGGTTCCTGAGATAACATGTGCAAAGCCCTTTGAATGCTGGGGAAAGTGTTGCATGCTGGTTTTGTCCCATTCCAAAATGTCAATATTGCTTCAAATTAAGACATGTATCTTGATGACTAAAGATCTTTTTTGGAAGAAAGAAACACTTGTTAATATATCTCCTTGAACAGATCTCTAACATGAAAACCGGACAGTTGTGCGATAACGACACTTGGAACTTGGAAATGTTCCAAGGTCTTTGTCCCCCGTAGCAATTGAGCTTGTTTGCATAAATGAATGGCTTCAGAGCTGGATTTACCAACGTCTGGGCCAGAGGTGACCACAGTTTGCTCAGAGATTATCCCAAGGAATGAGGAAGCTTTCGCAAAATTAATCTGAGTGATCTACCCTTCTCAGAGCGGCCAAGTGCCCTTCCTCAATTTGGAGGCCTGTCCGGTCCCAGTCTGGTTTAAGGATAAAGACCCTTAAGACGGGAGAGTGAGGGAAGGTGTGTGGGGGGGAGAGAGAGCCTTGAAGTTGATTTATTTATTTAATTAAATCTATACCCCGCCCTTTCTCCCCAAAGAGTGCCCAGAGCAGCTAGCAACATTTTCTTTAAAAACAAATTTTTTTTTTAAATTAATTTTCAAAATAAACATATTCCATTGCAAATATAGCTGTTGGAAATTGGAAAACATAAATAAAGTTTATCTCAAACAGCTAACCCTTTTCTCCCCAACCTACCGCACGACACCCTCGCCCATCATTGCACTTCTAGAAAATACATTTTGCTGACATTCTGTCTCCATCTCAATTATTTGTACATATTTGCCAAATCTTTTACACAACTTAAAAAGCAAAAGCAAAAATCAAGTGTCAATATTGGATTAGTAGAGTTTTAAACCACTCCGACTCACTATTGCAACTCTTAGGCATTCCAGATGTGGATGTAATACAAGGGCGGCTTTTTACCATGTTCATTTTGATTAATATACGCTACAAACGGGTACCATGTATTAAAAAATTTATCGGTTTTGGTTGTACCTTGCGCCAACCGGAGGCTAGCAACATTTCCACATACAGAAGCCAACTCAGCTGTCACCGTTGAATCTTACTTCTACAGTGGTGATGGGATATTATGATTGTTGTTACTATTATTATTTAAATGTATTACCTTGCCCTCCATCCTGAGGTCCCAGGGTGGGTTACAACAGTTTAAAATATATATTTCAAAAATTATTATTATTGTTGTTGTTTGTTACCTGCTCTTCACCCAAAGAGTCCCAGGGCGGGTTACAACAGTTTTAAAACACATAACTAAAGCAGTTAAAAATAACCTAAACAACATCACAAAAAATAGGGTGGGTCCTAAAACTATACATCTCAGGTGCGGGAGGCCAGGGTGAAGAGGTGCATCTCCAGCATTCGCTGAAAGTTGTACAATGAAGTTACCAGAAGCACCTCAGTGGGGAAGGAGTTCCACAGCTTTGGGGCTGCCACAGAGAAGGCCCTCTCCCAGGCCACCACCACCCCGAACTTCTGAGGGGGACAGAACTACCAAGAAGGCCCCCTCTCCTGGTTTTAACACCTGAGAGGGTCTGTGGGGAAAGAGGCGGTCTTTCCAATAGCATCCTCCTACCACACCTAAGGCAGCAGGCCGGATTAGGGGCCTCAGGAGAGGCCATGGGCAACAGAGGGGAACAGCAGGGGAGCACCGCAGGAACAGCTTAAGCATCTGCCACCTGAGGCAGCTGCTTCCCCTGCCTAATGGGAGGGCTGGCCCTGAAAGCAGAGAAATAAAGCAGATGGTTTAACTCCTTGAAGCTCTGGTGCAGTCAGGTCATTGTAGGCTCTACGGTTAGTAGCCTTACGCCATCCCACTGTTCAGATGGTAAGGTGTATGACTTCACCAAGAGATAATCCAGCGCTTGCTGCATTGGGGATGTCTGCCCCAAATTCCTGCCCTGATTGTACCCTTGGAGGGAAGTCACCATGGGCACCCTCAGGAATATTTTTTTGGGGGGAGGGGGCACAAAGATAAATAAAGTGTGGGGAACCTTTGGCCCCCCAGAAGTTGCTGAACTACAATTCCCATCAGCCCTAGCAAGCATGGCCAATGGAGCATGGATAATGGGAGTGGAAGTTCAGTAACCTCTGGAGGGCCAAAGATTCCCCACACCTGAAATAAACATAGACCACAGTTTCTCGTAGATCTAGTGACTGAGCAGTGGTGAGGCATGGGCTCTGAAGTATTCCAGTTCTACTTTTCTGTTGGTTCCAGTGATGGCTGGTGGCTCCATGTCAGTGGGGCAGTGGAATCTGCTCCGTGTTTGAGTCCAAACTTCTGAAGAGCTGTCCAAGGTGCTGAACCAACTACGACTGGTTGGTTCTCCATTAGTAGAGCTGATGTCCCTCTATAGGTGAACCTGGCATCCAGAGGACGTTTTTCCACTGACTGCTGAAGTTCTCAGTTCTTTCCCTGGTTCCCTTCATCTCCCCCAGCCATTAATTTATTGCATAGCTGCTGTGATCAGTTCCACAGCTCATTCATCATTGCATTTCCCCATCTCCCCCCCAAAAAATGTCCAGGTTAACAACACTGGACTACACACCAGGGTTGTCATACCTTACCTTTCCCCTCCCTTCAGCAAAATGGGTATAACAATACTGGGCTACTTTGCAGAGCTGGCGTAGCTCACACTCTCAGCCTCAGTCCTTCCCCCTGCAATATAGGTTTAATAATGATGGCCTTTTCTTTTTCTGTGTTGGCATTAACAGAGTAATTTTTTAGATTTTGCAAACTCAGAAGAAAGATCACTCTTTTTTGGTATGAAATACGACAATTACTGAACGGTGGGAGAAGGCTAGTTTCTCAGGAAACGAATGAGCAGAAGAGTGCTTGCACATCAGTAACAACATACAGAGCTGACTAAACGTCGGTTGGCTGGCATACATGAGCACCGCCTTTTATTGGGAAATAAGGCTTCCGTGAAGTTTGACATGGCTGGATAATGGAAGAAACGGGGTCTTTTGTTTGAGGGTCCTAAGAAATGCCCCATAGTAAAGACTCCGGCCACATAATTAAAAGGAACACCCAACAATCACAATATCAAGTACCTGTAGGTGGCTCCCTGTTACGGCTTCATAGGAGCTCGCAGAGCTTTCGCTATCTAACCGCGCCGCTGGTGTAGTGGTATCATGCAAGATTCCCATTCTTGCGACCCGGGTTCGATTCCCGGGCGGCGCATGGTTTTTTTATTATACTGTAAATTAAGTGATAAATATTTGCGTGTGAAAACTCATAATACTTTTCCACCCTTCCTCCTGAGCTGCTCTTCGTCGGTATTAGCTTTCTCAAAGCAAAGAAACCCCTTCCCTTCGGAAGCCAAAACACGTGTCAAGCAATGCTCTGTTTTCAACCCCTTGATTTTCTTTGTTTGGGGAGGGGGGTTCTTGTGTGAGATGGGAGGATCCTCCAGAGAGAATCTCCGCCCCGCTCCATGACTGGCTGCAGTTCTGTGCTCATATTTCGTTGGGAATAAGCTCCAGTAAACCCAGAAGGTCTTACTTGCGAGTAAGCATGGGGATAAGATAAAAAGCTGTCTGCATTCGGGGCTCACCATTCATCGAGGCTCATCACCCCAAACCAGCCAGGGGGCTCCCTAGATTAACCCCTGGAAGAACGTGTTTGCCAATGCGACAATTTGATCCTGCGGTGAAGTTGCAAGAGTAATACCAACCTACCTTACAGGGTTGTTGTATTATATTTAGACAATGAATGTGAAGCGCTTTCACCACAATTAAACGTATTATTATTACTATTATAAATAATATTATTTTATCTTTGACAACGGGTAGTATGTATGCCTTCTCTCGCCATGCCTAACAAGACCTCAGTGGAGCATACCTGCTCACCATCTGCTGCAGGAAAAAAGCATGAGGAGTCCTGCGGACTAGCACCTTAAGCATCTTATTTTACTTTTCTTTCGCAGCATAAACTTTCGAAGGAAACTGCAAGGCATGGGTTAGCTGCAGTCCGTAGGCTTAGGCGCCGACTACGGTGTAAGGCTGCAATCCAAGACGCACCTACCTGGGAGTAAGTCCCACTGAACCCAATGGAGCTTACTTCTGAGTAGACATGGATTGCAGCCTAAATCCCCTTGAGATCTGTGGAGGCTTCTTGCTAAAATAAAAGACGTTTAAGAAGGTGGAGCTTCCCTTCGTTATCGGTCTGCTGAGAAAGCACCACTTTCCCAGCATCCGCCTGTGCTGATCCGTACCGGGAGAGTCAGGAGCGGGACGCATTTCGATCTCGCTCGCGCGCTGCATTCTGGGACGTGTAGTCTTTCCCCTTGCGTTGTATGGCTTTGTTTAACTTCCTCGTTCGGTGTCTCGCGCTCCACACCTTGGAAGACGCAGCTCCTGGGCTGCAGCGCTTGCATTTTGCGGGGGGAGGTTGGCCCCGGGACAAAGCCAAACACAGAGGACGAGGAAAGCCGTGCAGGTTTGCAAAAGACACCCAAATCCTGCAGCGCAACAGATGCAAGGAGTCCTGTGTGCCTTCTGCAAGCACAAGGGCCCCCCAGTCGGCAGCTGGGTTTGGGGGTGCGCGGAGGGGAAGGGAGGAGAGGGGGAAGCCCCCCTGCAAACCCTTTCCCCCATTCCCGTCTGTCTGTCCAGTTATGCATTTCCCCCCCAGAATGAAGGCGTCCTTCGTGGCTGCGGCGGGGGAGAGGAACAAGGAGCCCATCCTGCGCGTCCTCAGGGACTACGTGAGCTCCGGGCAGCCGCGAGTCGACGTGCTGGAGGTGGCTTCGGGCTCCGGGCAGCACGCGGCCCATTTCGCCCAAGCGCTGCCCAACGTGGTGTGGCAGCCCTCCGAGGTGGATCCGCAGTGTCTGGCGAGGTGAGGCGCGGCGCGGCAGGCTTGGCCTTCGTGGGGATGGACGGGAGGCTGCTCCGACGGGCTGGCGTGGATGCTTCGGCGGGACCTCCCTCGCTGGAGGCGAGGATGGTGCAGTTGACCCTGGCCTTACTTGCCTTCGGGCCCTTCCAGGCTGGAGCTCGATTGCGCGCATTCTGCAACGGGGCCTCACCTGCTGCACTATTCCTTTAAAGCAGCGTCGGACTGCTTTCAAACAGATGTGGCTCCCCCCCCAAGAATCCTGGGAACTGTAGTTTGTTAGGGGTGCCGAGAGTGGTTACGCCTGGATGCCTCTTTTCCCCTTTTTGTTGTCGTTGTTATGTGCCTTCAAGTCGATTTCGATTTATGGCGACCCTATGAATCAGCGACCTCCAGTAGCATAAATCACCCTGTTCAGATCTCGTAAGTTCAGGTCTGTGGCTTCCTTTATGGAATCAATCCATCTCTTGTTTGGCCTTCCTCTTTTTCTACTCCCTTATGTTTTTCCCAGCATTATTGTCTTTTCTAGTGAATCATGGCTTCTCATTTTGTGTCCAAAGTATGATAACCTGTTTCATCATTTTAGTTTCTAGTGATAGTTCTGGTTTAATTTGTTCTAACACCCAAGTATTTGTCTTTTTCGCAGTCCATGGTATGCGCAAAGCTCTCCTCCAACACCACTTTTCAAATGATATTTTCCCCTTACAGCACTACAATTCCCAGAGTGGTTTAACAGTCAATCCCTTTTCCCAGGGAACTCTAGGAATTGTAGCTGGGTGAAAGGGGAACCGGGGTCTCCTGGCAACTCTTGGCGCCCTTAGCAAGCTATAGTTGGTTTCTTTATTCAGAGTATTTTAAACCCATTTAGGAATCAAAAGAGTGTCTTATAGTCAGTTCCTGCCTTTCAGGCTTACAATCTAAACCTTTTCAATTCTAAAAAGATACGGCACGCAAGGAAACAGAGCTGGAGAGGAAGGAGAAAAAACACAAGCTCAGCCGCCAGCTCTTAAAGTTGCTTTTCTGAAAGATGAGCAGCCGGGTCATTTCAGGAAGCCTGCCTGGCATGGCTGTTGCTAGGTGGCAGTTCAGGGAGGTCCACAAGCAGCTGTCTGAACAGTAGTTAAAAACTGCACCTTGGCTTGTACTTGAACATGGATCAGTGCATGATGATCATTGGTCACGTTTCTGGCTTGTGCATGTTAGTTGGTTGCTCTGATTCTTGCTACAAAGGCTGGTCGAGATGGACCTTGACCGGGTCCAGCGGGGAACTTCCTGTGCCCCTAAGCAAGAGGGTGCATGCTGGATCACTGAGCACAGATCGGTTATGCTTTAACTGTTCAGCAAATATCAGTATTCACTCTGGCTATGCAAAGCTGGAACACCTTAAAGGGATCCTGAGAGTGGAGAAGTAGCTCACACAAGGCTGAAGTGAAGAGGAACAGGGCAAAACATCGTACAGTGTCAGGCCTCTTAATTTTTTACAGTTAGTTCTGAACTAGATGTTATACTGCACATGCAATTAGCAATTGCGTGCAGTAGTGTAGTGGTAAATTCAGAAGTGCAGTGTCCCTTCGTGTTAATCGCAGCCATGCCCCCTCCCCACTTTTTTGCTGTAGGGTTGAGAATGAGATCCTTGTTAATGCCTAGGAACCAATAAGGATGAAAGAGCACTTTGGAGAGTCTTCTCAGTGTTTGACTTGCCTCCTTTTGCTCTGATTGGCTGCAATCATCAGGAAAGGACAAGGAAGCATGTTAGAAGACTCTTCTCAGCGGCTAACACATTCCCCTTTCATGCTGATTGACTTGTAGGATGTTGGAGACATAAGGACCCTGCTGGGACCCTGCTCTCAAAAAAGCGAAGGGTCTGAGCCCCCCCCCGAGACCCTGGACGACTACACCCCTGATTGCATGACTGATTTTTTTTAAGATAGTAGTCATAGGACCTGGATTGGGATCCTAGAAAGGGGGGGAGGGGGCTTTATTCCTTCACCCCCCCTTCAGTCCCAGTCCAGATACACACATTTCAACATGTGCGCGCACACACACTTTCTCTTTGCATTGAAAGGACAGTTTCCGTAGGTGCATGAAGTGTGCTAAGCATGGCCATATAGCGAAAGATAAGACAGTTGGTGTCCGCAGACTAACAGTCGAAGAGACACAATTCTAAAGAAAAAAGGGATGCGGAGGGGAAAGGAAGGCAAGCATTGGAGCAGCTGCTCCTTTGCTGGACAGTGGTGGGGGCCAGGCCAGCCTCCCCTTTCCCAAAACATTCTTCTGAGGAGGCAGGGGGTGCAGCCTCCCCGTGGCTTTTGGTCCGCTGACCAGTGGGAGAGGGCAGAGTACAGCTGCCGTTGCTTCTGCGGATGGCCAGTGTTGGCTGAGAAGAGGCATTCCCTCCTGCTTCTGAGAAGAGCCTCTTCAAAGGCTGTGCCTGCTGTTTCCCCCCCCTTTAGAGCAGGGATGGAGAGGCCCAGCAGCTCTTCTGCCTGGCCCTTGGGACTCTCCCCCAGGCACACCCCTACTGGCACAGTCTTGAGTGTTTTCGCATGCCTGGAATATGTGCTTCTCACTTGTCTGGATGGGGACAAAGAGAGGCGTGTGAATGTCAATAGAAAAGAGCCTGCTGTATAAAGGTGCGAACATTATATTCATTATTTTGCCCACTTTTGCTTATGGCCTCGCCCACCACCGGCATGTGGCCCAGGAAGGGAGTCAGGCCATTGAGCTGAAAAAGGTTCCCCGCCCATTTTAGAACTATTTTTCCCCCTCGAATGTAAGATCAATGCAGGTTTAATACATTCATTTGCAGGATTTTTTTCAACTCTTCCTATAGCCCTGCTTGTAGCCCAGTTAGCTATCTTTGCACTTAATTACTGGCTGCATTTTTTAAATGTTTTACACTGGTTGGGTGACCTTCTTGTGAGCCTCCCAACTAAGTTAAGCCATTTTAGACTCTGGACTTAACAATCTCTTACGAGAGGCCTCCTCGTTAGATGGCAATGTGTGTTACTACATTTTATTTTGATACACAGTAAACCAGCCCTGCTTTGTTTGGGGGCCCTTCTGCTCATTCTGCTGAGTGGGGCCCTGGACACTGCCCTAAAGTCCTACTCTGGAGGCACCTCTTTCCCTACTGAGAGCAAGCTGCCAGTGCTGACTGTACTGTTTTTATTTTTAAAACCCTTTAATTTGCTTTTACAATATTAATAATAACAAAATATAAACATCCATGGTGTGACATATTGTGTGAGTTTGTGATGCGTGACAAATGATAAGAAAACTTTTCTATTTTTTCTCATCTGTAAGAAGTAACGTTTATAAGGTTCAAGATAATTTTGTGTGCGTGTGTGTGTGTCTGAGCCCAGCAAGTCTCTCTATGAAGTTCCGCAATTAGTTGGGACTGAAGAACTGTTTGGTTCAGTTCTGGTCCATTGCATCAACCCATGCCATTGTCCATAAAAGTCATTTCCCACGTTTTCTGGTCTTGATGCTTTTGTTTGCTTTGGCTGTTTTTCCAATCAAGTAGAACCTTTCTCGAGTTATGCCTCCTTCTTCTGATTTTCTTCTTTCTTGCTATAGTCTTATCTGGCAGCAACCCAGAGGAAAGGAGCTGCCCTGGGCTCCTTTTGGAGCAAAGGGTGGGATATAAATTTATAGATGATGATGATGATAAAGATCATATTTAACACCGGCCCCCGTCTGCAGTCTGGCGTGGCTGGTCAGCTGGTTCTGTTCATTCTCTTTGCAGCATCTCTGAATTTACCAAGACACTCCGCCTCTCAAATGTCAAGCCGCCCATTTACTTGGATTCTTCCCAGAGCTGGGAGATGTGGGGTGGTTTGCTCCCAGATTCTTTGGATCTCATTGTCAACATCAACATGATTCATATCTCGGAAATGAGCTGCACAGAGGTGAGGCCACTTTATGGTGAAATTCCGTGCATGTGTCTGCTTAGAAATAAGATCCGTTGAGCCGAGTGGGCCTTACTCCCAGGTAAGTGCATACAGGGAGCATGGGGAATTGTTTTTCAGCCTGAGAGCCACATTGCCACCCGGGCAACTCTGATTATTGTTATTTAAATTTGTATCCTGCCCTTGCTCTCAAAGGAGCCCAGGGCGCCAAACGCACAAATGGTAACACAATGAAAAATATCTAGAAACAAGTCCAGTACAGACGCCCAACTGATAACGCCTTTCGCTTGCCTGATTGAGACTGAGAAGGGTGTGTGAGTGTGTATAGAAGCTAGCCAACTGTACAGAGGTAAACATTTGCATGGATTGCTCTACCCGCTTTTTACCTCTGGCCTTGCCCACCACCTATGGGCCTCCCATGGGCTGAAAAAGTTTCTCCATCCCTGTTTTAGGGGCTAATTTAAAAGGATCACCGTCCTGGTCTCATTGGAGGAAAGGTGAAATAAAAATGTAATAAACAGAGTTGGATTGCCAAGCCTCACCTAAGCCAAAAGCTCGCTAGAACAAACAGCAATTCCCAACCAGTGGCTCTCCACATCAGAGATGTGAAGGCCTGGGGGGGGAAAGCAACAGAATTTTTTTTAAAAAAATCCCCCCATCCCCCCCCTCAATGTTTCCATTTCCCCCCCAGACCTTCTCATCATATTGTTGGACTCCAACTTCCATCAGCCTTATCCAGCATTATCAATCATCAGGGGTGATGAGAGTTGTGGTCCAGCAACACCTAGAGGGCTTCAGGTTGAGGAAGACTCCATTTGTGTTTTGACTCGATCCCTTAGAAGGGGCAGGCAACCTTTCTGATAATAGCCCAAATCATGCTCCAGCAGCCCACTTGACTGGTTTCTGCAAGTAAGCAACAATAGATCCTTGGCCAGAGGTAGCCAATGTAGTGGTCTCGGGATGTTCTTGGACTACAACTCGCCATTCTTGATTATTTGCTCTGTTGGCTGGAGCTGATGGGAGTTGTAGTCCACTAACACTTGGAGGGCCTACTTCAGCTGACCCTGCCACAGGCAACCGAGTCAATAAAAGTTTATAAACTAGATTTTTAAAAAAAAGACAGTGGATGTCTGTTTCAGTAATAAATAGTAGTAGTCATACATAAGTGTTTAGCTGCATGAAGGCAGTGGTATTACTTAAAACAAAAGCCCTTGATCTCTAGTTGCTTGTATATTACCAAGCCCGGTTCACTTAATCACAGACAATGCCAAGTCTGCTAGTTCTGTTTTTTTTCTTTTTTAAAGATAAGATTTTAACAACCTGCTTTTAAAAACAGGGTGGTCCTGCAGACCTGAAGGCATTGTTGCTTTTTGATTTGAGAATTGTCTGTAGCTAATGCAGGCAGGAGTGCCATCTAGTGGCTAATAGTGGCTGTTCACCTAGCCAAAAACCTTCTCTGAGTAATTTTGCATCTAGGGTCTGTTTCTTAGCCTTTTGTGATTTGTTTTTTTCTGGATGCCGGCATTGCTAACAGCAGAAATCCAGTATGTTGCTTCCAGTTGCTTATTCACTAGTAAATGGTGCATGGTATGGGCAACTAAGGCTTTAGCGTTGTGGCACCAGGACTTTGGAACTCTGTGCCCTCTGAAATCACAGGCACTTGCATTTCTGATATTTTGCCACCTGTTTTGCCACACATTTTTAGAGAATAAATTTGATTCAATTCTATTCAGTATTTTATTATTGTATCATTTTATGATTTTATAATTATATTAAAGTTTAAGGATTTTATTGTACACTGCTATGATACATTTTTTAATGAATTGGCAGTTTAGAAATACTGTTATAAACAAACAAATTGGTGCAACGCTGAGGGAAATGCACTCTGCACATGATTAGAGGGAGTGCCCTGGAACCTATGTACAGTGCATTTTCCTCACTGTTGTTGAGCAACCACATCAGTAGGGAGGGGTATTCCAGGATGCGTCTTCCTCTGGAAATGAACCACAACTTTGAAAACTTAGGCCAAGTCCACACCATATATTTAAAGCACTGTGATACCACTTTAAGAGTCACGGGTACCCCCAAAGACTCTTGGGAACTGTAGCTTATTAAGGGTGCCAAGTGTGATTAAGAGACCCCTGTTCCCCTCACAGAGCTACGATTCCCAGTGGTTTAACAATCAATCCCTCTCCCCAGGAAATTCCGGGAATTGTAGCTCTGTGAGGGAAGAAAAGAGGGCTCTCGCCACCATTTACAAGCTACAGTTCCCAGGATTCTTTGGGGGGAAGCCATGACTCTTAAAGTGGCGTGAGAGTGCTTTACATGTATAGTGCAGATGGGGTCTTAGTGTATGCTTTTCTTTCTCCATAAGAATATGAGAACAGAATCTGTAAGAATTAACTTTAGAAGTAGATGTGCACACTACTCCAGATGGCTGTTGGAAAGATCAGTTGCCACCTCCTTTCCCATTTTAATACATGCTGCATGAATGCTTTGCGGTTCTCATGAAAACGTGCTGTTTCCAAATCTGGGTGTTGCTTAACTGCATTTGTTTTATTGTTTCTTTCCCCTCCCCCTCCCCGCAACTGCAGGGCTTGTTCAGAGGAGCAGGAAAGCTGTTAAAACCCAAAGCGGTGATGATCACTTATGGGGTAAGCTGTCGCATCAGGACCACTGCAATTTAGATGATGCTTCTGAAGCAGCCTTCACCAACCTGGTGCCCTCCAGACATTTTGGGCTACAATTGCCATCCGCCCCAGTTGTAGCTCAAAATATCTGGAGGGCACCAGGATGGCAAAGGCTATTCTAAAGTAATCGAAATGCAGAATTGCTATTCCCAGACCTCTGCAGCGGAGGTTTGCTTCAGTCTGATTTTGCAAGTGGCTCGCATCCGTTGTGTCCCCCTAGTGGTCTACCTTGACACTGCAGAAAAGCCAAGACCTTTCTCCCACGCTAGCAGCTTTGAGGAGCTTGGATTTTATCCCCCCCCCCTTTCTGTGATCTAAGATCCCTCACACTGTCGTTCTGAAATGAAGAGCTGCTGAAGCTTAGGCCTATCTGCAGGGCAAACCCTCCATTGTGGAAAAGCACCTTCCCCATCATTGTTAGTGGGTACTGATTGTGGTTCAGTAGCGTGAAGGAAAGGCATTTTGTACATGCTCAGAAGCACTGCTGTGACCATACATATCACCAGGGCTAAGTCTGGAGGGCTGCAGGTTCCACCTTCCTGCTCTGTCTAGTCGAGCCTTTCCCAGTCTTTGGGTCCCCAGATGATGTTGGACTACAATTCCCATCCTTCCTGACCATTGGCCATGCTGGCTGGGGCTGATGGGAGTTGTAGTCCAACAACATCTGGAAGCCAAAGGTTGGGGAAGGGCTGATCTAGTCTAAATATTTGGAAGGCTCTGGGCCTAGGAGCCGGGCTCTGGATCCCTGTGCAAGAATCAGTCTGGGTGAAGGGATGGGATGGGGCCCCTTCTCATCAGGAGGAAGATCTTGCACTTTATTTGGGGTCTTGGTGGCACCACTTCATCTAAACTGTTTTGTCTGTTTGTTTGTTTTCTGCCGGGGTCCACCCCTGTCCAACTGTCAGCCTTACGCTGTGAACGGGACCATCACCCCACAGAGCAACGTGGACTTTGACTGCTCCTTGAGGCAGAGGTATGACGGTAACAGGGCCAGACTCAAGACGCTACGGTTTGTATAGAACGGCCTCGCACAGCTTGGGACCAGTTTACTTGAAGGCTTGCCTAACCCCGTGACGTGCTCGCTTGTCCACTTGTTAAGAGTACTGCTGAAAATTGTTAGGGGACCCTAATTCCCCTCCCAGAGCTACAGTTCACAGAGCTCCCTGGGAAGAGGGTTTGACTGTTAAACCACTCTGGGAATTGTATCTGTGAGGAGAATCAGGGTCTCCTAAGATTTCTCAGCGCCCTTAAGAAAGTACAGTTCCCAGGATTCTTTGGAGCCACGACTGTTTAAAGTGGCTTCATAGTCCTTCAAACATAGGGTGCGGATGTGGCCTCAGACAGGACTCTAAATATGTGGGTGGGAATCCCTCACGTGAAGGAGATGGCATCAGTCTCTGTAAGGAAAGTTTCCCTCTTCTTAGGGTCATTGAAGCATCTCTTGAACTCAGGGCTTGACTTTATTCCCTCTCTGTCCCCCCCTCCCTACTCCAGAAATTCAGCCTGGGGCCTCCGGGACACAGCCTTCCTGCAACAACTCGCCGAGGCCAATGGGATGCAGTTGGAGAAGATGGTAGGTGGCAACAGGACCCTAATGCAGATGTGGAGAACCATTGGACCTTCAGATGTTGCTGAACCAGCCAGCATGGCTATTGATGGGAGTTGCAGTCTGCCAACATCTGGAGCGCCAAAGGTTCCCCACACCTGCCCTAAAGGATAGGCCGGGGACGGGGAGGCGGTCGCCCCTCCTGATGTTTCTGAATGACAGCTCCTTATTAGGCCCAGCTAGCATGGCCAAGGATCAGAGTCAATGGGAGTTGTCTACCTGCATCCTTTGGCTGGGTGGTGGGGCATGGGTGGGGAAGGGGAAGGGAAAGGGAAATAGATTCGCTAGAAGCAAAGTATCTCTCCAGCTAGCACCTTCATTTGTCACAAGGGCTAATGTCCTCTCTCCACCGTTGGTTACTGGGAATTGCAGGTAGGGAGAGTGCACTGTGTTCAGGTTGTGCTTGTGGGCTTCCCAGAGGTGTCTAGTTGGCCACTGTGAGACCAGGGTGTTGGCCCGATCCAGCAGGGCTCTGCTTATGTTCCTCTGCAGCAGGAAGGGTCTTCTTTTCAACTAGGCTCTCCAGCGATTTAGATCTCTGATCTTCCAGGCTCTAAATTGCATGGAGAGCCTAGGAAGGTGCCTGATGCTGGAGTCAGGCCCTTGGACCATCGAACTCAGTACTGATGAGACTGACTGACAGTGCCTGTCCAAGGGTCCCGGAAGGGAATCTTCTTCAATTCCTCTTGAAGGTGCCATTGGGGATTGAACCTGGTACCTTCTGCATGCAAGGCATGCTCTGCCACTGAGCCATGACCCTGCCCCATACCAGGCCAGATCATTGGTCCATCTAGTACAATATTCCATCTAGCTGTCTAGGATTTTAGACAGGGCAGATCCTCTGCCGCCAGACTGTGGGTCCTCCTGATGAACATAGGAAGCTGCCTTATACTGAAGTCAGACCTTGTAGCTCAATACTGTCTACACTGACTGGCAGCAGCTCTCCAGCTTTTCAGTCGGGTCTCCCAGCCCTAGCTGGAGACGCCATTGGGGATTGAACCTGGGACCTTCTGCATGCAAGGCAGATGTTCTGCTGCCGGGCTACCATCATTCCCTACAGGAGTACAGCAGGTTTCTCACTGCAAAAATTGAGCACCCAACATGCAGAAGCGGAGAAAGGGATGTAAGGGAAGGAAGCGTTTCTAGGGAGTGAGGCCCATACTCGTTCCCCCCCTCTCCTGCAATGATAGCCGTGTGTGGGAGAGCGCCTGCAGAGACCTGGTAATGCCACTGGTTGAACTGTGCGCCTGGTTGCAAAGTGTCCTGAGTCACCTCAACTTTTTCTGCTTCCAGATTGACATGCCAGCAAACAACAAATGCCTTATTTTCCGCAAACTCTAAGCCAGCCCACCGGCTTTCTCTACGACGGGGAAGGAGCCCCAAAGGGCAGCGTCTTGTGGCCAAAGCGTTGCCTGCCGTGGCCAGACTCGTTCCGTGTCCATGACGCTCACGTCAGCTGGGCTTCTTGCCGCTTTAGTCAGCCTTTGGGTAAAAATCGCTATCGGTGAGCTTGGGGATTAGTACCAGCGGAGAAAAACGTTCCTGAAGAACCGAGCTTCACCAAAGCCTTCTGGGTAATGCTGAGCTAGCACAGGGGTGGAGAAGCGGTGGCTGGACTCCCACCTCCCATCATCCGCAGACAGCGGGATGATGGGAAAAGTAGTCTTACCACATCCAGAGGTGTTCCCCCCCCCCCATGAGCTAGCGCATGCATCTTTAGATTTTGGTATTCACTGTGTCGCTTCTGCTTTCCACGTTGCGGGTTAGACGGCATCCACGTACCCATCTTGGATCACATTTGCCTCTCGTCCATTGTTGTGCCTGTAGCCTGCTTCGTTGAAGGCTTTGTTTGCAGGCCATTCGAGAGGGACCTCAGTATATCCATTGTCTCTACTGTGGCTTTTGGGTTGGGGTAAAGGAATTTTGGGGGAGATGTTTTAGGGATAGGAGAGGAGAAGCTCAGAATGACCCTTTCTGAAATAAATGAAGGTTTTGGTGCAAACCTAGGTGGAAAGATGGATTTGATCGTTGTTACTCCTTACATCTGGGACTCTCTTTCTTTCTCACTTTCTTTTGCGTGTGTCTGTTTTGGCAATATGGAGGACTCTGAGTCAGGGATTGTGACAATACAGCACAAAACATATTCAGATAAATTGCGATTTCTAGGGCTGCAGGTGTGGGGTTGTACATTTGAATTTTCCTTCACGACAAAATCTCCCTGCACAAGGAAAACTAGCAGGTTAAGGATAAGGATGTTGGTTTAGTCTTTCTCCTGACATGTTGCTTTTCTGCATGCAAGCGGGTCTTTTTTTTTTAAGAAAAAGTTTTTAAACACTGGGTAGAATTCAGTCATGCAACTCCACATCTGCATTCTGTAACGTGTGTGTGTGTGGTTTCACAACACAGGTGAGTAGTTACATGCCTGAGTGCTATCCAGTGTTTAAAACTCTGTGCCCCAGAAACTTGTGCCACATAATTTATCTGCCTGTGTAGATTATTAACTTACAGTTTAGTGACTTTAATATGCTTCCAGTTGGGGGAGAGCCATTGGTAAAGTGGACTACCAGTTTTTGATTTGACCTGTTTTTCCTCCCGTTTCTTCAAAACTGGTAGCAAAACTGCAGAGAGGGAATTAATTCTGCCGCTTCCCAACTGTGGCTTGTGTGTATATATAAAAAATACTTCAACACATCTCTCTTTAAAAATTCTGTGTGAGGTAAGGGTTCCCTCCAGTGGTGATCCGTGAAATGGCAATGATTCACAGTTCGGGTTGGGAATGCACAATTAGCAAGGAGGAAGCAACTTTGGCCGATGTCTCTGTGCAGATGCAACTTTGTATAGAGATTATGCTGCATTCAGGTGCAAATAAATATATATATTGCTTGGGCATCACGCTGCGGGAATGTCTTCCTTTACAGTGTACTTGACCGCCCTTCCAGCTGTCTGCTATCTCCAATGCGGTCTGGATTGACCAAAGCTTAGATTAGATTTTATATCTCACTTTTCTGTTCCAAATTACTCAAAAGTAGCTTGCAATAGAAAGGACTAAACCTTGTTGCTAGTCCTGCGCAAAGCACACCCATTGAAATGAACAGGCAGGGCTAAGTCCCATTCATTTCAGTGAGTCTATGAGTAGGACCAAGCCCTATAATATGTAACTAGAGAAGAAGCGAATAATTTGAGCCAGAGTCCGTCTCTGAGCCAAAGAAGAGTCCTGCTGGATCAAGCCAAAAAAGGCCCATGTAGCCCAGCATTCTGTTCTCAGAGTGGCCACCCAGACTCCCCTAGGGGGTCGCCTGCAAGCAGGACCCGAGCGCCACAGCTCTCTCTTCACTTGCGGTCCCCAGCAACAGGCATTGAGGTGCACACCACCTCCGACAGTGGAACGTCGACAGGTTTGCATTGGCTCTCTTTAGCGTCAAATACTGCAGTTGCCGAAGCAGCCCCAGTTTGATCATCCAAATAAATGAAGTGTTGCAGAAAAAGCAACTCTGCGTAGACTTGATTGTTACACACAGATGTTGGCTGCCTCTGCTGAAGGCCCATGAGTTAGCTTTAAGGCAGGGATTGTTGCGCTCCTGCTGTGGTTGGACACCCCACCCCCCCAGCTCCCATCATCCTTGATCGCTGGGCCAGGCCGGTCTGAGGCTGATGGGATTTGGAGTCCAGCAACATCTGGAGGGCAACAATTTCCCAGTTTCTGCCTTAGGAACAACCCAAAACGTGAATTCATAGCATTGGGGGAGGGAAGAAGTACAAATAGCCACATCAACACTTCCAATGAATTCCAAAGAGGAGGCAATTTCTTCATCCAGCCACAACGGAGAGGTTCCATTTTTTGCTTTTCCCTCATTATTACTAATTTATATATCATGTACGTGTCCCTAGCAAATACCCTTTCTTTCTTAGATGGATACGTGTGTTTTGCAAACCGTGCACCTCCACCCACTATCACAGTAAGCCTGTTTCCCCCCTCTCCTTTGCCATTATTTGATGGGAGGCTTGTCCTCAAGATCTTTTAAACCAGGGATGCTAGGAGCAGATAACCTGCGCTGGAGAAGAAACACAGGATTTATTATTATTAATTTCACTTAGGCTGGGTCGGGTTTGGGTGGAGGGATGTCACCAGCGCAGATCAATTACAGCTCTTTCACACACGCAAAAACAGGTAGTTACAGGCGTAATGGAGCCCGTTGAAACAGGATAGTGATAATACCTGAAAACATTTTAAATCGAGATACGGAGGCGGACTGGAGAAAGGATTTGCCCCGTCCGGTCTACACCCACTTTGAGGCTTGTGGGTGCGTAGGAGCTCCAGGTTTGCTCTGCCAGTCTCCAACCCAGTCCTACATAGCTGCAACACAGCATGAGAAAAGGAGGGCCGAGCTTTTTTGGGGGGTAGGGGCATCCATTGGTCTGCCTTCTCTCCTCTGCCAAGGAAAAGCAGCAGCTGGCGCTAGTCCTGGAACCGGTTGAGAAGGTCACATGTCTTCTTCTCAAGCAGCTCGTAGATCTTCTTTACCCGCTTGTCATTGGCAGCCCGGACGTAGCTGTTGGGGTCAAGAACCGCCATCCCTTCCTGCACCTCCCCCATGATGATGAGGGGCCCGTCCTCTGTGGTCATGTTGGGGCATGGACAGTTCCAGTCCATATCCGTCAAGGTCACCTCTAGGTACTTGATGTTGAAGAACTTGAGGCCCATCTTCTCGTCCTTGAGGACGTCGTCCAGCACAAAGCGAGCAATGCCAGAGTCCTGGTCCTCGATGATCTCCATCAGCCGCCCCACGATGGCAAAGTCGCTGCGGCAGAGGCTCAGCACCATCTTGCTCTTCAGGCGGCAGGCTCTGCATTGCAGGGTCTTGGGGAAGGGGCAGACTTCTTCACAACTCTCCTTGCTGTCAAAGTTGTTCTCGTTGCCCTCGCAGCCGCTGTAGATGAAGGAGTGGCACTGCTTCATCAGGTGGTTGTAGGCCCAGCGGGGCTCCCAGGTCTTACAGGGGCCTTGCACTATGGGAAGAGTGCACAGGTTGACGGCGTTATTGATACAGGACAGTTGGCACTCTTCATAGGTGTCAAAGTGGTTTTGGTTGCCCCTGCAGCCGCCATAACGGAAAGTGGTGCAGGAGCCTTTCTTGGAGTCAAAATGCCAGCGGACTTGGGGAGCCTCACAGTCCTGTTTGTCAGGTTCCTTCAGGCACTCGCCGGGCGGGAGCTGAGGAGGGCTGGACGCTCTTGGCTCCCCTCTGGAGTGCTCCCTCTTGATGACCGAGAGCGGGAAGTCCGCTTGCAGGAGACCAGCGGAGTTCCTGGCCGTGCAAGTGTAGATCCCAGCGTCCTCTGGCTGAGTGTTGTAGATAACCAGCTGGCCGATGTTGGTGACGACCACGTTGCCGTACATCTGATCGGGCCGCATGATGAAGTTTTCCTGGTGGTCACTCTGCTTCTCCCAGGTGATGTCAGGGCGGGGCCGCCCGCTCACATCGCAGTGGAAGCTGACGGTGCCGCCCACGTAGACCGACTGGTGGAAGGGGTTGTTGTAGAGAGCTGGCGGAACGGGCAGCTCGGCAGCCGCACCAGGCGTTGGGTGAGCCGTGGTCTCCAGCGGCACTGGGCTGGTGTTGGGCCAGGTGAAAATGTACTTGCAGGGTACCACGGCGAGGCTGATGCCCCGGATGCAGGCCTCGGCGTCCATGTAGCACTTGTTGTAGTAGGTGAGCCCGTCAGAGGCACAGGTGAAGTTGGGCTCCTTCTCGCACCTGTCCTTGCACTTGCAGACGGGCTGCCCATCCCAGATGTCGCAGTCCGAGCCCTGCTGGGTGCACACAAAGCTCTCGCACGTGGCCTCTTGCACCAGCTCCAGGGAGGAGAGGCTTCCGTCGGCATAGCGGGCAGCCACACAGCTTCGCAGGCCGCAGACGTTCGTGCAGCATTTCTCAAAGCCTTCGCAGTCCTGCAGAGAAAGCAAGCACAGGGCTTTTTAGATTCAAGGGAGCGTGCACACCCTTCTTGCCGTCAAACTAGCCGTTTTGTGCCACGGGGGGATAGGGAAGCTGCCTTACACTCGGAGGAGACCGGTGGTTCTGATGTCTGTGGGGCAGCAAATCCGCTCTGGGTTTTAGCCTGAACCTTTGAGGAACCGTCCAAGGTGCTTGGACAGCTCCTTGAAAGTTCAGACTAAAATCCGGAGCAGATTCACTGCCCCACTGGCAACAGAGCCACCGGTCTCCACTGCTTATACTGAGTCACCTAGTTGGTCCATCTAGTTCAGTATTGACTTCACTGACTGGTAGCAGCTCGCCACAGTTTCAGATTCCCAGCTTTTCCTGGAGATGGGACCTACCTGGGAGCTTCTGCACGCACAGCATAGAAGTAGAGCTGATCCCTCCCATACTCAAGGAAATTTCCAGCTTGATGGATATGACAAAATAGGCAGCAAAAATAATATCCTATAACAATTCAATCAAATTAAAAATAGTTCATAATGAAACATTTCACTAAAAAGCAAAACTGTTTGGCAGAGTAATCCTGTTATTTTGTTGCATGGCTGAGACTCTTTAGCTGCATTTTTGCATTGGATTTGAACATTTTGGGGCTGGGTCATGGTTTTAGTGTGATCACTGGATTTTTGTTAATCAACTGTGTGTGAGGTTTGTACCTTACTTTTTATTCGGTAAGCCACCCTGAGAAGGTTTTTGCCTTTAAAGCAGCCTCAGTTTAAAACAAATAAAATTGAAAAGCCTTTCTCAACCACTTCCTATTTTTAAAATCTCTTCAGCAGTGTACAGTATAAAAACAATATCTGTTAAAACAAACAAAAACTACAGCCTAAAATTGGTAAAACAGCTGTATAAAAACCACATAAAAGCAAATAAAACACACACACAAATCCAGTTTTATGGGGCAGAGAACGCCTGGACAAATAAGTACATCCTATAGGGGTCCTGGTGTGTGTGTGTGGCACTCCCCTGGCAGCTTCCAAAGCCCTGCTAAAGGGGGGGGCAGTTTTCATTTGCCTTTTTGTGGCTTTGATTTTTCTTAAAAACCCATCCCCTTCTCACATTGTGGTGAATGGGAAGGAATTCACTATGCCAGTTGCAATAACCAAGAGTCTTAGGGTCTTGAGGATCCTCAGCCAGCAGTATAGTGGCAAATTCAGAAGTGCAGGGTCTCTTAAGGATAGTGACAGCCATGCCCCCTCCTGTTTTTTTGCAGCTGGGTTGAGAATGAGATCCTTGTTAATACCTTGTCCCACAACAACAGACGTTCCTAGCAGTCAATCAGCATGAAAGGGGAGAGTTTAGCTACTGAAAAGAGGCTTCTCTGTGGGCAACGTGCCTCCTTTCTCCCTGATCAGCAGGAAACGACAAGGAAGCATGTTAGAAGACTCTTCTCAGTGGCTAACACATGCCCCTTTCCTGCTGATTGGCTCATAGGATGCTGGAGACATAGGGACCCTGCTGGAACCCTACTTCCAAAAAACTAAGGGGTCTAAGACTCCCTGAGCCCCCAGACAACTACACTGCTGTCCTCAGCTGACCCCCAAATGTCCCATTCCTCAGACACACATATGTGCACTGCCAGTGGAACATCTGCAATGCTTTTATGGGTGCGCTGGTGGCATAAGTGCTGCCCCACAAGTGAGCAACGGCCCTTCAGCTGACCTTTAGCCTGCTTTAGGATTGCAGCCTAGATCAAACAACCTGTAACCAGGGGAGGGCCGCAGATCCATGGCGTCTGCTCTGCAAGCAGAAGGTCCCAGGTTCAAACCCCGACATCTCCAGGTAAGGCTGGGAAAGTTTCCCTGCAGAGCTGCTGCCAGTCAGTGCAGGCATCACCTAGACATACCAATGGTCTGACTCAGTAGGAGTCAGCTCCCTACATTCCTGACAAGCGACAGGGGGCCTTGGTGGAATAATCCTATGCACACACATTTCCAAAGAGAAAAACTAACATTATTGAAAACCCTTCTCTGCAACATGAAAGGAAGAACCAGGCCAGGGCCAGGGATGAGCTATTTGGCCAGCCGGAGAGGTCTCCCCGCTCCAAACAGTATGTTCCCTTTACACATGTGCACAAAGTGTAACTTGCGCAAGTATACATCAAGGCATCAACTTTTGGGGTGGTTTTGCTGTTGCTGTTAGGGTGATCCAGCCTTAAAGCAAACTAATGGGGGAACAGCCCTTGAGATTAGCCAAGGGATAGCCAACATGGTGCCCCCCAGATATTGAGGACTACAACTCCCATCATTCCTGACCATTGACTATGCTGGCTGAGGCTGATGGGAGCTGGAATCTACAACAGCTGGAGGGCACCATGTTGGCTATCCCTGGATTAGACACATGCTTTTACCCTGACCTTTGATAGTTCAGATTTGTGGTGTAGCAGTTAGAGTATCAAACTAGGATCTGGGAGACGAGGCTTCAAATCCCCACTCTACCATGAACCTCACCTTGGGCCAGCCACTCTCTCTCAGCCTAACCTACCTCACAGGGTGGTTGTGAGGATAAAATGGGGAGGGGTAAAACCATCCTGAGCTCCTTTCGTAATATCAGCTTTAATAATAAATATTGTGCATGGAATTGTCTCCATGGAAGTGATGCAGGGCTCCTTGCAACATAACCTCATCCATCAGTGGAGGCTGCTCTGTGAGGGCGAATGGGGCAGTGCCCCACCAACCTCATCCTGCCCTTAGCCAGCTCCCACCTGCCTGCCTTCTTTCTTGCAGCCAACCCAGGAGGTGGCCCTGCCTGTCTGTTTCCTCCTCCTTAGTCTCTGTGTTGCCCTTGTAGGACTCAGCAGGGAAGAGGAAGACAGGAGCAAAGCTAGAATTAGTTGGCTCTGCCTGTCACTGGTTGTGGCTCTGCCTGCCATTGGCTGTGGCTCCGCCCACTGTTGGGCGCTTTACCTTCCGCCCTGCCAATTGCAAGCGACTGCAAGCTATGACTGCTACCTGTGCTGTACTGACACCAGCAGAAATTTGAGGTCTCTCAGGTGCCAGGGTCAGCCTTCCTGAAGCAATGCAAGCATGGGCAAGAGCCACGGCGTGGACTTCTCCCACATGTCCTTGGCCTTCCAGTGTGCTGGAGGAGCGTGGGAAAGAGGCACACTGTAGCAACCTCCATGTTTGACGGAGTACAGTTAGGAGCAGGCTGCTCTTGGCTGTGGCTTACAAAGTAACTTCCTTCCCTCCTTGAGCTGCCTGGCTCATTCTAGGCTGTGCGCATACCTGCAATCATGTGCAGACCCCGCCCCCCTCAGCGTATGGGGCAGGCTGCATACAGATAAAACAGACATTTCCATGACCCTGGCTGCTCACATATGAAGAAAAAAAAGACAGTGTGAGCAGTAAGCGTTTGGCTTAGTCTCAGCGCTAAACCAATTGTTGCATTTTCCTAACCCATCATGTAGCAATGTACCCGTTTATGAGCACTGGCTTTTCTGCTGCCCAGCCTCGCAACCACTCGGGATAGAAAATCCCAGATGTATCTCCTTGTAAGGACATCTTGTAGCTCAGTATTGCCTACACTGACTGGCAGCAGAGAGAGGGGTGTCTCTCGCAGTCCTACCTGGAGGTGTTAGGGATCAAATCTGGGACCTTCTGCATGCAAAGCAAGTGCTCGGCCACTGAAGAATCTTCTTACTTGCTTCCTTGTCCTTTCCTGCTGATTGGAGTCAATCAGAGTGAAAGGAGGCAAGTCAGCCACAGAGAAGACTCTTTTCAGTAGCTAACACTATCAGCTTTCATGCTGATTGGCTCCTAGGAACATCTGTTGTTGTGAGGTAAGGCATTAACAAGGATCTTATTCTCAACCCAGCAGTAAAAGAAAAAAGGGGGAGGGTGTGTGGCTGTGACGATTATGAAAGGACCCTGCACTTGTGAATTTGCCACTACACTACTGGTCTCAGGGTTGCCCTTTGTAGAACCCAGCAGGGAAGAGAATGGGGACAGAACCAGTCATGTAGTGACAAATTCAGAAGTGTAGGGTCCCTTCAGGAAAGTCATACCATGGCCCCTCACAGTCATGCCCTCTTGCTCACAGTTGCCATCTGTGCATGGCTTCTAAAAAAGGGGGAAACAACCACACCCCTGCCCTAAAACGATGTGGGCTTATTAGCCTAACAATCTGTAGTTGTCACTGAAGCTGACAAGGCTGCTCCTCTGAGTGCATACAGAGTGCTTATCTTTCTTGCTGCTGCTGAGTAAACCCCTGTCCTTGCTGGCATTGGGGAATCACATAAAAGGCACACAGGAGGCTGCTGAATTCAGAGTCAGATCATTCGCCCATCGAGCCTGTTAGCTGTGGGATTCTTCAGGGTGCTCAGGCAGAGCTCTTTTCTAGACCTGCCAACAGAGATCTGTTTTGAAACTAGGGCTATGTACACACCATTCTTTTAAAGCACATCCTTTGCCAAACAAATCCTGGGAATTGTAGTTTGTTATGGGTGCTGGGAATTGTAGCTCTGCTAGGGGTAAACTATAATGCCCATGATTGGTTTTTCCGGGGTGTGTGTGTGCTTTGAATGTGTTTTACAGGCATGGTGTGTCTGCAGCCAAGAGAAGCCAGAGTCTCAGCTGTGGAACTGATGCAGGCCATAACGTTTATTGAACTTATAAAGTGGCCTGATCCTGTGTCAGATCACTGGTTCCTCTCAGCCGGTATTGTCCGCTCTGACCGACAGCAGTCTCAGCAGAGTTGGGAACAACCCGGGCTCATCCTAGAATCTTTTAACTGGTGAAGCCAGCAACTGGCCCTCAAGACCTTCTGCCCGCAAAACTAGGGCAGGGCAGCGGCTTAACGGCAGATCCTCTGCTCCGCATGCAGCCTCCGGCATCTCCAGACAGGGCTAGGAGAGACTCCTGCCTGCAATCCTGGAGCGCCGCTGTGGGTAAAAGCACGTGCGCTTCCACTGAGCTAGATGGGAGTGAGACACCTTCCTGTCTTCTTTTAGGGGAAGGGCTGCAGGTCAGTGGCAGAGCACCTGCCTTGCATGCAGAAGGCCCCAGGTTCAATTCCTGGCCTCTCCCGGTAGCGCTGGGGATGTCCCCTGTCTGGAACCCAGGAGTGCTCCTGCCAGTCAGTGTAGACACCACTGAGCGAGATGGACCAACGGTCTGATTTGGTATAAGGCAGCTTCCTATGTCGGCAGAGCACCTGCTTTGCATGCAGAAGGTCCCCCGGGGGTCTCCACGGAAGGTCGGGAAAAACGCTTGCCTGAAACCCTGGCGAGTCGCTGCTGGTCCATGTAGGCGACACTGAGCCAAGGTGTCTGACTGGGTATAAGCAGTAGCATAGTGGCAAATTCAGAAGTGCAGGGTCCCTTCATGTTAGTTACAGCCATGCCCCCTCCCCACTTATTTTACTGCGGGGTTGAAAATGAGAGCCTTCTCAATGCTTAGCAAGCAATAAGCATGAAAGAGGACTGTTAGCTACTGAGAGGAGTCTTCTCCGTGGCTGACTCACCTCCTTTCACTTTGGTTGGCTCCAATCCGCGGCAAAGAAGGAAGCCTTTTAGAAGACTCTTCCCGGTGGCTAACACGCACCCCTTTCATGCTAATTGCCTGGTAGGTTGCTGGAGACACCGGGACCCTTCTCCCAAAAACGTAAGGGTTCTAAGACACCCCCCACGACTTCCTCCCTGGGTACAAGGCACTTTTCCACCCTGCCTGTGCCATACCCCATTCAGCCTCCTTTTGCCATAGAAGCGCATCGCTTCCAAGAGGAGCCCAGCAGCACCACCTGCCGGCCAGGCCTGGACGGCGCGCCCACCGAGACGGGCCGGTCCCCGCTCACCTGGTCGGCGTGGCACTCCCGCTCGCAGGTGCTCTGCGCGTCCACCCAGAGGTTGGGGTTCAGCTGGTTGGGGCACACCCCCAGGTGGCTCATCCTGATTGGCTGCAGGCTGGCCCCTTCCGCCAGGAGAGACAGCAGAGAGAGCAGGAGCGAGGGCAGCATCGGGTCCGGACGGCGGGCAGGCGGCGGCGGCTCTTGCTGCTGCTCCGCCCGCGGCCCTCCGAGCCTCCGCGGGCCGCCCTCGCGCTTCGAGCCCTTCCCTCGGAAAGTCCAGAAAGGCATCCAGCTGCACCAGGCTCCTGCCAGCCACTGCGCCTCGCGCGCCTGGCTTCCCCCACGCCCAGCCCCAGCCGGGGAGAGTCTTCCACTTTTGCCTGGTGTGGCAGACAAAACAATCACATTCGCAAAGAGGAACGTCGGGGGGAGGGGAGGGGAGGGAGGAAAGAAGTCAAAAGAGTGGAGGGGGGAAGAGGAGGGAGAAGGGAAATAATAACAATAATAAAAATTTTTAAAAAATAATGAAATGTTTTTAAAAATCAAAGAAAGCTCTTCTTCTCTCCACCCTGCAGCTCTTACTTCCCCCTAGCCAAACTCCGCATTTGATCTTCTCTCCTTGATGCTTCAGGGTCCATTCTGCCTTCTTCGGCCACCAGACAAGCATCACTCCAGCCCAGCCCTCAAGAGCAACAATTCCGGCTTTCAGCGTCAGATGCGGCCCCCGCAGGCTGGATCCCCTCTCTCCAGCTTCCTCCAGTGGTGGCAGGCCCTTCGGTCCCCCACACAGCCCCTGGCTTTCCCTTCTACCCGGTGAGTTTTTCCAGGATCCCAGCCTCTTGACCAAATCGAAGGAAATCCAGGCCCGGAGGCAAACGGGTGGGGGATCGTTTGGATCCAGCAGGCCAGAGGCAGAGAGGAAGGTTCTCTTTAAGAAGAAGGAGGGAAAAAAGAATATATATATATATATTTATACACATATAATAAAGAGAGATGATCTGGACTTTGCAAAGACCATTGGAGAGAGCCAAGGCATCCGACAGGGGAAAGCAAGTCCCTGGGCCAGGGCTGAAGAGAGTCTATAAAGCAGCTCTCTGGGTGTGTGTCTGGGGTGGGGTGGGGAGGGGTGTTGTAACTGGAATCTCCACCCCTAATGGAAAGAGAGGGTGACCTCAGACGCTAACCCTGTCTGGGTTGATCGACTGGGCAAACACCAGGAAATCAAGAGGGGGAGGAGGGGTGGGGGTGGCTGGGAAGAGAGCACTGCAGAGCCCTCCTCTGCCTTCCAAAAAGAGTGTGTGTGTGAGAGAGAGACTGAACCACCAAGTGGGGTGAATTCTTTCAGGATGAGAGAATAGGGAAAGGACTCTTGTCCACTGGAAGAGAGGTTGACCATACCGGGCTTTGAAGGGCTTGGACAAGCCCAGACGCCGCCCACGGTACCTGGACGTGTTTGTGGGGCGGGAGGGGTTCTCCCCCAAATGGCCTTGCTTTCCTTTTTTAAAAAAAGGGCGAGCAATGCAAGCGGCCGTCATCGGCAACAACCACAGCAAGAGGTGCCTAAGAATCAAAGAAAAGCCTTACAGCTGTATCAGGCCAAAGGAGGGCATCTGGTCCAGCCTCCTGGCCTCACTGTGGCCAGCCAGATGGCACAGTGGGAAGCCCCTCTCCAATCCTGTGGTTTCCAGCAAAGGGTGTTCGGGGGCACCCTGCCGCTGACTGTGGAGGCAGAGCGTGGCCGTTGTGGCTAGTAGCCATGGATAGCCTCCTCCTCTGTGAGCTTGTCTAACCTTCTTGGAAAGCCGTCCCAGGTGGTGGCCG
Source organism: Rhineura floridana (assembly GCF_030035675.1). Classification (NCBI taxonomy): domain Eukaryota; kingdom Metazoa; phylum Chordata; class Lepidosauria; order Squamata; family Rhineuridae; genus Rhineura; species Rhineura floridana. The sequence continues at coordinate 8,280,097 of NC_084496.1, read as the reverse complement.
TCATGACGTCACCTGCGAGCGAATTCCATAGTTTGACTATGCACTGTGAAACAAACGTACTTTCTTTTGTCTGTCCCAAATTTTCACCTTGACTGAGGTACCTCGGCAGGTGATACAGTGAAGGAGGCAGGAATGGACCTGGGAAGGCCGACTGGAAGAGAGTCCAGGGTGGATATCTGACAATCTTGATTTTATTTATTTTCTTACTAGATTTGTATCTTGCCTTTCCTCCAAAGAGTTCGAGGTGGTATACCTTCCCTTTTTTTTATCCTTCTAACAACCCTGTGAAGTAGGTTAGGTTGAAAAACAGTACCAGGGGTGTAGTCATCCGGGTTCTCGGGGGTCTTAGAGGCGAGTCAGCCACTGAGAAGACTCTTCTCAGCAGCTAGCACACTCCCTTTCATGTTGATTAGCTCCTAGGGGTGTCTGTTGTTCTGAGAGAAGACATTAAGAAGGATAGAGAAGCAGAAAGCAGTTTTCAAACTTGGCCAGATTATTTTATAATCCTTGAAGGGGCGTGGCCATGAGGGGGCATGGCTGTGACTGTAATGAAGAGCCCCTGCACATCTAAATTTGCCACTACACTACTGACAGGCACTGGCACAAGGTCACCCAGTGAGTTTCATAGCTGAGTGGAGATTTGAGCCCTGCTCTCTCAGTCCTAGTCCAGCACTCTGACCACTATACGTCACTGGCTGTCTATATGGGCCTGTATCCAGAGCCAGTGTCTTATTGTGGTTAGATTGTCAGGCTCAGCCTGTGGAGACCCAGGTTCAAATTCCCAGTCCGCCATAAAAGCGTGCTGGGTGACCCACTTTTCCCTCAGCCTAAGCTACCTCACAGGGCTGTTGTGAGGACAAAATGGAGGTGGGTTATTTAGCAAGGTTTGTATACTGCTTAATCAAGAAAAGTCTCTAAGCAGTTTACATAAAATGCTATAAAATATTCATTAAAAATAGCAATAAACAGACTTTAAAAGCAGTAAGTATATTAAAAGTATCAAAATCCAGTTTAAAAACACAAGAGATTTCAAAAGCAAATATACCCCATAAAAGGAAATGTATGTCATAAAATGACATGTCTGGATAAGCCTCCCTAAAGAAAGAAAAAGGTTTAAGCAGGCACAGTAAACAGTACAAGGAAGGCGCCTGCCTAATATAATTCCGCAGAGAGTTCCAGAGAACAGGCGCTGCAACACTAAAAGATCTATTTCTCACAAGCGTGGAACAAAATTATGTGCCACACATAAAAGTGCCAATTCTAGAGTATATGGGAAGTATGTTGGCTGGAGGCAGCCAATATGGTGTCCTCCAGAGGTTCAACTCCCAGCAGCTTCAGCCAGCATAGCCTATGGTCCGGCATGCTGGTAGTTCTAGCCTAACAACATCTGGAGCAAGCCACATTGCCTGCCCCTGCTATATATATTGATTACAAACAAATCACCTCCAGGCATTCCTTGCGAGTTTGCAGAGGAATCTGGCCGACTGTTCCTTGTTCTCAACAGAATGCTAGATTAGGTGAGGCCTTGTGTATTTCTGGAAGGCAATCCTTGTGTGTGTTCGGTCAAAAGTGCCTACAAGCCCTCTGCAAAGTTGGGGAGCTTATGTCAATGCAAGCAAACAAGGAGCACCCACGGGTCAAACCCTCCTTTTGTAACAGTTCTGCGTCTTAGCCTGAATGGAAGCGATTCCCTCAATCCTGGTCACATCAGAGAAGACTGTTTGGCAAAATCTTACAAACTCGCTTTCTGAGCCTGAGAACATTTCTGACAACCATCTCAAACTGTTTACACTAGCTCTGGGTGCACTGATGGCTACGCCGGAGCTGAATTATGGATTGGATTGGTCCATAAATGCAGAAGCCAATATCCGGCATCAAGGTTCCGCCTATAGCAAGCAGCCTGAAACAGTGTCCACACCCATTGGGTCCATCTGACTCAGTAATGTCAACTGGCAGCAGCTCTCGGGTTTTCAGACAGGAGTCCCAGCTCTGCTTAGAGATGCCATTGGGGACTGAACCTGCTGACCTTCTGCATGAAGAACAGATGCTCTATCATGGCCCCTCCCTACCCCTTCATTTCAGCTCACTCTTCATTTAAAGCAGGGTAGGACTACGGCTACTAGGACTACTACTAGGGGTAGGTAGGTTGGACTACTGCTCCCATCATCCTGAATCATTGGTCATATCGGCTGGGGGCTGATGGGAGTTGTAGTCCAATAACCTCTGGAGGGCCACAGGTTCCCCAGCCCTGATTTAAAGCAAATAACTTTCTAGGCCTTTGGATTGCAAGCAAGACATATAAGCAGTACTGAGGAAAATCTCAAAAAACACAAGTGGGGCATTTCTCAATACAATTGTAAGTATATCTCATTCACCAGGCGGAGGAGGGAAGTGTTATCAGTCACCAAATCTGGGTTGTGCTGAACATGATCTCCAAGCCCTATAAACTTCCCAAGGTTCATGCACCATTGTGTTATGCAGGATCTCAGTTTGGGCTCTGAATTTGGCTCCCTGGGAATCTCTCAACTTTCCTTTCAAAAACAAGAAGGAAATCTTCTAGCCCTCATGACTGCAGGAAAACAACAACAACTGAATTTGTGCAACTTTGTGTCTTTCTACTGCATAGAAGAAGCCACAAATGACCACAGAGGCAAAGCTTCCATCATGGGTTGGGCAACTGCCTGTTCCTCCCCCTCTAGCTCTCAAGTCAGAGGATATCAGAGTTGCAAATCAATCAGCAGAAGTGGGTGGAGCAAGAAATGTAAATGTTATCTTTGTACAGTAGGCTACTTTCTACACACACACCTCTCTCTGTCCTCTATCCAGACCAGCAAAAGGCATGATCAGAGTTCATGGTTGCAGTCCAGACATGCAAAAACACTTGGAGTCTGAAGCAGGATCAGTGTGGCCTTGGGAGAGGAGGAGCTCCAAGGGCCAGATGGGGAGATGGGGAGATCTGGAGGGCCACATTTGGGCCCCGGGCCTGAGGTTCTCCTGCCCCTGCTGTAGGGTGGCCTAATGAAGCCATTAACAGATGCACATAATATTAATTTGGTAGACAAATTAATTTGGTAGGCAGAGCTGGAGAAGGAGAAGCTGCACCTTCCAAAATTCACCATTATTCTTCATAATTATTAGGAGCATCAGGAGCTGCCCACTGAATCAGACCATCGCTCCATCTAGTTCAGTATTGCCTACACTGACTAGCAGCAACTCTCCAAGGATTTGGACAGGAGTCTCTCTCCCAGCCCTGCCTGGAGATGCTGGGGATTGAACCTGGGACCTTCTGCATGCAAAGTAGGTGCTCTGCCGCTGAGCTATGGCCCCTTCAGAAGACTTGCCCTCCTCCACCTCTGGATACTCTCTCACTATTTTTCTTTTTTTTCTTTAAAAAAAGCCCTAAAGGAAGTAAATTAAGATGATCCCACTGCTGCAACCCACTAAGGAGTCCTGAACCACCAGCTGAAACTCAGTTATTAAGAAAAAAGGCAATTTTCTATACTAAGCACATCTGCTAACTGCACCATCATGGCAACATGCTTGCCCCAGATTTTCGTTTTTCATGTTGGCTAGGCAAGTCACAGCCCACTACGTGCAACACCGCACAAAACAAAACAGAGACTTTCCACTTTACAGGGACCCTGGAGCGATAATGATGGCTACAACTTCCTCAGGATTCAGCGCTAGAACTTGCTAGCCTAGAAACCAGATTTCAGGGCATCAAAGTAATAGGAAGTTCATCTGAGCATGTACAGAGTGCTTCTCTCTTGCTAGCTATGAAGGGCAAGCAACCCCTCTCCAGGCAAAGGAGCCTATGCAGCTGCTTTATGGTCAGACCATCGGACCATCTAACCCAGTGCGGCATACTCTGACTGACAGGCAAAGTAGTATAGCAGATACAGTGTCACACTAGGACCAGAGAGGTCCCAGCTGTGAAACACACTGGGTGGCCTTGGGCTAGTAGCCATGTACTTTTCGCTTAACCTACTTCGCAGGGCTGTTGCGAGGATAAAATGAGGGGAGGGAGGACCTCATAAGCCACCCTGAACTCCTTAGAGGAAGGCGGGGGGTGGGTGGGGGAATAAAAAGAGTAATAAATGCAAACAGATGGAGAGAAAGGGAGGGGGCAGAAGTTACTATTATTGATATATTTATTTATCGCTTTGCACACCATAAATGTCTCAAAGCAACTTAAAGAATAAAAAGAGAAACCAGAAAACAGAGAAACGGCAGTAAAACAAGACGTAAAGTGCTTATCCAAATAAACCCATGAATATAAAAGGACCAAATCCTACCCACACATCATTTTGTGTGGATTAACACAAAAACCAGGCCACAGACATAGCTTGTTACTTTCCAGATTAAGGTAGGTGTGTGTGTGTGTGTGTGCAATGCCCCTGCTGGACGGATGGAATTGAGATGACCTGGCGCACGGATGGTGTCCATCCACGCAGGTTAAGACAGCACGAGAGTGCTGAGCTTAGGAAGGACTTGGCCAGAAAGGAGTTTGCCACAGAAGCAAACACTGGACTTACCATGATAAGTTCCTTTTACGTAGGCAGGAGGGGATCTTGACCTTGGCTGCCTTTTGATAGCAATGGTTCCCAGCACCTTGTCGCCAAGAACACTCTCTGATACAGCCTCTGTATCAGCCACCTCAGACCAGCTGAATCCCAACACAAGCGGCACTTTTCGGCCACAACAAGGGTGCTGAAACACACAGAAAGCTTTAATATTGCTTTATGGATGACTGCAGAGACATTTAGCAGATGACCATCAGCACAGACAATTTTAAAAGGGGACTAGACAAATTCATGGAGGAAAAGCCTATCAGTGGCTATTAGTCATACTGGCTATATTGTCTGCAGTAGCTTCTGAGCATCCCATACGTATCTGGCTGGCTGTGGTGAGGAGAGAATGCTGGCCTAGACAGGCCTTTAGTCTGGTCCAGCAGGACTCTTCTGAAGTTTTAATATTAATTAATAACTTTTGACTCTTCCCTCCCTCCCACCCGGTCAGGAACACAGGAGGCAGACCATTGGTCCACCTAGCTCAGTATTATCTACACTGACTGGCAGCGGCTCTCTAGGATTTCAGACAGTGAGTCCCTCCCGGTCCTACCTGGCGATGCCAGGAATTGAACCTGTGACATTTTGCATGCTAGATAGACCAATGGGCTGACTCAGTATTAAGGCAGCTTCCTATGTTTCTGTGACAGACATATCCTCCATAAATTTCATCTAATGACTGGAGAAGCAGTAACCTTCAATATGGCTGTTTTCCAAATCGCATTTCCAAAGTCACTGGGCGACCTTGGATCAGGCACAGTCTCTCAGCTGAACCTACCTCACAGGGTTATTGGGATGGAGATGAGAATGGGGAGAGGGGGAAAACTTTGCACGCCCCCTTGAGCTCCCTGCAGGGAAGGTGGAATAGAGCTGTAATGATAGATTAGATTAGATGAGACAGATAGATAGATAGATGTTAAACTGAGGTGTGATCAACAGAGCTGCCTGTGAGGAGAGACTGAAAGAACTGGGCATGTTTAGCCTGGAGAAGAGAAGACTGAGGGGAGACATGATCGCACTCTTCAAGTACGTGAAAGGTTGTCACACAGAGGAGGGCCAGGATCTCTTCTCAATCGTCCCAGAGTGCAGGACACAGAATAATGGGCTCAAGTTGCAGGAAGCCAGATTTCGACTGAACATCAGGAAAAGCTTCCTAACTGTTAGAGCAGTATGTGATGTTCCTATATTACTGTATATATGGTAAGTGTTGGTTGTTTAGAAAATACATGGTAAGTAGTGAAAGAGGAGGGGGAGTGAATGGGCAGTAGAATGCTAGATGATTGGCTGAATGTTTAAAATGGCTGAATGTATAAAAGGAAGAGTGTGAGTGGAATTGGGGGGGGGGAGAAGAGAACTGAGTGGGTTGCTTGGTGGGGTTTTAGAGAGTTGTTTACCAGGAAGGAGGTGGAGTTCGGATTAGTATTGAGTAAAACCATATGCTTATGTGCCTTAAGAAGAAATCTTGTTGATCTTGTTAGCTTTGTTATCTGTAATAAATACTTAATATGGTTTACCAAAGGCCTGATCCTTGGCTGGGGTTTCACAGACCAGAAGGGAGGGTAAGGTAATGACCAAGGCTGAAGGGGAACTGTAACAAATGGTGGCAGCGGTGAAGAGAATAACAATACCAGTATTCAGAGTCTCTGGGAATACTAGTATTGGGACGTTACTGGTGGTTGCCTAGCAGGGGGATCTGTTGAGATCTGTGCTAGAGCGGGGAGAGAAACCATAAGAGAGAGCGGTCCGGACTGGTGGAGTCCCTGGTGGTGCCTAGTGACAGGCAGTAACCACGAGCAGGTAGGAACCTGACAGGGAGAGCCAGGGAAGGAAGCCTCACACGGTACAACAATGAAACAAATTACCTAGAGAGGTAGTGGGCTCTCTGACACTGGAGGCATTGAAGACACAGCTGGATAGCCATCTGTTGGGAATGCTTTGATTTGGATTGCTGCATTGAGCAAGGGGTTGGACTTGATGGCCTTATAGGCCCCTTCCAACTCTACGATTCTATGAATCTATGAGTCTATGAATGTAAACCAATGGCGTCCTAATTACAGATGGACTCCTCCACACCCACCGGAAAGTGGCAAGGGACAGAGCTGGGAAAGCCTCTCTTTGGCTGCTGTTAAGCCTCTAAAGAGCAGTGATGGAAAAAGAAAAAAAAAGTCTAGCACTACATAGAACAGTTGGTAGAGCTAAAATAAATCCCCAGAGAGAACTGTGTGCTGTCTGTTGCTAGGAAGAGTTTTGAGCCAACAAAACAGTTTCAGCGTACCTGCTCCATGTAGATCGGATGCCACCGGTATTCACGTCTCCGCTGAGGAGGGCCAGAGAATGACTTAAGCTTCAGAAGTCTCCTGTTTAAAGAGGTGCCTTACGGAGACCACCAATGTCCTCCATTAATGGCACCAGACTGGAGGATTGCGCGGGACACCTTCGATGCATTAACAATTGGTTAACGTTTGTGTGTGCATGCATGTTTAGTCTGAATATAGGGGTATTTTTTTTATTGCAGGAGTAGTGATGGTGGTAGGGACAGCAGAGGTATTAAGCAGGTCGACTGTACTGTGAGACAAAAGAAAAACCAGATGCCTGAACTGAGATTCTACGAGATGCATTAACTCTGCAAGTGTCTTTAATCTGCATACTTTCACTTCCCCTTTTTTTACTACTTTGTAAAACTTACTGTTTCTGCAAGTGATAGGGGGAGCAGCAAGGAACTCCAAGCCACTGAAATCCCACACCTATTCTTATTCAGCATTTGTGATCTTCTAAGGTTTTACCAGAAGGCACTCACATGTGAACCTTAAGAGCTAGAAACTTGACTTAATAAAATAAAAACAGAATCTCAGGGAGGTAAATTTGGCATCCAGTGCCACATCCTGTACTTGTCCAGAGTGGCAGCATACCGGGCCAGACATGTACCAAACAATACCCAGAAGTGGTCCATCTAGCACACACCACCTCAACCCTCTAATTGTCCAGCTTTTTTGAACACTTTTTTTTTGTCTTCATAGCCCATTTCTTGACTTTGATGCATGATTTGCATGGATGGCTTATCCCTGTCATATCAGATGAGAAATCTGTACTCTTAGGATCTCATCTCTCTCTCTCTCTCGTCGCTCTCTCATCTCTCTCTCATCTCCCTCTCCCTCTCCCTCTCCCTCTCCCTCTCATCTCCCTCTCCCTCTCCCTCTCCCTCTCCCTCTCATCTCCCTCTCCCTCTCCCTCTCCCTCTCCCTCTCCCTCTCTCTCTCATCTCCCTCTCCCTCTCTCTCTCATCTCCCTCTCCCTCTCATCTCCCTCTCCCTCTCATCTCCCTCTCCCTCTCATCTCCCTCTCCCTCTCTCTCTCATCTCCCTCTCTCTCTCATCTCCCTCTCCCTCTCTCTCTCATCTCCCTCTCCCTCTCCCTCTCCCTCTCCCTCTCCCTCTCCCTCTCATCTCCCTCTCCCTCTCTCTGGAAAGCCATCGGTTCCTCGTCCCGTTTGGAAGCAGATTTTTCCCTTTAAGCACATGCACAACCTTAGGTGCCAAGAAAAAGAATTCTGTCAGAATCCAAAGCTCTCACGCTGGAACCTGCATGTATTAGCGATGGTTAAATCAGACTAAAATTACTGTTGTGAACTCGCCTGTGGAAAGAGTAAGCATATTTTTTAGTAGTGTGCATAGCTTTTCTTCATCAAGTTTTTCTCTCTAAATGAATGAAAGCTTCCCTGTCTGAAGTAAGTTCGTTTTCTCCTGGATCTATATCAGTATAGAACCGCACTCTTGCTTGCTCTTTTCTAGTAGAAATTGCTCTCTCACTGCCCTACATAAAAAGCTTCTGCAAGCAGAAAACTAGCGTATCAGGACTAGCCTGATCCTCTTGCTGTTGTATTGGTTTTCTGCTTGCAGGGGCTTTTTTTAATGTAGGGCAGCATTCAGAAATGGGTTTCATCACCTGCAAGCTGAAGAATAGTCTTTTCTATCTTCATGTAACTGTGACACCTTGTTCTGCTGAATATGCACATCTAGCCCTTGTATGGTACTGGTGAGGAGGACTTGGAGGGGAAAAATAGGATTCTGGTATCTCTTCTTATTTACTTCTTTATGAGGTTTTTTTAAAAAAAGAAAATATGCCAGCAGAAGCTGCCTGTTTCGAGACCAAGATCCAGGGGTGTAGTTTTCTGGGGTCTCAGGGAGTTTTAGACCACTTACTTTTTGGGGAGCAGAATCCCAGCAGGGTCCCTATCCCTCTACCATCCTGTGAGCCAATCAGCATGAATGGGGAGTGTGTCAGCCACCGAGAAGAGTCTTCTAACATGCTTTCTTGTCCTTTCCTGCTGATTGGAACCACAGTGAAAAGAGGTGAGTCAGCCACTGAGAAGACTCGTCTCATGAGCTAACACTGTCCCCTTTCATGCTTATTGGCTCCTAGGGACATCTGTTGTTGTGGGAGGAGGCAACAACAAGGATTTCATTCTCAGCCTGGCAGCTTGGCTGTGGCTATCATGAAGGGACCCTGCACTTCTGAACTTGCCACTACAGTACTGCCAAGATCTGGATATTGGGGGGGGGAGGATAAAAATCTGGTTTCAATGAATATTCTGGGGGCACCTGAAGTTGGGAGTCTTGCCAAGGATCCCATCCAAGTACTAACCAAGCCTGACCCTGCTTAGCTTCCAAGGTCAGACATGATTTGGCATGTTTAAAGTGGTATGCCAAATGTTAAAGCCAAATGCCAAGGCTGAGTGGCTGTTGGTCTAATCAGATCCCTTAGCTGGGAAATATCAATAATTATCAATAGTAATAATAATAATAATAACTATTATAATTATGATAATATAATAATTATTATAATTATTATTAAATAAATGAATAGAAGAGAGAGAAAGACTTGCATTAAACTCCATACCTCTCCCCAATCCGTCAAAACCTTGCCGGTGGTCTCCTCCCCCCACCGCCCCAGCCCGGGTGCAAAAAATGAGAAGGAGCTGTGTCCAGGCTGGGGCAGTGCCTTGCAACACAACAGCAGCATGTGTGCCCCCCGCCACACGTCTCTCCCCACCCTGTGCGTTTCACATGCAATCCTCAGATGCCTCACACCCTGGCCACTGAGATCAAAAGCAGGAAGGCAGGGTCAAGGGAGCGTGCAGCAACCTTTGTGTCTAAGCGAGACAGGCTGCCTTGGAGAAGGGAGGGGGGACCACCAACCACAGGAAGTTATTGCCTCTGATGTTTGATCTGAGGGCCCTCCAAGGACCTCTGCCATGACCCTTTGACCCAGGAGCCAGGATGCTTGTCCTCTTTCTCAGAGAAGGAACAACAGAGGGTAGGAAGTGGCCGGCACTACGCATACATGCATGCGAGCACACATAACCTCACCCCAATAAGTGTTTGGGATTGCCCAGTTCAAAATGCACACGACTGGGGCTAGAAGTACAGACACGCATTTCTATACCGCTTTGATATATTTTGTATGAGTGGGAGGTTTACATATATTTTTATGAACCAGAAGTGCTATAAATAACTAGATGTTATGGTGCTCGTTATTTCTGTCAACAATTTGTGTACCGCTTAACACCGCTGCTTCTTAGCAATGTAGAATAGAGATACAATAGAGATAAAATCAGTTAAAATTAACCATAAATAGGGGGGGGGGTGCCTGCTGAAATTTTTAAAGAAGTCTCCCATTTAAGTGCCGGAAGTTCAACAGGGAAGGGGACCCATCTGATCTCAGCCAGGAGAAAGTTCTATAGAATTGGGCCCACAGTACTGAACACATGGCTCCCAGTGGAAACGAGCTGTGAGTCTGAGCCATAGTTAACCACTAACAGCAGCTCTTGCAAACACTTCAGTGGTCAGACAAGGATATTATAAGGCCTCAAGTGGTCCTTACAGTATCCTGCAGCCAAGTTGTTAAAGGTCTTGTAAATTAATACAGGAACCTTAAACCTGATCTGGCAGCATATGGGCAGCCAGTGCAAGCTCTGGAGTTATGTGCTGGTGGTAGTCTGTCCCCATAATGTGGAGCTGCCGCCAAAAGCAGAAGGCATGTGCTGTTGCCTTGTCCTGGGAAGCTGCCTTGTACCAGGTCATACTAGTTGCTCTGACTGGCAGGCTCCCTCCTGAGTCTTGGGTAGAGATCTTTCTTCTTTTAACTGGAGATGGTAGGGATTGCCAGGACATGCCAACATTACCAGCTTTATCCAACCAGGTGTCATAGATCTCAATGGGCATGCAAAGCACATGCTGTACCTGTGAGCTATGACTTCTCCACCACCACCACCACCCTGCACGGGGCATAGCGGTGCAAAGCATAGGATGATATTGGACATCCTTGCGCTGCAAAATTCCTCCCCACCAAGATTCTGGTGCTAGTGACATCACATCACACTGCTTGCATCACTAGATGCTGCTGTGGACAGCTTGGGAATGAAACACGGCACTGTTTTCAGCGGGAAAACCAACGCCTACTGTAACAGTTTGATCAAGCCTGTACTTTGACCTCAAATGTTTAGAGCACAAAATTATAATCTAAAAAAAAAAAAGTATTCAAAGCACTTGGCAGACCTGGAAGACGAGTATCCTGTATATCACGGATGGGAAACCCAATGAAGCTCTCCAGATCTATTTTTTTTCCTGTGTGCGCATTTGGGAAGTTAGCTTCCACAGATTCCCATATTTTCCAGTCATAATATCCATTGCTATTCCACCATTTGCCTGCCACACCAGTGGAAGAGCATGATGGAAATTATCTGGGCTGGGGGAGGAGTGCCTCTCTCCTCAACCACTCTCCCCCCCCCAGCCTCCATTACTTTTTTTTCTGTCCTGGACATGCACATAGGCATTTCTGCGCTTGCACCTTTTAAACCATTACAAAAACACCACATAGGACTTGCAAATATTACCAGCCTTACCCAACCAGGTACCATGGATCACAATGGGCAAACTGGCTTGGTGCATTTAATTTTTATATTTTTTTTAGTGGGAGGCAATATAAATTTCTATTTGGGTTTTAAAAATTGTTTTGCTATTGAGGTTGTGCAAAAGAGCACAGGAGCGATAAAGAGGCCTTGTGCAAGACCTCTGTGTTAATTCAACTTCTAAAAAGGTGCCAGATGTATGTGCTGTGATTACAGCTCTTCCAGTCATTCACTGCAGAGATCTTGAGAGAATCTCTCTCCCCCTATCACAATCCACACGTGTGTTTGGCATATGGCAACCAGTGCAAATAGGGGGTCTTTCGTTGGTATTAGGGGCCACCGGAAACATAACAGCTAGGTGGTGCTCAGCTGAGGAGCAAAAAGGAGCGCAGCAAAAGAGACCACACACGTATGACAAACCACCCCCGCCTCCCCCCAAAATGTGTTTCCACACCAACAGCAACTTCAGATGCATAATGAGTTATTTTTTCTTAGAGAACTTTCTGCAGTAAGAAGACTCATAGAAGAGTAGACTTGGAAGCGGCCTATAAAGCCATCAAATCCAACCCCCTGCTCATTTCACCAATCCAATTTAAACATAATTTGAATTAGATTATGGGCTAGCCTTCTGATGACAAAGACGTCATGTGGGTGCTGCAAAAAAGTCGTGTGGGCTTGAACAACACTGATCCCACAATAAACTCCTGTCTGGAAGCACCCAAGGACAACAATTATGTAACTGAAATAACTGCATATTTTCCTTACTTGCCCCCCTCCCATTTCCCTCCGCTTTCTCTGTTTACCTTATGCCAGGTGTGGGGAACCTTTGGCCCTCCAGATATTGCTGAACTACACCTTCCATCATCCCTGGCCACTGGCCATGCTTGCTGAGAATGATGGAAGCTGAGGTTCAGGCAACATCTGGAGGACCAAAAGTTCCCCACAGCTGCCTTACACTGATTTTTCAATTGTAAGTGTGTCGAGGTAGGGACTTTCCCTCTCACTCCTGTAAATTCCTCATTACCCTTTTTTCCTTCACACTGGAAAAACTGCCCCCCCAAAAAAGAACGTTGTATGAATGACAATAATCTAGAGTGGCTCTTGTTTATATGCACATAATTCTAGACTTTAAATAGAAATGGACTGACTTATGACAACCCTATGAATAGGGTTTTCATGGTAAGCGGTATTCAGAGGGGGTTTACCATTGCCTTCCTCTGAGGCTGAGAGGCAGTGACTGGCCCAAGGTCACCCCGTGAGCTTCGTGGCTATGTGGGGATTCAAACCCTGGTCTCCCATGTCATAGTCCAGCACTCTAACCACTACACCACACCGGCTCTCACTTATAGACTTAACTTGTATAAATTCCCTATGATGTCATTCACCCTATATCAATTCCTCATGATGTCATTTATGTACAATACAAGTAAACTCAGTGCTGACCTGCAGGCAAATCCTTTAAGCATAGGTATAGTCGTTTTTAGTGGAGTCTCTCTGGGATCTTTTTAAAAAAGTTAAAAAGGCAGAAGCAACTAATTTTTGAACTAACTGATCAAACTTATGAGAGAAGATTCTTTTAATGGACACTGCTTGAATGGGCAGAAGGCATTTCCCCCCCTTTTATGGGTTGCAGTATTTCTGAGTGATGGCCAGGCCAGGCCAGGCCCAGGATCCGTTTTCAAAAGTCTCGCTCTCAAGGGGCAGAGATGCACACCAAATGTGACAAGAAATTACAAAATTATGAAATGGAAAATATAATAATTTGATAGACATGATTCAGCAATTACTCTGAGACAGATCTCACCAAATTTATTTTTGGTGTAAGCATTTGAAACACTTTAAGCCTCTATGCAGAACTGGTAGGGAATTTCGGTTGTTAAAAGGGCAGGTCTAAATACTACAGTTTATGCACATATCTTTAGATTTTTAGATTGATCAAAAGCAGCAAAAAAAAAAAAACAACCCTTACTATCCAATGGAGATCCTCTCGATTCTTGAGGAAAAACAAAAACTGATTAATAGCAGCAGCCTTACGGAAAACAGATCTTGGTGCGTTTGATAGTTTAAGAATCATTTGGGGGTGATTTAACAAGTCTCTTGTCCTTAAAATGAGCTGCACAAAGAATAGGATCAAAGTAGAAATGTGTATTATCTTCTTTGTTTTGAGGATTCCAACGCAACATGGGGGTAACCCCCTCCCTTTCTTAGTAGCTGCAGTTAAGGAGCTTTTAAAGAAAAGAAAGCAGCGATGAAGAAGTGCAACAGTTAAGTTTTGCCTAAAAATTCTCCGCACACCCACTTACAAGGACATCTGCACAGAAAACAGAACGTGCTGCTCAAGGAAAACGTCACCCACTCTGTTTGTTTCCCAAACCCACCTGAAATCACACCAGCTCCTTTGATTAGGCTCCTTAGGGTGAGAGGGTGTACTGGGTACTTCCTGAAGCAGCAAGGGGAGCATTAATGCACTTGTTTGCTTACTCTTCCCTATTTTTTTTTAAGTCACATATGTAAGAGGTGAACATATCTATAAGGCAGCCATTCTCTAGGCTTCTTCTGCCCTTTATATCTTCACCTAAAACTACCTAAGAGCCGGTGTGGTGTAACGGTTAGAGAGTGTCAGACTGAGACCGTGGGAGAGCAGGGTTCAAATCCACACTCGGCCATGAAGCTTACTGGGTGACCTTGGGCCAGTCACTGTCTCTCAGCCTAACCTACTTCACAGGTTGTTGTGAGGATAAAACTAGGAGGGGGAGAACCATGTTTGTATGCCACCTTGAGCTCCTTGGAGGAAAGGTGGTATATAAATATAATAATAAAGTAATAAAGAGGAACAGTTTGCCACTGAGGAACAATGGAGAATAATGTATCCAGGAAGCTGCCTTTTACCGAGTCAGATCCATTGGTCCATCTAGCTCACTGACTGGTAGCAGCTCTCCAGCACGGCAGACAGGGGCTGTTTCCAGCCCTACATGGATCAAACCTGCAACCTTTTGCACAGTAAGGCATGTGCTCTACCGCTGAGTTATGGTAACAGAACTAGTCCCAGTGCCCCTGCCTTACTTACCTTTTGTGCCCAGCTTACATGGAGAGGGGGAAAAAAGTCAGAGAAATAGCCTCTTTCCTGCCTGTTGGCAGGGCTTGGAAAGACTCTGAAAATGGAACACATACACAGAAGATCATTTTTTAAACCTCAGGTGCACTACTGGATTTTGTTTTGCTGAGCGGGAAGGGGTAGGATCTCTTTCATATTACCGGCTTCCAACCAAAACAGTAAAAGGGAAAAGGGAGTCGTAGATGGACTCTTTCAAAGGGCAGTGTGTAGCGACTTAAGCAAAACCTATTTAGCCAATTAAAAAAGCTTGATTGGTACCCAAGCAATAGATGTGGCCTTTTTAGATACAGTGCTAAGCTATGGTTTAGCGCCACTGTGAGCCAGAGCTTATAGCCCTCTTCTCCACTGGTACAGACAGAAGCAAAAGCTTCCAGAATTCCGTTTAATCCACATCTGGTTAAGTTTAAATTCTCATTAACTGAAACAGCTAGGATCAAACTGTGGTTAAGGATGCTAGCTTGTCACTAACCATAGCTTAAACCAGGGGTGAGAAACCTTTGGCCCTCCAGATGTTAAGACTCCATCTCTCAGCAGCCTTGACCATTGGTTGCTGTCCGGTAACATCTGGAGGGCCAAAGGTTCCCCACTCCTGGTTTTAATTAAGCAGAGTTCTCAAGTTCAGAGCCATCCTCCACGCAACAGGAGAAGTGGGGGGAGAAGGGAAGAAGGCCTAGGCTCATGCATGTTAACATTAAACCATAGTTCAGCATTACATGAAAAACAGGTCGTTACATTTTCTGACAACAGCCATACCCAGTACTGGAATTTAGCAACATGGACATGGGTGTAGAATTCAAGACTGGTTTCTGAAGATCTGGAATATTACTATGGACAACCTGGTCACCGTTTGCAACTTCAGAACAGGTTGCAAGAAAAAACACACACAATACATATGGTTTTGTTTCCAGCTTTCATGTTCATGCATTCAAATCACTTCATATACAGCAAGTATGGGGGAACAGTTGGACCTCCAGTTGTTGAGCTATGATTCCCATCAGCCCCAGCAAGCAAGGCCAACAGGCAGGGCTACTGGGAGGTGGAGGGGAACAGGGCCAAAGGTTCCCTACACCCAACATACAGGATCTTGTTGAAAGGACTGAAACCAGTAAGGTGCGTTGCCATTATTGGCCATGGTGCAAGTTACTGTCTGCTTTAGGCATCCAAGGAGTGCTCCTACCAGATGCGATTTGAGGGGCTTAGCCTCTGCTCCGTATGCTATACAAATTGGCTTCTCCTCCTTCTTGTGGATATGCAAGGGTGGTGCACTTTGTCCCAAACCTCACAACTGTGCCTCAGATCAGCACATCCTAAATCGGCAGGAATGCTGGGAGGACTTTCAAACTTAATCTCAAAAGGCATTGAAATGAATGTGCTGTGTTGCTCTGCGTATCTCCCCTGCCCTCCTGACTCTTTCCCCAGTGATCAAAAAGCACATTTGTAATTAAATATATATATATATATACACTGGTTTAAAAGCCACTTTAGCAAAGGCTTAACACTGCTTGTTTTGAAGCTTTGTAGTGTCTGCTCTATATCAGGCATCTGTTCCACACAATTCTGGAGGTACAGTTGATAAGTAGTAGGACATAGTCTGAAGGTCCATGACGCAGATGCCTGAATGGAAGGTAACTTGGAATATCGTGCATATTGCCTTGAGTTCCAAGTGGGAAGAAAGGTGAGATAAACCTAATAAAAGTGAAGAAACTTTATGAAGACAAGCCTTCTCAAATGCATTTGCTTGCCTTTTATTGAAGTAGAGTCATTACTGTAGTGTATATTGTAAGATGTTAAGGCGATCAAACCCTGGCATAATACGGTTGGAAATGACGAGAGGACGACGAGGGACATAGCAGAGAAAGCTGCAGGACTGTCGGTGTTGGTTGGGCCTATTAGGCCTAATTGGTTACCCCCAGAGGGGGTTTTGGGAGCCCCAACAGCTGTGGGTGGTAGCATTGCGGCGTGGCTGCGACTGGGGCAGGCCTCGTAAAGGGACCTGACCAGTGGGCCTCGTAGTGGGGCCTAGCGGCGGCACGTCCAATACCCCCCCCACCTAGCAGTTGTGGAGGGGTTGATTGAGGCTTTTTATTGAGCAGCGCGACGTTAGTGCTGCTGCTGGTTAAAAGAAAGACACAGGAAGTTTAAAAATAAATGAGACTATACTGGATATACAAACAAAATTAAATATAGTCATGCTAATACACTGGTTAAAGACAGACTCATGCACATAAAGGGAAATTAAAAATAAATCAGAATAAAAGGGACGAACAAAAGAAATTGTATCTAATCCTTCTAGTTTAAGTTCCCTCTGAGCACTCTCCCCCCAACAGGTTCAGCTTAGCCCCCCCTGATGATATACACAGGTTGGTTCTTTATTATATTATTACAGGGTGGATGCATGATGTGAAGGCAGAGCCCTTTCGTGAGGCTTATGACTTCTTGCTAGGCCCAGGCATAGGTACAACTTCTTGCTAGGCCCGGGCATGTATGAGGTTTGAAGTACTTAATTATATGATTATTATACTGCATACTAGTATATTGGTGGGGCCTAGTGAGCCTTTTTAGCCTTTGGGCCTTTCATAGTTATATGATAAGGGCGGAGATAACAGTTTGCTAGAAAATGTCTAAATCGCTGTATCTTAAGTGAGTGATCCTTTTGCATTCCAAGTGTTAATTTCAGGCTATTTGTTCACTCTGAGACAGAAGAGGCATTTACCTGAATTTAGTTAGGAATGGAAAGTTTAGCAGATGGTAATCATATTGATTGGGGAATAGGAACAAAGAGGAAAGCCCGGTTTGCCTAATAGAGATCCCTCATATTACAGGATCTTAGACTTTTATTGACATAGGGCTGCCTTTTAAGGTCCAGGCAGACTTTTCCCCCCTTTACTGAGGATTGTGGCACCAACAACGAAACATCATTACCTGAAATTACATTTTAGTTAGGACTTCTGATATCATTACCTGGAATTACATATAGCGTGCAACTGTTGCATTGGCTCATCTATTTAGATATGTGTTGGAAAACCTGCTATAGTGCAGCCACATATTGGTGACAGCAACACATCTTCAGCATCTGCTGCTCTTGGATTTATGATATCATTTACTAGAAAGGGACATAGGATGTTAATTTTGCATTTTGGACATCTGTTATGATAGGTGTTTGGAAGCCTACAAGGGGGAGGCCGCTGCAGTGGGCCAAATATGGGTGGCAGCGCCATATCTCCAGTATCTGTGCTTTGGGGAACTTGGTTAGCTGCACTAAAATGGTGGCTGGGAAAGTGTGCTTACTCATAAATTATTTCCTTTCTTTATGTGAAACAGGGAAATATGAGGCCAGTGGCCCTCACAGCAGTGAGGAGAAGCACCCAGCAGCAGCTGCTCAAGGAAAGCGTTCCTCCCTGTTACTGGGACCTTGTTTGCAGACTGCCCAGTTCCTGGGGAGGTTTGTTTTGTTATGGGGTTTTCTTTCAGTTTCTGGATCCCATATTGCAGTCTCAGGGCTTGCCTTAAGGGCCTGCGCTCTTATATTTGTCTTGGGCATAGACGCAATGGCAATCAGTAATGGCTTCCTACCAGTTAGTTAATGCACTGCCTATGGGAAAGTATGACATCTAATCTGTTTTTTCATCTACTGTGGGGATACAAGGGGATTTATAGCTGCTGGGTTTTTGCCTTTTCAGTCAATTCTATGAGGTAGAGCATTACATATGGGCTGCTCTATTCTCGCACGGAGCGCTTCAGCTCCTTCCTTGAAGGGGCTGTCGGGACGAGAGGGTAAAAAATTTGGATGCATGTTAACACCTGATGTCACAGATTATGGAATGGCTATGTAACTGGTTCATCTTAATGGCTGTGTCAATGGACCATCCTGCCCGGTGTTAACCTTCCTGGGCATACCACCTAATTCACCACCAATCATACTCATGTGGTCAGTCAGTAAGGGCATCATGCCAGTTAGGCCAAGAAAGTGTTTCTTGTCTGCCCTCCAGACAGTTCGGAAACTACAGTTAGTCCAGAATGCAGCGGCCAGATTGTTGACGCGGACAAGAAGGTCCGCTCATATTACACCCGTTCTGGCTCGTCTGCACTGGCTTCCTATTTGTTTCCGGGCTAAATTCAAAGTGCTGGTTTTGACCTATAAAGCCTTACACGGCATGGGACCGCAATACCTGGTGGAGCGCCTCTCCCAATATGAAACTACCCGTACACTGCGCTCAACATCTAAGGCCCTCCTCTGAGTACCATCCCATCGAGAAGCTCGGAGGGTGGTGACTAGAAATAGGGCCTTTTCGGTTGTGGCTCCCGAACTATGGAATGGTCTCCCTGATGAGGTGCGCCTGGCGCCGACACTGCTATCTTTTCGGTGCCAGGTGAAAACTTTTTTATATTCCCAGGCATTTTAATGCGTATTATTATATGTATCGTATTTTGCTACTGTTTGATTATTTGTTTACCTTTGTTGGTTTGATTCTATTGTATTATTGTATTTATATATTCCTGATTGCTTTATTTTATGTACACCGCCCAGAGAGCCCTTGGGCTTAGGGCGGTATATAAATTAAATTAAATAAATAAATTAAATAAATACCTTTATGCAGCCTCTTTACTCACAGGAAGAGAGGAGGAAAGTCAGGAAAATAGGCCAATTAACTGCAGTTAACCTTAGCTGCTCATTGCATGCAAACTGGGAACTATGCTTAATTGATTCCAAACAAGTCAGAATTTGTAATCCAGTTTTAAAATCATGGCATTACCTCTTTGTTTGGAAGCCGTTAACCATTGTTTCCTGGTTTTGACATAATGGGAAGCTATGGTTAACTGTTTCCCTACTCACATTGAAGGCGCTGTGTATGGTGGGTGCACTATGTGCCTAAATATCCTGGGTTATTAAGCCAGGATTTCATTTTCTGAATGCCACCACTGTATTATGTACCAAGGCCACATTGGGTTTTTTTTTTCTTTTTGCATTGTTAACAAGTTCTTTTCTTAAAAAATTTAAAATAAGTATGGTTAAACCTCTCAGAAGGGATAGATGGGCTGGTGTGCAAACATCAATTCCTTTGGCACAGAATGGAAATTCTCTTAACTCACGCAAGTGTGAAGAAAGCATTCCACTTTGATCTAACCCTTCGGTCCACTGCCCCAAGTCCCCTTAATCCCCTTAAATCCACCCTATTGAGCCTCCCCCCTCTTCTCCTCTGCCCTCCCACTGTCCTTCAGCAACACCCCTTTAAAGAGCTCACTTACTTGTCACTGACGACTCACACAGCCTGCAGGGTAGTTTTTAAAACAATTTTTTTTAATTTATATAAAAAACATCAGTTTTAACAACATTTACTGTACAAACAAATTAAAAACAGAGGAATGGTATGAGTGTTGGACAGCAGCTAGTTTCTAGTGTTTTGATATCAGATCACAATCTTTGAGTTGAACATTAAGAAAATAAGGTATGAATTCAGCTTTGATTTGCAGATATACCAGAATTCCACGTAATTTGCACTGATTAAAAAATAAAGAAGATTAAAACACAGGTGTTTAGGTGAAACTGAATATTATGCATGTACAAGTAAGAGAACAAGTGCAGGTAATTCAAACCTTCTACCCTCTGATAAGAAAAGCTCCACGGCCACTTCCTTCCAGCAGCAGAATTATGGGCAAGCTATATCATATGCTGGAGACACAATAGGGAGGGATTTACAGCCTGCCAAGCAGGGCTGGGTGGGGGAGGGCACTCCCTGTAATTCTTCAGAAAGACAATGCACATTCTATAGCTCTTTTGGAAAGTGGCTATTTTAAAACCAAGGATGGAAAGATGGCTGCGTCCAGGCTGCCTCCTAGATCACCTGTTCACTGCACATCCCCAGAATGCCAGGCTGTTGAGTCAGTGATTGTCTCCCACTCCATTTTGAGCAAGCGGCAACAGGTGGCCCTGGCTGTGCGGACATGCCCTGTAAATCTCCCAAGCTCCTGCCCTGGATTTGGCTACGGCTTTGTTCACAGCCCGACGAGATGCCGCTAAAGGCTTTCCCCTGCCCTTGACCTGTCCCCTCCACCCACTTTGAGTCCATGCCAGCGGTGGTGCTCAGCTCACCCCTTGTGCCAAGCCCTATCGGAGCAGTCAATAAACTGCAGCTCTGCCAGCCAGGCTCCTGTCAAAAGTTCCTGAACAAGATGGGCCATCAGATGTGCGATGGGCACCCGGCACCACCATGCCTCCCAATCAAATCTGCAATATGGTCAAGTGGCCAGTACCGACCAGGAGAGCAAGTGCTGTTGCGGAAAGGCACCCAGGAGGAAACATTCACCAGGTCTGAAAAGGGGGAATGGGCATTGAAGCAGGTGAATAAATCAAAGACCCCGGAATGCCATTCATAAGCTGTATCGATAAAGCTGACAGGCGACTGCATGGCCCTCCACCCACTTTTGCCTCATTTCCCATCAAACTAGCTTCTCCTTTTAACTTAAGACAGGCTGGAAGGCATTGCTCAAAACTGGCAGATATAAAATTGCCAATGAATTTACAGCTTTAGCCAAAGCTAAAGCACCTGCCCAATGTGCACTGGCAGCAGCACAAACAACTCAAAGAGCCTCCAGAATCCAGGTGAACAGACAGACAGCACACAGAGGAAAGAGTCACAGAAGCTGCAACTAGGCCCAACAAATCATTGTCTTAGTGGCCTGTTGGGGCGCTGAAGGAAAAGGCTCACCTCAACACGCAGCACACTTCTAATTTACAAACAGACTGTCTCTGTTCTAGGGTCTGGTGGCCAAATCTAATTTCTCGGTATTCCCCTTCCTTGCAAGCTGCCCCCAAGAATCTTAATATTCTTATACATGCTATAAAGAGATGCTCTTATCTGTGTACAAAGTTGGTGACTGATTATGTCAATTCATTTTTTTTTTAAAAAGTGAAGAGGGGGAAAGGAGGGGGGAAGTACATATGCTCTGGATATCCAAGACCTATTTGAGGTCGCTGGGCTACTCTGCAGCTCAGAGAATCTGCATGAACAGGACTGGCAATATCTAAGGGCTAGAGAGCCTCAAAGCAAGCAGCTGCCTACAAAAGCAACACTGCTGTAACATGCAAGGACTTCTGCCCAGCCAGAGAACAGGCTGCACGAGGTGTAGTTCAGGAGCTCCCCATGCCTCACACAACCCAGTAGTTATATCAAGCCATTTTTTTTTTAAAAAGCAGCATTTTCTGGTGATGCCCTCTCCTCCCTAACCCCCACCCCAGCCAGGATCTTTTTGAGATTTGGTACAGCCTAACCTTTTGCCTTTAGCCCCCTGGGAGGCAGAGGTGGCTTGATCAGTCATTAACCAATTCCAGATGTAGTCAGGACTCCCACACTCTCATCTCTCCCCTCCCCCTCCAAACACAGCAATGCGATACAAAACTCTTGCTCTTGCTGTCCATTTAAGCCACACACTTGTTACCAGGAATGTCTGGAAAATTTTAGATTAAAAAAGAAGAAAGGAACAAATCCCTCCCTCTTTTCATAAACAGAATGAAAAAGAAAATCTCAAGAGCAACCCTGTGCCTCTTATACAATTCTCAGAGTGTTTGATCATTTTGCCCCTTGACCCCCCTCCTACTTCAATTAGCCCCAGGGTTCAAGGCTCAGTACTTCTATTTACAAGGCGGCATAACATTTTCCCCCTAATGTCCTTCCCTTCGGAAAAAAAAACAGAGAGAGTGGTGGGAGGAGGTCTTAAAAAAAAAGTAGTGAGAGTTTCTTTATAAATAAGTGAAAATGTCAGCAGCCTGCTTCCTAAAGATCTCCAGCTAGTGATGGTCTTTCTGTTGGGTAAAGGCAGGTCTCCACCTGGGCTGAAGTTGCTATAATTCCTGCCACCACCACCCCTTTATAAAGAGAATCAATGTCCACTGTAGCACCAACAATCTACTTGGGAGCCCAAGGATAAAGATGCAGCACAGAGTCCCATCTACTCCCCACAAGTGGAGGGAGAGAGTCATTCCCTTGAGGCAGCCATGCAGTCATCCCTCCAGAGCAGGACAACGGGGGGGACCTACTGCATTCCGGGAAGGCTGATTCAGCACAACCTTGCCGTTGCCGTGCGGGATCCTGCCCAGCCCCACGCCAGTCCACAAGCCCTTTGCCAATCCTGTAGGCATTGCCGATGGAGTGACAGAGGAATGTCAGAGGGGATCCCAGTGGAATGGGTTACGTGAGTGTAAACATCTGTACAATGGCGAGCAGGTATATGTGTGCGGCTGGAGGAGACGCGCCCCAGCACGGACTTGCTAAGAGATCTTGCAGTTGTTACGGGAGCAGTTCTGTGGTGGGCTCTGGGGTGGACGGATAGACTTGGAGCGCTTCAGGCTGTTGCCTTTGCTGCTGCTCCCACCTCCGCTGCTGGCCAAGGAGTACGAGCGGCCGTGCATCATCACCGCGTTCATGCCATTGGCCATGGAGAAGGACTTCAAGTGGCTCTTGATGGTGACAGGAAGGGGCAGCTTGTCAATAAGGTGGACGGGTGTGCAGGAAACGATGGCACGGCAGCAGAGGTCTTGCAGACTGAACACTGTGGATCAGGGCAGGAGGGACAGAAGAGATACAGAATGAGAAAGGAAGCAATCCCTTGCTGTGGGGTGATGGTGTCTGTACTCTTGCTCTGGGATGAGAACAGCAAATCAAGGCTAGAAAAGCCACAGTTTCAGTTTCCCATGAACGAACATTTAAGGGTTAGCCATTTCCAACCATACATCCCCAAATCAACTGTGTAGTTTTAATGGCGCGCCTGCAGCAAGCTAAATTTTTGTACCCTTTTCCCCCCAGAGGAAACAGCACAAGACGTCAGTGCAGCCCATTTCTGGTTGCCAATTGCCTTTTGTTAATGCTTCACTGAACAAGTCATCCCACCCCCCATTTGGACAAATGTTTCAAGAGGTGCACCACCACAGCTATATAGTTCTACCCCTCCTCCAATATCAGAATTTTGTTAATTTCCCACCCCCCCCCCCAGGCATCTGAATTTGTTTTAAATGCTCATTTTTAATATCAAATGTATTTTATTTTTTAATTATTATTTCATGTTGTAAGTCTTTTTGAACATTTTTAAAATTGAAAGGTGGAGAAAAATACTTAGCATAAAAGTTTTGTTTTTTTAATTGGCACATATTATCCATTCAAATAGGCAGACACCTTGATGCAGAGACATAATCTGAAAGTGGTGCTCCTGATTCCCCTTCCCCACCCTGTGATGTCACAAAGAGCTCTGGCGTTTATACAGGGAGATAGAATGGAAGGTGGAAGGCATTCAATGGCGAGCAGAAAAAAAGGGGGTAAACCCTGAATGCCTAAGGAGGGAGTTCATACAGGGAACCAACCAACCAGGCCACAAGTACAAATGTATTTATTTATTAAATGTATATCCTGCCCTACCTCCCAAAGGAGCCGAGGGTGGCAAATCTGGACATATGCTATTTCTGCACAGTGGACATCCTAGAGTCATGCCATCCAGAAAGGTTGCCTGGTTTAGCTGTACAGTAGAGCCTGTACTGCTCAGTTTTTCCACTAAATAGTTCCTGTCAACTAGGAGGACTAGGAACTTGTACTTATTTTCAAAAGATTTAAACACTGTACTTCCACAATGGATCTACAAGACTCTACAGCGCCAAGTTACACCAAGTATAGCATTGGCAAGCAGAAACTCCAGGTTTTGCACCAAGTGCTGCTTCTAGGCTCTCTGTGTGACCAGTTTATATGGCTACTCCTGTAAAGGAACCGAGTTCTCGCTCTTTCCATTTCACAGACAGCGAACTAAAGCAAGAGAATTAGCGATATGCCTAACAGAATTTCAGAGCAAGAAATGAAACCGCATCTCAACTCAAATCATATTCTCGTGCATTAATCAGGTTTCTTGGGCCATTGTTAAAGTAATTAATGCCTCCCCACAACTAGCTGGCGGGAAAGCCAACTGGCTGGCTAAGTCGTGTCTGCAGAAGACACACTGCATATCAATTCCCTTCCAGACAAAGCCCATGAGACTGCAATTAAAATGGGAAGAGGGCTTCCCTGCCTGAAAATTCAATGAGGGAGGACAGGCCTGATCTGGAGGTGAGCAGACATGCTGCATGCCTCGGAACAGAGCACATTCCAGCTTGACAAGTGTACCAGCCCTGGCAACCTGAGGCACACAGCCCTGAACTCTGATCCCTTCCCACAGCTGGACTGAGACCCTATGAGCAAATTTGGCTCACACTCACGAGAACCCATGACCTCGTGCTTCTTTCTAAGCAACGTGCAAAAATGTGTAACACCTGCTTGGCAAAGCAGAACAACTACTCTGGGGTGGAGCACATTTGCTTTGATGAGGCCATGTAGTGGTGGGGGTGAGGAGAAGGAGGCTATATTCTACTCCTATTACTCGTGGGACTGACACTGTTAAGGCCACCAGGCAAGTTTCATGCAGGGAGCCAAAAGGCTAGGAGCAACTAACGTTTCATATGAATGAGCTGAGCTACTGAATTCTGCTATGACATTCCCCCGCTCCCAAATCTCTGGCTGACTTGAACAGATATTAGTAGCTAATTATTTGAAAACAGCAACTTGATCAAACCAGCTTCCTGTGCTCCATTAGCCACGAAGCAGTGACTGAAGTCATTATCCTCCTGGTCCGTGCTCCTGTTACCTGTTGTTATGTGCCTTCAAGTCAACTATGACTTATGGCGTCCCTATGAATCAGCGACCTCCAACAGCATCTGTCGTGAACCACCCTGCTCAGACCTTGTAAGTTCAGGTCTGTGGCTTCCTTTATGGAATCAATCCATCTCTTGTTTGGCCTTCCTCTTTTTCTACTCCCTTCTGTTTTACCCAGCATTATGGTCTTTTCTAGTGAATACCCTGTTACCTAGTAGCCCAGAATGCCTGTGCACATTTGAACGAGCAGCAGGCCAACAGCCCTTCTTCTAGTGGAGACCACAAAGAGAATCTCTGCCCTCTTGACTTTCCCAAGACAAGTGAGAATATTGCAAGCTGAACTACCTGCCTGTCTTGCATAGGGGCAAGTGAGAGAAGGAGGGGGGATTTTCTTCTTTTAAAACCGAGTCAGCTAGCTATGACAAGGTAAAAGAATCTGTCCTCTATAGAAACTATACCATGCCATCTTCTGGCAACTGAGGAAAATTGCAACTCAGAGGAAGCAAGCTCCACCAAGCACAGCTACTGGGCTGGATGAATCCTCCATATGGCTCAATGAAAGGAGCTCCTCATATGGTGTCTCTTCCCAGGAGCCTCCCCAAACATAAAGGTGCTGAGAGTGATTGACAAAGATGGAACAAGCATGAATGGACTGACAAGGATGGATATCGTACAGATTATAGATTACAGGGTTCTCAAAAGACCCCAGAAATCTGCACTAGGAAAAGCTGAAATCTGTGAACCAAACAAGCATGTGCTTAAGAAGAAAAGTCTCAGGCATAACCTTCCTGCTGAAGTTTTACGGCTGTGACGTCTGCAGCAACTCTTGTCAGTACAGCCAATGTAACATTTAAAAAATAAAATTAATGGGGGAAAAGCTCCCATGTTTCACGTGCAAGTCCAGTTAGACAGCAAAGCTATGCAGTCTCAATGTGTTGGCGGGACAGGGTCAGGTGAAAGAATTTATTTTATTTATTTATTATTGATTTACATCCCGCCCTTCCTCCCAGCAGGAGCCCAAATTTAGATTTGGCCAGCACTGAGGAACGTTTTGAGGCAAGCCAGTCTGTATGAAGAAGAGACAGGCTCCACTTGGACTGCAGTGGAACCAGACTGATGGTGAAATGGACTGCCTCCAAGTCGATCCCGACTTATGGCGACCCTATGAATAGGGATTTCATGGTAAGCAGTATTCAGAGGGGGTTTACCATTGCCTGCTTCTGAGGTAAGTCCTCCCCAGCTGGCTAGGGCCTGCTCAGCTTGCCACAGCTGCACCAGCCAGCCCCTGCCTTGCCCGCAACTGCCAGCTGGGGGGCAACTGGGCTCCTTGGGACTATGCAGCCTGCCCACGGCTGCACCGGTGGCAGGGCACGTAACCCCTGAGCCACTCCCTGTGGGGTGATCTTTAGCTGGCCCTTGACACCCAGGAGACACGAGCGGGGATTTGAACTCACAGACTCTGGACTCCCAAGCTCTCCTCACCATTGTACGACAGGCTCCACTTGGACTGCAGTGGAACCAGACTGATGGTACTTAACATCAACAAAGATTGCAGAGCAAGTTTTATAACAGGCTTTTCAGGAGGTGGGAAGCATCCTGTTGAGGACAATCCATCCTTTAGAAATGATAAGGTGTTTCAAGATTCTCAAAGTGGTGAAAGAATAGAGCTTGGCAACAAATATATATACACACACCAAAATGAATTACAGCTATTTTAAGGAGACCAAAGCAAGAAAACTGCTTGCAAAAAGGACAATTGAAGAGGAAAGAAATGTATAGATGTTTATTTGCTAATACTACAAGCCTCAAACCCAATATGGGGAGTTGGGGGCTTGGCACCAAAAAGCCATATAAACAGTGGGCATATGAGAAGACTATTTCTCACACAGAATTAGTGGGGCACTCTTATGCTTTGATATATATATATATATATATATATATATGATCTACAGAAGGAACAGAGAAGGGCACATGAAAACTGCAAGAAAGAAAAGAATATCTATATAAGAAATGACTATGACAGAACAGTTTGCAATGGAGCCAAGTAGATGGAAGATGACCCTTGACTTAAACCCTAAACAGTACCCAGCATCTTGTGTAAGATTATTGAATAGTTCATGAAGACAGCACTATCAAATTTAACTTGTATGGAGGAGGCTCAACGCCATTTACATTAAGGAAAAAAGAAGAGTCTTCTAAAATACGAAGGGATAAGTTAAGAGGGATTTGGGAGCATCAAATCTCTTCAGAAAACTTGGAACATTATTTAAAACTACTGAACAGAAGTTCAGATTGACTATATACCACAGATTATTAGGGGAGGTACAAAGACAACAAAACAGCATAAATTATTGCTAAACAAGTTGAAAATCAGGCAAGCAAAAAAACTGCAAACATCATGAAGTCAAGGGAACAATAAATATTCCTTTTAATCCATCAGAAACAGGAAAGCAGGAAAGAGGTAGTTGACCATTACACAACAAAGGTGCGAAGAGATTTCTGAAAGAAGATAGGGAGTATGCAGAGAAGCTGAGACATTTTTTTGCACTGATCTCCACTCTGGAGGATCTTGGACAGACTCCAATGACTGGACTGCTTTGAAATAAGACAAAGAGAGGTGTGAAGAAGAGATGAAGTTCCAGGATCAGATGACAAACTGAAAATTAAGAACTCACTGAAGTCTGGCTAACTTATGCTATAAGGTTCTTTTAGGAATTCAAATCTGGGGGAAACAGTTGATCTTCTAACTAAAATATGTAGCATTACTCAAACCAAGTCTCCCTGACACCTACTTCAGCTGCATGACTGCTCTAAAGATTGTTAAGCATTTTCAACCCTATTTTTAGTCACGGGAGCTATAGAAATTAGCCTAGTTAGTTCTATTCTTGCAACTCTGAACTATTTTTAACCTGTTTCTTTTCACTATACAAGAAGGACAATAACTCCAATATACAGAGCAAGATGGCAGACTGGAGCAAATCCAGGGAGAAAAGCATAAAGGAAGTTCAAAAAATTCATAAGACTTGGGGGAAAAAATGGGAAAGAATGATCTCTATCAATTTGTGGAGAAGGCTCATGGAACATGGAGGTTTATTTTCACTTCACTTCTAAAGAAGGGCTGGTTCAGACGTCTCACTGTTTTTTTTTGCAGAGTGGGAGTTTTCCCATATTTGTGCTAATGAAGAGCAAATCATCATTAAGCAAACTTATTCACAGTAACTTGCACGACTGAAATCACATGACATTGGGGCAAGTTTCTGTAGCCCAATTCAACGAGCAACAGTGGAAGTGCCAAGCGCCCCCATCACCAAACCCTAGAAGAATGATTGACAGCTGGCACATCTATGCCCGGCTTTTGCATGGCAGGAACAATGGGTGTGGGTACTCACTCACCTCTGTTGGGCCTCCAGATCTTTTCCATGCCATGCCTCATCAGCACAATACGAGACAGCTCTGTGAAGGACTCAATCACATTGAAGTTGCACAATGGGCTGACCTCAAAGAATGTCATGCAATTTTTCTCTGCATAGGACCGAGCCTGCTCTGTCGGCACCTGCCGTTTAAAGGCCAGGTGAAGCCGGTTGCCAACCAAGATGCGGGGTACACCAGGGGCATGCTTTAAAGAGGAAAAAAACATTAAGAATATATGTACTTCCATGCCCACCCAAGCTCACACCCCAAACATTCTCATTTAGAGAGCAAAGTGCCTATTCAGCATTTCTGATTTACAAAACACTGCTTTAGTTTTTCAGGCTATGTTTTGTGCCCCTACCTGGACACTGGGCCCAGTGTATAAGAAGCTGGTGTCTAGATAAGGCCTGAGCCTAACACAGTACTGACTTTCTTGCAGAAGAAATAGAGACTAGAAGCTGTCTTAGCTTGCAATTAAGGCAAATCTCAATATCTGGCCATGGCTTCCACCCCTTCTACATTTTAGTGTCAAGTGTACTATTAACATCTTTTCCTCTTAATGCTGGGCTATCAACACTTTAAAAAACCTGTCAACTGTTTTAAGCCTCACTGAGGTGGTCAATCTGTTTCGGCTATTCTAATCCAGACTGCAGACTGGGACTTACATGAATCACTGCTCTACCATGTTAAAATGTTAAAAATCCCTGCTCATAGACAATTGGTGCATTAGGGCAGAGGTGGGGAACCAGACCCCCAAATTCCCCATGGCCCTATTTTGAAAAATGGGGGAGACCATCCACCTATCAAAGCCCAAGACAGAATATTTTAACTGCTGATCAGTGGTTGCAGCAACCTCCTTTGAAACCTTCAAGGCGGCTTGCTCTGAAGAGAGGGAAAAGAATGGTCGGTTTTAAGTGAAGCATTTTCCCCCTCTCTCCAGCTGAAGGGTTTTAATTCAAAGTGCTGGAAGAAGTGCTTTGAACCTAAGACTCTTCCTCACAGGGAACTCCCTAGTGTAGCCGATTCCAGCACGGCTCGCTGCCAGCGCTGAGCAGCTGAACAGTACTGATGGGGAGCCCCACTTTGCAAAGGCGCAGTTGGGAGCTCCCTTTAAGCTCCCAATTGTTCTTTTCTAGCTATGTCTGTATATGACATCAGGTGTGGTGCAGGTGAGAGTGGGACCCACGCCAGAGGTTGCCCATCCCACATTCGAGAGAAGTATTCTAACCCAGACTTAACCTAACATCAGTTTTCTTAATGCAGAGGTGGGGGAACAACATGGAGAAATACGCATTCATACAACACCCTGCAGTCTGGAGTGGAACAGCCCAGATATGACTGTACCACCTCAGTGAAAACTGGGCTTTCAAAACAGAAGGCAGGTATCTCTGCTTTATTTCTCAAAGGGGAACTGCAACCTCTTCCTCAACGGGGGTTAGGGGGAGGCTGAACTTATCATTCCTTCGGATGCAAACTTTTTTTTTTTAGAAATCCAAGTTCTGGCCAGACCCCCCCACCCCCTTTCTACTCTGGTGTTTTGTCTTGAGAGGAGGTTATAGTTCAGCCTGCGGCAGGCTGCAATAGTACTTAGCTGGCAAGATTTGCTTCAACATTAGATAAGGTCATAGCAGGAATCCAAGAATTCTGCCACTCCCTGAACCAGATCTATAATAGATGAACAGACATAAAAAACCTCAGGTTCATGGTAGTTTAGAGTAGTCTTACTTCATCTATTTCTTTGATCCATCGGTCTATTCCGTCAAAAGACCAGCGATTGGTAATGTCGTATACCAAGAGGATTCCCTGTGTGGAACAGAACACCAAACATACAAGTTAAAAACAAACAAAACATTTGGAGGCTTACTTGCCTAAAGCGCCACTTCCAAACCATGTTAATGTGCAATATGGCTGCATAGCTTTCTGGAATGCTTTTTGTAGTAGTGGGAGACCCCAATCCCAGGCACATGGAAGAGAAATTTGTGGTGGAAGGGTACGCTCTGCCCCAGAGCAAAAGCAGATACATCTATTTTGGCCCTGTTGGCTAAATGCACACAAACATTTAGAAAATGTACTGAACGTTAGAGAGCCACTGTGGCATAGTGGTTAGAGTGTTGCACTACAACCTGGGAGACCAGGGTTTGAACCCCCACACAGCCATGAAGCTCAATGGGTGACCTTGGGCCAGTCACTGCTTCTCAGCCTCAGAGGAAGGCAATGGTAAAACACCTCTGAATACCGCTTACCATGAAAGCCCTATTCATAGGGTTGCCATAAGTCAGAATCGACTTGAAGGCAGTCCATTTCCATTTCACTGAATGTTAAAAAAATAAACATTTACTGTGGGCCACTCATGGGGATCTACCATAAGCCTCTTTGCCAATGGCTTCTCCAGAGTAAAAACATTTTGATGGTGAGCAGGCTCAGCCTTGCTTATTCATGCACCATGTAGCTGTGGCATTGCTTGTCATTATCCTAAATAACCTTGCATTGGAGGAGAGTGAAAGCAAGATGCTAGTGCAGAGAGATGCTATCTAGGAATCTAGTACCCAGCAGATCAGCCTGCTAGGTGACAAATCAATGCTGGCAGTGATAATCTGTGGCATGCCACAGCAGCATCTGGAGGCTGAGCTATGCCATAAGAACAGGCCTGCACAAACCCAGGCTCAGGAGACTACAGGAAAGACTACTCTTGTCTCTAGCGGGGAGGGGCTTCACATATGTTGCAGCACACCAATCCATACTCTCTGAGCTTTAAGAGGCCAACTTGGCAAAGAGGGTGGCCACTACTCATCTAGAGCTTGCAGCTTTAGAAACTCTCTCAATATGCTCCTTTACCAAAAAGAAAGCAGCCTGAAAGTCTGCCATGCTCTTCTGGAAGAGTCAAGAGCAAGAAGGGATACTTGCTCTCATATACACGTCAGCTGCACATCCATGGTTTTAAACATTCTTTCCTGCTGTGAGCTGTGGACTCATCATCACTTGTTTGTGTGACTTGACACAACACTCACAGAAGAGACAAAGCTGGGAGGCAGCCTCACAGTTGTGGATACAAGGGGTCGAAGTACAGAATCCAATTCAGCTAATGTTTCATTCCCAAGTCACATTTTACCTACAAGAACTGCCTGGTTGTGTCACTCTGCCCTCTAGATGAGGAGAGCTTAAGGTTAGACATTCATTATCTGGAAAGTTTTAACTTATGCTAGCTGTGAACTTTTAATGACTGAACTTTTAACTGAAAATGAGGAGGTGGAAAAAGTGACAGACTTAGCCTTGGGGCAGTGATTGTCTCTAAGTAAGTATTCATAATTAGCTTATCTGGCCAACAGAATAAAATTTAAGAACAGTTGGCCAATTATCACTTCATACACAGTTGTATACACTTTTCCAGACTTCAAGAACATTCACCACCACCAAAAACCAGGTCTTGGAAGGTTGCAAGTTTGCAGAGGGGTGGCTGGGAGAGGCTGTTGAATCCTCTCTCATTTGACAGTTTGTTCCCTCAAAATTTGCCACTCTGTATCTTTCACTACAAGGAGAGTGAGAGGAGGGAGCTGAACAGCTGAAGTGAGTGGGTAACAATTAGCACCACCACCACCACCACCACCACTCTGGCAATGCCATTGCTTTGCTCCAACTTTAAGCCTCCAGACACTGGTTTTGATTTAAAAGCAAGTCAGGAAAGTCACATTTTCGTTTTCCCACAGAGCTGTTGAGAATCTTGCTCCATCCTTTGGTCTTGTGCTCAGTTTCCCTGTCCTTCTCCTGCAGGAATCTGAATTTGATAACTTGTTTCACAAACTTATTTCATCTATTTTCTTAAAATGAATTTTGAATATAAGAAAGCATCACTTAAAAACTGCATCTTGCCTCTACACCAGTGTCCAAAGGCGGGGCACTTTCACAACAATCCTGCATCATTACCACAACATTTTTTTTTAATGTTTGGACACATACTGGTGGCAATCATGACACAACTTATTCTGCAATAAAACCTTTAGAACTTTGGTAATTTTTGTGAGTGCAAAATCTGTGTTTAGGGGGATTAATTTTGATTTTTACCCCCACCCCCAAATACTGTCATCAAGAAAGAGGCTTTGTGATTTTAGTTCGTACTGCAGCACAAAAATAAGCTTATGGCACCTTTTAAAAAAGCACCCCAGAGAAGACATTACTGTAAGTCAGATTAAAGACACAATGCAGCTGCTAGCTTAGAAGGCAAACTCTTTCAGTAAACTGGCAGAAAGAATTAAGAGAAACTTGGGCTCTTTTATGATCCCCTAATTTACCACCAGCAGAAAACAAGCTGTAACTGGAGCTCAAAAGTCACTTCATAGGTGATCATCAGCGAGTCATCTTCCAATATTACAATAAAAGTGGAAAGACAATACAAAGTCACTTCAACTTTTCATCTGCTTCTGTGTAATTTATGAACCAGCTGTTCATGTCTATAAAAAAGTACTACAGAGGTAACTATCAGGAGCTTGCCCACTTTTTCAAAGTGAACGTCCTGTTTAAGGCTACCTCTTCATTCTACTTTTTTCTTTTGCTCAAGTACTGTAATTCACTCCTACCTTGCCACTTTCAAAATATTCTACTCATTTCCAGCCATGCGATTAGGGACCCTAAGTATTCTCATTTACCAGAATACTGAGGGCGCCTCCCCTTCATCCCCAGTCCAAAGGAATGCATCTCTTGGTTACAAATTATGTTCAGTATGCTTAGTGGAATCTTGCCATATATCAAGATGCTGGTGAGCCTTTATTTGTTACTGTGGTTAAAAACGAAAGTTTCATTCGACAATACACAAATTAAAAGTGCCACATTTCTGACCTATAGACTGTAATAAATATGAAAAGAGAAATACAAGATGTATGTTTCAAAAAGCTGGATGTTTTCAGTCACAAGTTGGAACCCAAGCCACAAGGAGAGTTCCTAGCAATTCCTCCAAGAGAAATGGAAATACTTCTGCAATGGGAAGACTTTTACTGTAAGCCACCCAGAGAACTTTAGTTATTGGGTAACATGTAAGTACTATAAACAAACAAAAACAAGCAAACACTCAAGTTTCAGCATGGTTATCATCCTACATCATAGTATAATCCAGGAGGAGCCAATGTGGTGCCCTTCAGATGTTTTACACTACAGCTCCCATTATCCCCGACTTCTGATTATGCTGGCTGAGACTGATGGGTGCTGCAGTCCAAAAATATCTGGAGGGCATCACATTGGCAATGCCTGGCATAAGCCAATATGGATGTGTTATGGGGACTGTTCCAAACACAACCACAGGCTCCTCCAGGATCTCTTCCAGACATTAACAAACTGATACACAATGACTGCAAGTGGCACCTTTGCCCGGAGAGAAGTAACGGAACCCACATAGATATTTCCAGCTGTACTCACCTGTGCTCCCCTGGAGTATGATCGAAAAATTGTACAGAACCTCCCTTGGCCTGATGTATCCCTGGAATGAGGAATGAGAAAAATATATAGGAGGCTTTCAGACTTCCCCATCCCATCTTCCCCAACTGTGCCATGGGTCCTTAGAAGATAGCAAAGCCATTTCATTTGGTGATCCATTGGTTAAAACTGGAAGTACATCCTACTCTGAATATTTGTTTTGCAAAACCACTATTTTTCACTTTTACAAAGCTGTATTTCTCCTAAAGAAGGCTGTGCTTCATTTATGGCGAGATCCTATCTTTTTATGCAAGCATTTGGTTAAATTTCTACACTTTATGCCAATACACTGATATTTTAAAGGATTGGTTTATGTATGGTTTTTTGGTATGTTTTTGTATTTTTAGATCTCTGTATTGAATGCTTTGTATTTTTAAATCTATGTAATCCACCTTGGGACCAGAATTCTAGGTGAGAGATGGATAACAAAAATAAATTTTATTACTATTTATTTTAGTAGATCTCAGATTTCTGTAGAGTCCAGACCCAAGAATAATGTTTTAATGTCTCTCCTTTATTTCTATCTCAGATAAATTCACAACACCATTCTTGTGCACAACCCACAAGTATTGTTTCCTGCAGAAGAATATGTATAAGGATATTTTACCATGCATGTTATTAAACACTCCTTAGTGTGCATATTATCTTCTCAATGCAAATACTGCATGCAAAAGATATCCATATGACTGGTTGCTCAGGAATGTAGATTTGATATTAGCACCTGAGAATTAAAGATATTTTTCCAATTCCGTTTATCAACCCAGAACACTGACACTCCCAAGCTGGGTCCTAGTTCAATGTCCCTATTTTATCTACTGATGCAGATCACTGTTGTGTCAGCTCTTGGAGGGTGCTGCTGGCAGGATTCAATCATGACAGAAGTTACAGCATACGCCTCTGGGTCCTGCTCAACATCAGCCTTCCTCGCTGTGAATGGACTGTGTGTAAAATCCTGTTTGTAAGTCTTCCAGCAGGCCTACCAACACACCATTGCTGTACCTACATCCTATCCTGTTCCTGACACCAACAGATGGGTAGGTAGAGACAAACAAGCACACATTCTATAAAGGGGCTCATTGGTGCTATCTTCTGCCTTCCTGCCACTGGAGATGGGATTTGACTGCTCAGCCTGAGGACCACCAATATGGCCCAGTAGAAAGAGATATTTGGGAGAGGCCAGGGCTCAAGTCTAGAGATGTGAAGACCCAGAAAAAAACCAGTAAAATTTGTTTGGGGAAACCTCCCCCCCCCCGTTTTTCCTCAGAACCCCCCCTTTTCTGCTCCCCCCCCCAGGTCTTCACATCTCTACTCAATGCCATGGATTCACCAGGTAGTCTTTGTCAAGCTTCTAGCACTAAACCTCATTTCCCCTATTTAATAACAAGCAACCTGGGACCAGAACAGACCATATTCTCCTAATCGAAACCATCCATTTGAAGATAATGGCTCAGCTCTGTCTTGCTTTTGATGATTAGGTGAGGGACGCAGAGGCTCTTTCCCACCATCACAGCTGGGCTTTAGAACACTTATACTAGGATTTATGTGGCTCCCTCCCTTTTCTCTCAACAGGGAAACTTTGTAATTGTTCTTGAGATCTTTGGGGGTTCGTTCATGATTTTCTGATGTTCTGTCTCCACTGTTCAGATACTATTTTAAAAGTACTAGTTTATATTCTATTGTTGTGTATTTTTATTGGCAGCAACATGGGATCCCAGTGCAAAGAAGAAAAGTGAGACAAAAATATTTTAACATAAAAAACAAGGCTCTTGTGAGGGTGAACACAGACTGCATTATATAATGTATCATTATGCCTGCATAGTACAAAAGCAGTAGTTACTTTATATAGGAAAGGTTACATATGTATTTTTAAAGGTTCATCTTAGCCATGTAGCTTTTATGCTATTGCACAAATCTTAAAGAAAGCTTGTCAATAGCTATTTATGTACTGATCTGCAGTGTTTACAAGTTGCTGCCTGGTATGAAGTTATTTATTTATAAAAATATTTATATATTGCCATCTCACAAAACATCAGGGCAGTGTACAGGAACATTAAAAATAAAAAAATTAAAAGGAGTACAGAATAATCATTAAAAGGAATGGCTATACAAACAACTGCGTAGGCCTGTCCGCATAAAGGAAGTTTTTGTTAAGTGAGAAAGCAAGAACAGATTTTCTTCAGCAATTAAATGTGCCACAAATGACTGGCACGCATAAGCATGTGGGTTTCAAAAGTATTATTAAACCACAAAAATAAACATTTGCAAGGCTATCTTTAACAAAGGTGTGGAGAACTTTTGACCCTCCAGTTGTTGCTGAACTATAACTCCCATCAGCTCCAGTAGGCACAGCCAATCGTCAAGAATGATGGGAATTGCAGGTGAGCAGCATCGGAGGGCCAGACATTCCCCACACTTGCTTTAATGCATACGGGTCAAGCTCGTGGTCCCCCCCCCATCTTCCATATAAACTTAGAAGAAAAATGCTGGAAGAAGCCCTTTAGGATTGCCCAGCAGTACAGAGAATTCTTAGTTCTTTATTTTAAAAGTTGCTACAAACATAAAACACACACACACAACTTTGGCTGGAGAAGATGTTTGGGTTCAGCATTCAGTGGCTACTCCAGAGGCCAGCAGGACACCAGGGAATTCTTACAACTGTGTTTAGGAGTACAACGTGTTCTGTAGTAAACAAACATTGGGTTTGTTAAGGACACCAGCTGCTTCAGAGCCTGTGTGCAGATTTAAGTCATGCCTTCTAATTTATTTAAACGTTACAGCACACCAAGGGGCATCACCAGACATCTGCAATGCTATGAGGAGTGCTGTGCTGACCTAAGCAAGTGCCTACTTAAGTGCAAGCTGCGGTCAGGTTAGCCACAGAGTACACTGTAATGCCTTGGGCCCTGCTGTGTTCAGTGACCTGGGAGGGGTACGTGACAAGCACTTGGAAGCCTCATCACCCTCATTTCCCTATATCAGATTTCCCAGAGATCTGATTTTCGGTGCAATAGAGACAGAGAAGGTATGACTTTTCTAAACAGCTCTTATACACACAGATATCATTATCCACCAGAGCAGATTTTAGCCAACTTGTTTCTTATATACAAATTAAAGCTCACTCTCTTTCTGCTGCTGCAAATAGCATGATCTGAGAAGTACACTTTTTTGCCAAAAAGAGAGATCAGCCGTCATTATGGTAGCACAGGGGCAGTGCACTACAACTCCCATCATCCCCTTCCCACAGGCCAGGTTGTCTGGGGCTGACGAGAGTTTGGCCCAACAGTATCTACAGGGCACTATGTTAGCTGCCCTGCAGTCAAGACCTCATGACTCCGAATCTCACACACCATCTTCCTTGTGCAAGAGACTATTCCCATGAAAGAAGTGGCCAAAGACCAATGCTTTTAGAATGAACGCTAAGTGAGAGCCAGATCCTTTTTGAAGATGCTCTCAAACAAGGCCAAGAGCACACATTTAAATATCAACAGCCCACAGGCTGTAGGTTTAAATGTATGGCAATAAGTAAAACCAGCTCAGAGCAACATTGCACACAAGAAAAAACTGAAAAGGGGGAAAGTGACTTAGTATTTCTACCTCCACTGCCTTCCCTTCATGTGTCTTCCATTTACACCGTAAACTTGTATGCAAGGTTTTATAACTGTTAATCTTATGTTTTATGCTGCACAGTCCCTTGTTTTCTTTTAGGCATACAGCAGTAATAGAGGGGAGAGGGAGGCGACACTGCTTGTGAAGCCAGGCCATACCAGATAAGGATGAGACCAGGAGAATGCAGCCCACATACTATAATTAAGTTGCTTCTGTGTGAAATAGGTATCTATGAAAGTCTCCAGATAAACCAATGCAGACATTTCTAAGTTTGTAGGAACACTATCTTGATGACTCCCAAGTTCTCTCCTCTCTCGGGTCATACAGGCACTCTAATACAGTGGTTCTCAAACTTTCCCCTCCCACACAAACCACCTGAAAGTTGTTGAGGACAGACCACTTGGTGATTTTTCTGCCTGTTGTAGCAATTGCGCTACGCTAGATGGTTTTTAGTTGTATTTTTATTGCTTCTTATATTGTATTTTATTGTATTATCATTTGAATCCCATAGAATTAAGACGGTAAGTGATCTTCACAGACATGCTGCAGACTACATGAGTGAAGCTTGTAGACCACCTGTTTGGGAAAGCTTTCTTTAATACAAGATTTCAGCAATGTAAAACTTACCAGAGTTCCAGTTTGACCCTTCTGCCATCTAACAGGATTGTTGTGGTCTTGTAGTCAATTCCTGTAATGAAAACAAACTGCGATCACACAAAATCCAGGTATTTTTCAGTTACTTGTACTAGGCTTAGGTATATTCCTAACCATAAGGAAATGTCAAAACACCAAGTGTTTTGGGGAATGTTATCTGTGATGCCAACGTAATATACAAACAAGCAACTCAGAAGAGTAGTAAGCAGAGACCAGCAACATCTGCCTAGCAGCAAGAACATTTAGGTCTCCTGCAACACAAAAAAAATTAGCTGATGGGGAGTGAGAGTGGACGAGTGAGAATCTGACCAACTTCTACCTGTACACTATTTCAGCATAATATTTAGTATAAGCAGGGTTTTTTTTAATACAATGACATATTGAACTTATGAACTTTTAAGATTTTATATCCTAACTTTGAGAACTACATATTTTATCTAGTTCCTATATTGAAGAGCAAAGACCAAGAACCAGTTTTTGAGCAAGCAGTGGCAACTGCCCAGAGAATCTGTTAGTAAATCACTGGCATACAGATCGCAACCAAGTCTGATTTTGAAGCTTAATTTTAGAGAATGCATCTGA
This sequence comes from Rhineura floridana, assembly GCF_030035675.1. NCBI lineage: Eukaryota > Metazoa > Chordata > Lepidosauria > Squamata > Rhineuridae > Rhineura > Rhineura floridana. The sequence continues at coordinate 8,241,130 of NC_084496.1, read as the reverse complement.
CTGTGGCCAAGATCTGGGCATTAGAGATTTGTGCGTTGTAATTTTGGTATGCATGATTGCATACACACAAGCAAGTTCTAGCCATCTGGCATATCCTCCAAAAAATAGCATTCAACTCACCAAAGCCATTCATACTATATATCTGTATTGCAACCATTTTAACAAAAATCAACAGTACTACTGGCATATAAAATGCATATCAGTCCAAAGAGTTATATTTCTAACTCAGTAGCTCTATTATTAGCAAGTATACCAAAATACTTCAAACATATTGGCATTGACAGAACTCTCATTTCTCTGCCACATCTGTGTCAATATCCTTGGAGACCTGGATATTGCTCTAATAAGGGCTCAGCTGGTCACTTTTCTTCCTGTCCCTCCCAATGCTTTAATCTACATATTAATTAGTCTATTGTTAACAAACTTCAAACAGGAAACCAACTGCCTGCAATTGGTCCTGCCCCACATGAGATCAAGGACTGCTTCCTTTAATAAAGAAAATACCAACGGGTTACTGCTTTCAGGGTCACACACCACCAAGCCAGCCAAGTTGCATAAGAACTGAAGATTTAGTGTATAAATAGCCCGACTCTGAAATACATATAGTAAACTTCTCAGTAGCTTGCTTCATACCACTACCTTGGCAAAGCCCCTCAAAAATTAATGCAATGTAAAGTAAGATTCTAAAATCCTGTTTGACAAAACAGCCCGACAGCTTTTGCTCACAGAAAAAAGCAACATATAGTCACTGTACAAGTGTATTAAACAAACAGAAGCAAACAGGATTTTAAAAATTCCAGGACACAATCAGCATTTGTACCAGGGGAAGAGGCAAAATTGGCTAGTGAAATACTGCAACTCCTACCCATGCAATATTGACTCAGAGGGAGGGTATTAACTAATCCTGGCCTGCATTTTAAGTCCATTATACCATTTAGGTAACAGAGGCTGCACCACTTCTCAAGCAGTGTAGAGTGCACATATTACAGGCATAGCATGTTTTAAAACCACTATGGAAACATGGTCCTGAGCCTCTACTAGCTTTTTGCCTAGTTGATTCACAGTCACAAAGCAAGCAAGCAAGCAAGCAAGCAAACAACAAAAAGGAAAAAAAGAAAGAGTGGCAGCCACTTGAAAACTCAACCATGAGAATGTTGTTAGCCCAAGGTGGTGCAATATGTTAGGACCAAGGTGGTAGGATGAAAAGTTGGCTGAACTACACACACCCTCTCACTCCATTGCAGTTATCTTTCAAAGGGCCACCATATATCACTGTATGAATGTGTAAAATTGAGTCTTAGTGGGAAACACTAGTGCAACAAAATTCCACACAGAGAGCACATTCCATACAAACTGAAGTTACATTGAGTTTATTCCTCATTAAATTCCAAGTGTTGCAACAAAAAAATCTCTTCCATTTTATGGAAATAATTTTAAGAACTGCACACCTCCATTATTTTCTCCATGTTGGAAGGTACATTTCTGTAGCCAGCATACATATCAGTAGAAGGATAGCACAATTCCTTATCCTGGCAGAAAAAGTATTCCTTGCCCAGCACAGATCTAAACAAAAATTTCAATCTCATAGGAAACAGCAGTTTCAGGTACTCAGGTTGTCAGTGGCCACTATTTGGGTAGGATGTAATTCATAAGAAAGCCATTGGCCAAACCAGACATGTTAATTGTGCAACTGTTGTTAACCCTGGAAAGGATGTTTAAAACCAGAGGAATCTTCCCCCTCCTGCAAACCTAATAGCAGCTTGGAGAAATCAGACCTTGGCATGAAGTGAAGAGTTAAATCCCCTCCTTGTGGGCCTCAGTCCCAATCAACAGCCCCCCCTTTAACTCTGAAAAACTAGACATGTGAGTTGTAAAGACACAATTAACATAACTTCTAGCTTGGCCTTTTGCACCTTGTTATCGTGCAGCTATAGGAAAGGTTACAGCAGGTGTAAAAGCTTTCACACAATCCAAGCCTCGATGAAAGCAAGATTCAAGCTGGCAAAGGTTTCACTACAGTAAACTATTAAAACCCTTGGTACCACTCCTTCCCAACCACATTAGACATGTTTCCTTCACGGACACTGATGCAGGCAGCCTCTCCACCTACACCTGCTTCTGCTTTGCATTCCAGAACACTCACACCCTTCCGCTCTTATAAACAGTTGCAATTTTAGGATTAAAGTGTATAATATGCAATCATATCACAAAAGAGGAACTCCTTTCAGCAGTAAGCCTTTCATTACAGCTATCAAGAGTTCGCTTTCAAAAACATTAGGCGTGTCCAGACAAGTTTACATGTTCCAACCAAGTTATGTAGCAGAACCAACATTTAAGTGAAAAGGGCAGGAGCTAACATGACTGTGCCACTGGGTGGCGCCATTGCATAGAGGCTCTGGGGATACTGCTCAGAATCAGCTTCCAACTTGTCATTACAACTGTTGTGGGGAAATACAGTACTGGTGTTTTCTTCAGTAAAGAGAGTGGACATGTATAGCAATAGGCATTGGTCTGTTGATTTATTATGGTTTTATTCGAGCTGCTTTAATCTTATCGTATTTTACGATGTTGTATTTTTAATGTGTAATTTGTTTTTATTTTTATATGCCACCCACATAACTTTGGGCTAGACATTATGAATCCACATATTAAAGAGCTTTCAGTCAGAAACACTACTAGATCAAACCATGGAAATAAAAACAGAATGTTTCAAAACTGAAGTTCACACATTCAGTCACTTGGATGTGCTCTATCAGCAGGCAGTGAGTGTGCAAGCCAGTCTGACTCCATTGCTTATAGCAGATCCACCCAACACAACATGCTTACAGTAAATAGGAAGGGAACATGGAAACATGCCTCATACTGACCGAGCCAGACCATTAGTCTATCTGGCTTGGTACTGTCTACACTGACCAGCACTGGTTCTTCAGGATTTCAGAAAGGGGGACACTCCAAGGCCTACTTGGAGATGCTGAGGATTGAACCCAGGGCCTTCTGCAAAGCAAGCCACTTGTTGTGTAACTGTGGCCTATCAGGTGTCTGAAACTGGCAAGGTCCCAGGCATGAGAAAAGAAAAACCCTATTTTCTTATAAATTTACATTGAACTTTTCCTCTAAGAAGCTCAAGGCTGTGTACATGGTTCTTCTCCTCTCCATTTTATCCTCACAACAACCCTGTGAGGTAGGTTAGGCTGAGAAATAGTGACTGGCTCAAGGTCACCCACGAGCTTCATGGCTGAGTGGAGATTTGAACTCTGGGTCTTGAAAAATGTTAGTTTTTATCATAATGCTAACTATTTTATTATTTATTAATCACCTTCCACACAAGAACACAAAGAACTCTGTGTGTGTGTGTGTATGTGTGTGTGTGTGAGAGAGAGAGGGGGGGGAGAGGGGGGGAGGGGAAGAGGGAGAGGGGAAGAGGGAGAGGGGAAGAGGGAGAGGGAGAGAGAGGGGGAGAGGGAGAGAGAGAGAGAGACAGAGAAAAAAACACGTAATTGTGACTAACCAAAACTTGTGGATTTACTCTCTGGACACATTGGCAGCACATGGCCTGAACCTGGAAGACAGTACCACCACTACTTAGCTTCTGCAAATGCAGCCCCTCTGAGCATTCCATCCTCAAAGCTCTATAACTGCCACCTTGGTAGCAGCATTTGTATGTTAGCAGCTGGATGAAGGTGGAAGCTGAAACGTTTTGTTAATACAATAAAAACCTCTGTTTGGTTAATCACTATATATATATATATATATATAGTGATTAACCAAACAGAGGTTTATATATATATATATATATATATATAGACACACACACACACATAAAATATGCACCCATGAGAGACCTGTTCATCCAGCTGGGAACGCATGTTGAAAAAAAATGTCTTCAATTGTTTCCAGAAAGTACAGATAATGCTTTTCATTGTAGTGACAGTATTATATTAAGGACAGTTCCAACATTATTTGAGGTTTGCAAGAAGGTAAGATTATAAAAATGGGCAGATAAACATTCATAACATTGGAACAATATCAGATAAAGAATTATACGGCGCTCCCCATCCTAATAATAAGAATGCAAGAGCAGCCCTGCTGGTACAGACCAAGGTCCATCTAATCAGAAGCCAGGTTTTTTAACCACAGCCAGATGCCCCTGGAAAGCCCTCAATCATGGCTTAAAGGCAATTGTCCTTTTCCACCAAGCAATTGGTATTCAGCGGAATATTGTCCATGGACATAAACGTTCCATCTAGCCATTAGGGCTAAAAGATGCTATCAGATCTCTTCTCCGTGTTTGTCTACAATTCTTTTTTTAAAAGATCTAGCGTAGGACCCGTCGACACAGTGATTAATAGTATGTGTAGTAGAATGTGTGGTATTATTTCACATTTCCTTTTGCCTGTTCTAAATCTAGTGCACCAAGGTTTGTGTGCCTGATCACCAATGGAGCATAAGGAGCTCTCATGCCTATGGTTTTTTTCTCTGTGTTTCTATGTATGTCTCAAAAGGGTACCAGAAAAGCAAAGTCAAAATTGGCTCTTAAGTTATCTGTCAAGTATTTGCTTGCTAGGAAACCCTGTTTGGTAACTACATATCTAGAGGGCAAGGCAGGAATGCAGGCATTACACTTAACACTAAGGACATTGTCCATATCCTGCTGGAACTGCTGCATTGGCAAAACATGGAAAACCAGTCTGAGCTGTTTTCAGCTTAGACCACATTCCAACTGTTTCTGTAGTCAAGTTAAGTTTGCAATTAAAGAGGAGTTATTTTGCTAAAACTATTGGCTCCTTATAAAGCTCTTCATTCTCATTGTTATTTACCAGCTTTTAGTTCAACTAAAGCAAAAAATATAAGCATAATGTTGTGAACACACACAAAAACACCCAGCAATTCTGTTACTATATTTACCAGGTCCTGCCCTTTCTGTACCCTAGTAATAGCCTCGACTCTTGGCAAGCTTTCAGATGCACCTACATGACCAATAGGATAATGGTCACCTGCAGACACTCAACTCAAAGCTGTTTTTGCGATCTGTTTACAATGTACTTTGACCACTCTGTTGACAATTACCAACATTGGACCTAACAGATTTTGATGAGATGGATTAATCGATATGTTTATTTGGACTATGGTTATGACAATAAGATTATTATTATTATTAACGAGATGGATTAATCGACATGTTTATTAGGAGAAAAATTGATAGATATATTTCTTAAAGAATTGAAACCTCTTTGACTTTTTGTGGAAAGAATAAAGTAATGTTTATGAGATTTGATGATTAATTAAGATAACTACTGGAGGAAAGTGATTTTATAATATAATTTAAGAGACAGGATTGTTATATATTGTAGACCTATAACTGATTTGATCTGTGACAAATGGGAAGTCAACATTTTATTTTTTTGTTTAATCATTTTTGTTTTGTTTTTTGTCTTTGAATGTTTTATGATTTTGTTTTGTATGTTTTATGAAAATTTGAATAAAAATTATTGTAAAAAAAAAAAAGACAATTACCAACATTGCATTTCATACACTGTACTACATATGAGGCAATAATACAGAGGCACTATTTGCATGGGAGGCTCGCAAATGTTAAGTTCTTGGGAAAAATTCATAGATCCAGTCAAGAGACCCCACAGGACAAGGGTTTTGCCAAAATACAGATAGACTGAGCAAATGGGTTTTTCTATTTATGTATACATAAAACACGCAAAGTAGCTTACAAAACACACAATATAAATACCAGAGACATGAAACAGTGATAAGGCGAGAGAATTAATGGATTATCAAGCAAAACTACAGGCCGAATGGAAAAGATGTCTGACAACATCTCCTAAAGGCCGGCAACAAAAGAAAACTAGCATCCTGTAGTACAAGAGGGAGGGTGGGTGGAAGAAGCAGCCTTGAAAATGAGGCAGGGGTCCATGAAGGTAACAGCTGAAAGAAAGACTAGGTAAGATGGAGAAGAAGATAATAAAGCTGGAGAGGAAGAACCCAGGAGAGAAATGGAAACAGGAAAAAATGCGAAAACTGGTGTGAAATGACCAGCCAAGTCTTTGCTTGTACACTTCTAATATAGCTATGTGGGAGATCGGGAAAAGTGTAAAATTTTCTCCCACAAGCATGAAGACCTTCCTCACATCTTTTGATAAACATAAATTTCAATACATGAATTTCAGTAATCTGGAAACTCAAAACAGAATACTGGCAAGAGTGAGAACTTGTGTCCATTCCAATTTCATAGACTACTTTTCCTTTTTTGAGTGGGCTCGCTCAAGCGATACCAGTTCCATTCAAAGGGTTGTTAACTGGCAGGGTAAACTCTGTCCTTCAAGGTCTGTTGTGCATGGTTCTATGATAGATCAATATAGTCACCCATGGTATAAAGCTGTTGGAAGAGATAGTTAGGAGTGATGAAATAAAGAGTGCCGTAAATATGAAGGCAATATCCAACTAGATTTTGTTAGCTAAGCAGCCGGGAGTTCTTGTTTCAGTGCTAGACCAGCATTCTGAAGGCAGCTGTCAAGCTGATGAGTTTGAATGAATGGACAAGACTTAAGCAATGATGGCAGGAAGGAGAGGTATCCTATGGGGGATATTTTATCCATTGTAAACAAAAGACTTGCTGTTTGCTCACCAGTACCGTTTCATTGCTTGTATGTGCTCTTGGATTGTAAGACACACCTGGAGGTATGGGTAGAAGGTGTCCTTGGCAAGAGCTATTTACAGATCTACTGCAAGCTACTCCTCATACTGGAGATGGAGACCCCTCCCCATTTATGCCTTTCCAAATTCTCAGATTGAGTATTGCAAAGTGTTCTACATTGGTTACCTTTAGACAGCTTGGAAACTTCAGCTGAAAATATTGCCATCTATTTCCTAGAAGACAGAGAGGCAGGAGCATCTGCAACCAATCCCACTATGATTACCCTGGATACTAGTTAGCTTCTGGGCTCAATTCAAGGTGGCTGCTCTAACCTAGAGGTGATGAACTGCATCCAGCCTGTGGGCTGGATCCTTATCCTCCTTACCCCACCCCGCATGCCAACTCTGACAAGTGGGTGGGGGCATCAGTCAATCACCTGATGTCACAATGCATCAGGTGACTTGTTTTCACCTGCGCAGTTTGAAATCAAACTGTGCAGGCACAAGCACACTGTGCCCAGTTTTTTGCAATCTCTAACAATTAGCTGATTGTGAACAGTCAAACGTTTTGAAGTCCTTCTTGCCCTGGACCTACATATTTATGGGACTGCTTCTCCACACAAATCTTAGCCTCCCATCAATTTAGATCAATATCTAGTCGCATGCTACGAGCTGTTTCAGTAGCAGCTTCAGGGTTGTTAAATGGCCTCTTAGATATCTGCCAAAGCACATCCCTGATAGCTTCCAGATGGGGCCGTAAGAGCTTTTCATTTAGGGGGTCATTAGGAGTAAAGGTCACTGGGGCCAAGTAATTTATTCGCTGCTGGCTTGAGATGCTTACTGTTATTTACAATTTCATTTTTACTAATGGATATTACAACTTTAACAGAAAAAAATTCCTGCATTTTAGATAACCAAAAGGTGCCTTACCAACAACAGAATAGACTCATGAACCTGTGTGACAAAGTTCCCACAGTAAGATACACTGCCAAGAGTCATGAAAATAGATTAGAGTTAGCCCCTTTTAATTAATAATTTAAGTGGACAGAAATAAAACAGTAACTAGATTTTTTTTAAAAACCCAGAATAGCCGGCTTAAAAAAAATTAGCAGATTGCTGTTCAAATACCAGACATAATTAGTCCAGAAGGTGCACCATTCCAGGACCCTGGAGGCAGATCTGGGATTGGATTTGAGACTTGCAGATGGCAGAAAATAAGCCAACAGAATAAGCCACAACAGCCCTTAGAGAAAAGCACTAATGCACTTGGATTCTTGCCTCACAATCCATCTTGTGATCACAGGGACATCAACAGCAACTTTACCCTCATATAATGTCTTTGTTTTGTATTGCAAAATGAGAAGGAAGAAGCAACAGCTGATGTGCCACAAAACCATTTCATAAGAGGAAGATAAAGTATGGCCATAACCAGAGCTTGCTGAAATGCCTATGTATGATACAACACTGGTAAATGTGAATGCTCACAATGTTGACAAGCTCCAGACTTGCATACAATACAAGAGAAGCGACAGAGTGGTGGAGACTGCTGAACTTGTAAGAAAACTGAGGTTCCTTGGATGCACTGCAGGTATTTTAGAGACCACCACAGTATTTGTTGTGGGCCATATATCTGAATGCACCAAGTTCAGAACAGCACATCAACACAAGTGGTGATAAAGTACTCTAATTTCCTTAAATGCATTCTCACAAGTCAGACGCATAAGTCAATTCACACATTACATGGCAGCAAACCTGAATTTCCTGCTGACTACAAACTTGCCAGGCAGCTGCAACCAATTCTAGCTTTCCAAGAAGCATACCTATATGTTACACAAATGTAACATGTGTGCCTTCCCTTAAGCATGATGTGAACTTTAGGCAGCCCCAATATTTCAGAAAGCTACCTTTTCAGTTTGCCATGACACAAAACATAAACCAGCACGAGCAGGATACAAAATCAATAAAAATACAGTAAAGATTAAAGTTGCATAAGTATGGGACAAAAGCAGCTAATCTGTTAATTTAACTTTAGAGATGAAGAAAATAACTGGTTATACAAACCAGCTGACCCAAGTGACATACAGAAACAGCTGTCAGTATTTCCTTATCACTTGACACACATCATCATAAGAAACCTGCTAATACAACCTTAGGGAAATTTCAGTTATCATCATACATGAGAATTGCCCATTCAAAGTGTTACCATGCAGTTATTAATATGGAACAGAAGGCAAAAGGCTAGAGGGAGGAAAAAGGAAAATATAACACAAACATGTTTATCTGAGAATATGTTTTATTATTTTCAATGTACCCAGCCCTAAGATGGCTCACAATATGAAGGGCTGGTTAGAAATCATTTAAATAAAGAAGCAAACTTAAAATTGTACTGTGATCAACAACCAGGGTAGTATAAGAATATAATTTATTTAAATAAATAAATAAATAAATAAGCCTCTGCCACCATCTTGGTTGATGGCAACTCTACACACACAATGCGCTCAGCCTCAAAAGACAGGAGAGAGAGGTAAGTGGAGCGAGTGAAAGGGTAGGCCACCTGAAAGCTCCCTCCCTGCGATCCATGGCACAGAGCCTGCCATGGATTGCGGAAAGGGAGCGCTACTCCCCCAACCTAACGAGGGGCCCTTCAGGGGCGCCTGTGGGCTGCGGACCCTTGGCTAGGGCCCAACCTGGCCACCCTTTGGCACTGGCCCTATATACAAGCAGAGGATATACAGATAGATTTAAGGGGATCTACCAATGGCAGGAGAATAAAAAGGAACAGAGACGTTAGCAAAAGACATACAAGCAGGGGGTGCAAAAAAAAGATTTGAGGACCACATAATTGAAAACATAAAGACCAACAAAAACTGTAAATATGTTGGAAGTGGGAAGGCAACTGGACCTTTGGATGACAAGGGAGTCAAAGGTGTGCTAAAGGAGGAAAATGAGATTGCTGAGAAGCTGAATGAATTCTTTGCACGTGCCTTCTTTATAGCAGAAAGTATAGGGCAGATCCCTATGCCTGAACTCTCTCAAGAAGGTGATCTGAGGAAATAGGGCAAATAGAGGTGACGAGAGTCAAAGTTTTAGACATTAATAACAAATTAAGAACTGACAACTAACTGGATCTGGATGGCATCCACCTGAGTCCTTGAAGAACGCAAATATGAAATTGATGATCTTCTAACAAGAATATGTATCTTGTCCTTAAGATCAGCCTCTACTTGGATGACTTTAAACAAGTATGAGTCATATCAAAGTCCTACTCAGAGTAGACTCACTGAAATCAATGGACCTAAGTTAGTCATGACCACTGATTTCAGTAGGTCTACCCTGAGTAGGTCTTAGTTGGCTATAACCCTAATCTTCAAAATTCATAGAAGAATTCATGTTGTACCTCCATTGTTTGAAGCAGTATGCCTCTGAATAATAACTGCTGGGAAACACAAGTGGGGAGAGAGCTGTTGAGCTCATCCTGTTTTCCACAGGCATCTGTGAGAAAAGGATGCAGGACTAGATGGGCCTTTTGGTTTCATCTGCTAGGGCTGTTCTTATGTTAAGACTTCCTCAAACCAACAGCAGAATAATCTCTTCATCAGATGAGCAGGAAGAGTTTTTGCCATGCTTCCTTCTTCCAATCAGTCATATTAATGGCAGATTTTAAAATTTAGTTTTTCTCCATAGAACTCTAAGAAAAGCTACCCCAAGTTAGGCTATCTACAGCGGACAAGTAAGCTTCATGGCTAAGCAAGGATCTGAACTCAAGTTTCCTTCCTCCGAGTTCAACATTTTACTGAGATAGGCTTGAAACAATCTGTGCTTAACTCCTTCATGGAGGGAGTTTCCAATTTTTAATCTACAAGACCAGCAGTCAAAGTCGCACACCATGTTCATTCAGGGAGCAGCTTATAACCAATTTGTTCTAGCAGGCCTTTGAAGCATAACAGGGGTGACAGCATTTGTACAATGCAGCATTTATTATTATGTTGTATTTTGTATTGTAGTTCTACTTTTATTTTAATGCTGTATTTTTAATATTAAGCCTTTCTAGGTTCTCGTGACAGGAAGGGAGGGAACATGAAATAAAAAATAAAATTATAATAAAGTTAAATAAAAATGTACAATTAGCAGATTATTCTTATGACCAGAAAGCATCTTCATAAATCTGAATAACTGTACATATAATCAAGCACTGTTGTTATTTATATATATTGGATTTGTTCTAACATATAGACAGGACAATGAATATGGACAATGAAAGCCATCATTTTCATTTAATAAACTATTTCACAAAGAGTCTTACTGAAGATACTAATATAATGATTTTTTGTTTTAATATGTTTTAGAGTGCTTTTAGTGTTTTTGTTTGGCAACCTGGGCTCCTTCTGGGAGGAAGGGCAGGATATAAATGTAATAAATAAATAAATACTTGCTGACACACACTTCCCTATACTAGTTAATTAATTAGGGATAAAGATAAAAAGAATGATTAGAAGTTTTCTATGTAACTATTGATCTATACTATGTTCTGAAACCATATTTCAGACAACAGCCATTTGGAAAAAACATTCTCCTACATCATGATTGTGGTCTGCGAGGAAATAGAAGCTGCAACATATGGGCTGTAAAAGGATGCTTGTTCCCAATGGAACTTGAAACAGGATTTACTTGAAACAACAGGAAGCAGCGTCCTCTGCTGCCAGAGAACCTCTGGAATTCATAGGTATGCCACTTTAGTAGAGAGATGGTTTAAGGAAGCTTCAAAGTTTCCAATTACAACACTCCCAAAGATGGTTTAGTAATTCTGTTAGTAGCTGGCTTTTGTTTCGTGAGGCTCCATGGATTATGAAATAGAACCTGATGAGGACTGGTTGCTTATTTATTCTCCCTGTTAACCATTTGTTTATACTTTGCTTTGCTAGCCAGAGTCTTTTGGTTTTTTCAAAAAAAACTGGGAACAAGGAACACACACTGGAATAGCACTGGGCAGGCATTTAACTCATCAGAAGAGAACACCTGCCAGCTAGCTTGTCAAATATTCTGGTTAGAGTGTTGGACTACGACCTGGGAGACCAGGATTTGAATCCCCACACAGCCATGAAGCTCACTGGGTGACCGTGGGCCAGTCATTACCTCTCAGCCTCAGAGGAAGGCAATGGTAAACCGCCTCTGAATACCGCTTACCATGAAAACTCTATTCATAGGGACGCCATAAGTCAGAATCGACTTGAAGGCAATCCATTTCCATCTAAAGGAGGGATGGGGAATCTTTTTCAGCCTGAGGGCCACATTCCCTGCTGGACAATGTTCTGAGGGCCACATGCCAATGGTGGGTGGGACCACATGCAAGAATGGACAGAGCACCGAATGTAAATGTACCCTTGGACACTCTCTCTCTTTCTCTCTCTCACACACACACACCCTCTCAATCGCAGGATGTCATCTATGAGTAGGGAAATTCATGGTTGTATAAAGAAGTCATTTGAGCATGGCCTAAAAAGAGTGAAGGGATTATATGGTTAAAGCACTGGTTGACTGCAAATATGGACAAAGATAACCTTTTCAAGAAAACCACTGTGGTATTGGTTTTGATCCAACCTAAACATCCCAGCATCTTAATTAGAGGGACCCATCAATTTAAATATGAGTACTGCTTTCTAAATGTTCCCCCTCATTTGAGAAGTATCTACATGTCCATATAACTTGAAAGCTCACTAGGTTCACCAACAGAAGTGTCAATGAAATCAAGTCTTCTGCTTTTGCTACCTAGAAAAAAACATTGACCCCAATGGGTATGCAGCAGAAGTTCCTTTGTAGCACAAGAGGAGAGGCCTCAACATCTTTCCACCCTATCCCAAACAGGGATAGACCATGCAAGAAGACCATGGGTGATATGGTCTCTCTCCAGCCTCCTTCCACACAGAACAAAATAGCTGGGCCAGTTATTCTTCAGATTCCACTACAGTAGCAGAGCACACCAGTAGAGATCTTCATAGGAAGCATCTCAAGACTTCTGGTTGAAGAACTGTGAGAAAATTGGTTTGGTTCGTTTAGTTTTCCCCCAACAGAGAGCTTCCTCATAGTACATGACAGTGGGAGAGGGGATGGTTAAAAACAGCCCCATCTGGGATGCCTCCTTACAACTGAGGCTTCTCAATCCCCATTCAGCAATTGTATGCTCCACAGGAGTTCCACTCCACATGGGATTCACAGCTGCTTGGGGTAATGAACATAATTTACAGACGAAGTGTGCATTCTATACTCCAGGCAACTGGGAGAAAGACCATTTAATCCTTCCCTCCCTATCAGCTACACACATGGAAGTTCTATGACTTGACATCCTTTCACAGCAGCTCCATGCTGCATAATAAAAATGTGAAGACTTGGAGAAAAAAACTGGGAAATGGGGGGGGGAGAGAGTTTTCCAGGCCTTCACATCTTTATTTGAGAAAGATAACAGCACCTTGCCCAGATACCTTCCTTAGAGTGGCATGGCTGGGACAGGCAGTTTTATTGGCTCCTCACCAGAAACCACAAAGGAGTAGAACTTCTGGGGGGAGGAGAACATATACCGAGTATACATTTGGACCTCAAATTGAGGGTACAAAGTACAATACACACCAGTGTGCTCTGGTATCTACGTAACTTTTTGAGAAGAGCTTTACACTGCCTGCAAAAACCTCCTACAAGCAGAATTTCAGCCTTATCACCAAGGAAGGAGGAAGCCATTAAAGAAGACACACACATAGGAAAGCAGGATTATAGGAGTCTGAAGCTGGCACTAGATACCGACAACCTTGAACAAAAGAGATTTGAACTGCAGCCTTCAAAATGGAGCATTTGAAAGCTAGTGACTAATCATAAAATCTGTTACATTACCATAATGCATTTAATTTTCTCTGCTATACCTTGTTAATTCTTCCTTTTATTGGTTGCCCTCTTCAATTGTAAGTTTTATTTTTAATCTTGACACTGTGCAATTTTGTAGCCAGGTAAAGTAATAATGTGCAAGAAAATGCATTTGGGAAGCCTCCGATTTCAAGAATCAAGTGTTTAGCTTTTTATGCTTTTTTGCATCATAAAGCATATCTAATGTTAATACAGGGACAAGAATACTCTTACCAAACTCATTAACTTTTGAGGGCAGGGGGCATAACTGTAACCACCAAATTTCCATATACTTAGTATCTTCAGAGTCTGTGTAAATACTTTTCAGTTCCTGGCAAATTTGTTTCATTTGACAGTATTTACAGAGAAGATTTTGAATGGCCTTAGTAGCCAGCCAATATATGTGCTAGCTGTAGAATGCCTCTTCCCAAGGAAGAAAAGGCAGGGTTTTGACTGCTACATCACCCTGAGTTTCAGAGGTGCTCCATACATTTCCAAAGCCTAGGGAAGGGAGGGGGGAAGTACAGACAATTCCACAGTTCTAAGCTGGGAGGGAAGAAGCAAACCTTGAGACTGTTAAAATCTGTAAGATCTCCTAGCCTTTCTCTAGGTCCAGCTATCTCAATAGAATAAGGAATGCATCTGCTGGTGGTGAGTGTATTTGTGCATTGACATCATTTTCTTCCTGCTTTTTTACTCTAGCAGCACTGTCAATCCAAAGTCAGTATTTGCTCTATGAAGGTTTACTTATATGAGAGCTCTACAGCAGAGGTGCCTTGACAAAGCCCTACTCCACAGATCTTCTCCCAGTTCTTTACTCCCAATTAGACACAACAGGGGACAGAGCTTGTCCTGAAGAGAAGCGTGGGGGTTCATAAGCAGGGATAGAGGAGGAATCAATTTTCAACAGATATATATTCAAAATTTGGCAGTTCCAGTAGGATCAAGCTTTGCTTCCATCAGACTGCCAAAGTGTCTGAGATGCTCATGCATTGTCAGGTTGTTGTTTTTTTGAATGCACAAGTTGACAGCAGATAAAAGCTTATTATAGCCCGGCAATTGCTGCTTTGGTAGAATTGTGGGAAATTAAAATGGTGGCTGGATCCAGGCATTTGGTGTACTGCTGCCCACCCAGACAAGCTCACCAGAATCTATCAATGGACAAAGGAGCCAACCAGATGGTACTTTGCCCAGGGACCCGTCATACCCAATACCACCCCAAACCAAATGTGCACTGCTATCCCCACTCCGTGGATGGTGAAGACATTCTAACTAGACTGAACAAATTCAAGGGTATGAACAGAGAACATTATATTTCACCGTTTTATTTAACCACGACTGAAAATAGCCACACACTGAAACTGAAACAGAGGCATTATAAGCCTTAAGGAACATATGCTTACATACAAGCAATTGCTTGCCCTTGAACCAATAGACTACCCCTCAGGTTAAACTTAGAGGACCACCTAAAATTAAGCTAAGCTAACCTCTCTTGTTAGTTATCGTATAGAAGATCTGGAGTTAGCATGAGTATGCTGGAGGATCAACAACATGGAGAACTGGGTATGCATGATTCTAAAGGAATGCTCCTTAAGAACATAAGAACATAAGAAGAGCCTCCTGGATCAGGCCAGTGGCCCATCTAGTCCAGCATCCTGTTCTCACAGTGGCCAACCAGGTGCCTGGGGGAAGCCCGCAAGCAGGACCCGAGTGCAAGAACACTCTCCCCTCCTGAGGCTTCCGGCAACTGGTTTTCAGAAGCATGCTGCCTCTGACTAGGGTGGCAGAGCACAGCCATCATGGCTAGTAGCCATTGATAGCCCTGTCCTCCATGAATTTGTCTAATCTTCTTTTAAAGCCATCCAAGCTGGTGGCCATTACTGCATCTTGTGGGAGCAAATTCCATAGTTTAACTATGCGCTGAGTAAAGAAGTACTTCCTTTTGTCTGTCCTGAATCTTCCAACATTCAGCTTCTTTGAATGTCCACGAGTTCTAGTATTATGAGAGAGGGAGAAGAACTTTTCTCTATCCACTTTCTCAATGCCATGCATAATTTTATGCACTTCTATCATGTCTCCTCTGACCCGCCTTTTCTCTAAACTAAAAAGCCCCAAATGCTGCAACCTTTCCTCGTAAGGGAGTCGCTCCATCCCCTTGATCATTCTGGTTGCCCTCTTCTGAACCTTTTCCAACTCTAGAATATCCTTTTTGAGATGAGGCGACCAGAACTGTACACAGTATTCCAAATGCGGCCGCACCATAGATTTATACAACGGCATGATGATATCGGCTGTTTTATTTTCAATACCTTTCCTAATCATCGCTAGCATGGAATTTGCCTTTTTCACAGCTGCCGCACACTGGGTCGACATTTTCATCGTGCTGTCCACTACAACCCCGAGGTCTCTCTCCTGGTCGGTCACTGCCAGTTCAGACCCCATGAGCGTATATGTGAAATTCAGATTTTTTGCTCCAATATGCATAATTTTACACTTGTTTATACTGAATTGCATTTGCCATTTTTCTGCCCATTCACTCAGTTTGGAGAGGTCTTTTTGGAGCTCTTCGCAATCCCTTTTTGTTTTAACAACCCTGAACAATTTAGTGTCGTCAGCAAACTTGGCCACTTCACTGCTCACTCCTAATTCTAGGTCATTAATGAACAAGTTGAAAAGTACAGGTCCCAATACCGATCCTTGAGGGACTCCACTTTCTACAGCCCTCCATTGGGAGAACTGTCCATTTATTCCTACTCTTTGCTTTCTGCTTCTTAACCAATTCCTTATCCACAAGAGGACCTCTCCTCTTATTCCATGACTGCTAAGCTTCCTCAGAAGCCTTTGGTGAGGTACCTTGTCAAACGCTTTTTGAAAGTCTAAGTACACTATGTCCACTGGATCACCTCTATCTATATGCTTGTTGACACTCTCAAAGAATTCTAATAGGTTACTGAGACAGGACTTTCCCTTGCAGAAGCCATGCTGGCTCTGCTTCAGCAAGGCTTGTTCTTCTATGTGCTTAGTTAATCTAGCTTTAATTATACTTTCTACCAGTTTTCCAGGGACAGAAGTTAAGCTAACTGGCCTGTAATTTCCGGGATCCCCTCTGGATCCCTTTTTGAAGATTGGCGTTACAGTTGCCACTTTCCAGTCCTCAGGCACGGAGGAGGACCCGAGGGACAAGTTACATATTTTAGTTAGCAGATCAGCAATTTCACATTTGAGTTCTTTGAGAACTCTCGGGTGGATGCCATCCGGGCCCGGTGATTTGTCAGTTTTTATATTGTCCATTAAGCTTAGAACTTCCTCTCTCGTTACCACTATTTGTCTCAGTTCCTCAGAATCCCTTCCTGCAAATGTTAGTTCAGGTTCAGGGATCTGCCCTATATCTTCCACTGTGAAGACAGATGCAAAGAATTCATTTAGCTTCTCTGCAATCTCCTTATCGTTCTTTAGTACACCTTTGACTCCCTTATCATCCAACGGTCCAATTGTCTCCCTAGATGGTCTCCTGCTTTGAATGTATTTATAGAATTTTTTGTTGTTGGTTTTTATGTTCTTAGCAATGTGCTCCTCAAAATCTTTTTTAGCATCCCTTATTGTCTTCTTGCATTTCTGCATATCCTTCTGCATAAGCAGCCTTGACAACGACACACAAAGGCAGTAAAAAGCAAAACAAGAGAACCAAGGCACAGAAATTGGGTGTGAGCTCAAGATTCTTTAGCTATTATGTCAAAGCAATCCAAGCTAGACTGTAGATAAACATTTCCTTGAAGGGACTGCTACTAGAATTGAAGAATAACTTCCCTCATATAGTTATTCTCTAAACTGAGATTATTATTTAAAAAGATTTACACCCCACCCTTTATCAGTACAGACACCAGGGTGGGGAACAGCACAAAACTAACTAAACAACCAGCATACAGATGTTATCTTTTCGGCGCCAGGTAAAGACCTACCTCTTCGCCCAGGCATTTTAAAAAAATTTTAAAATTTGAATTTAAAATTGAAAATTTTTAATTATGTTTTATTGTGTATTGTATTTACATCCACTTGTATTTTAACCTGTTTTATTATGCTGTACACCGCCCTGGGAGCTTATTGCTATAGGGAGGTCTAAAAAATGTAATAAAATAAAAATAATAAAATAAAACAAAATAGAACAACCCACCAAAAAACCCCACAAAAGGCAGCTAAAAAACATGAAAAAGTAGGCTAAAACAATCACCAAGAAAACTTTCAAAATGCTCAGCTAGTTGATAAGTTTCAGCTTGGTGAAGAAATGATAATGTTGCAAGGGAAGGGCATTTCACTGGTGGTGTGCCACCACAGAGAACACTTCCCCAAACAGTGGAATGCAGAGAAAAGCTTCCTGTGGATATCTTACAGCATAAGCAGACTAATATAGGGAGAGGTGCTCCTCCACATATTTGGGTCCTAACTTGCAGAGCTTGGAAAAGTTACTTTTTTGAACTACAACTCCCATCAGCCCCAGCCAGCATGGCCACTGGACTGGGTTGATGGGAGTTGTAGTTCAAAAAAGTAACTTTTCCAAGCTCTGGTCCTAAGTCATTATCGGGCTTGGAAGTGAGGAGAAAGCCAATGTAATTCTTTCAGAATCTGTGTAATACAATTGCATCCAACTGTTAAAAAGTTTTTTTTAACTTTGATTCATTTTGCGCTTACTTGAAAACCTAGACAGCAGGGTTTAATTTTACAATATTTTTGTCCCACCTCATCATGTGTTAGGGTGTCAAAATATCCTTGCCATTAGCTTCACACATGGATGTCTAACGAAGATGAAGTAACACATTTTCAAAGCTCTCAGAGTGTAAGTATTAGTCTACCTACTCACGTTTCCAAAGTGATTTTTTAAAGAGGCATTTACTATATTAATGGAGTACTGCTTACAAGAGGGGGGGAAAGGAACTTTGTCTAAAGATCTTGGATTAGTTAAGCAGATTCCTCCCTTTTCCAAACAATGATTTTACCCAGACCAGGAAAAATACTGTAAACCTCTGTGCTAGTCCTGCATGTATAAAGCCCTAATTGGCTTTGGGCCTGGCCATTTGGAGGACCCTGTTCTTTCATCTGAGTCTGCATAACCCCTTTATACAAGGCTCTTTTCCAAGAGTCCACCCCCAAGTGAAGGAGCTTTCCCAATCATGATGCTTCAGATATGAAATGTTGTATTTGTTTTTAAATTGTATGCTGCCCTGAGTGTCCGAAGAAGGGGCTGAATAAGTAGTTCAGTTTCCTAGGCACCAGCACCAAATGCGTCAGTGCCCAAGCAGCCCAGGTCCTGGATTTAAGCATCACGTTATGGGTGTAAATAAAAAACCTGGCAACATACCTGAATATAATCCACATATGCCTCCACCGATCCAGTTTAATCTTACATCAGGCAGTAAGAATAATAGCTTTTATCTCCAAGCAATAAGTTTTATAGCTACTAATTTCTGCAAGTTGCGTGTTTGCATTAAATTAGCGGATGGATAAATAAATAAAGGAGCAAGAGAAGAAAAGGTTAATACCCATGATCTTTAACTTGTTATTCTAACCTTTTGGGGGGGGGCTTCCCCCCCCCCCCGCAAGTGAGGATAACAGTTTCGAAGTGCAACGTGTCTGTGCGATATTAAAGTTAGCTTCATTGATACAGCTCATGGTTCTCCAGTGTGGCATTAAACACTGCATAAATTGCAATCTCTGAGTTTATCAGATCCTGAAGCCTTCAAGATTCTATTTACACTGCATTCCTACTGAAAGGGAGTTTAGGAGGAGTAATGATCAAGACTATAGAACTCATAAGGCCAGCCACTTTAACAGAGCTGGAATACTTCATCCACATTTACTGCAGAATACATTAACGTCTGCATAACCACTTAGAAAGAACTGAAGGAATCCCTATGTGATTACACTTTAACCATTCTGATCCGGGAAGGGCTATAGCTCAGTTGTAGAGCACATACTCTGCATGCAGAAGGCCTCAGGTTCAATGCCTGGCATCTCCAGGTAATTCTGAGAAAGACCAATCTGAAATCACAGAGAGTGGTTGCCAGTCAGTGTAGGCAATAATGAACTAGATTGTCAAATGGCCTGACAACAGAATCCAATCTGTTATGTTCCTGGTAGTGATCACTAATATTTATTTATTTATTTATTTATTAGATTTATATCCCACCTTTTCTCCCAGTAGGAACCCAGGGCAGCACCAACAACAGCTTCCCTCACAAACCCACATGATGAGAGGAAGAGGACCATTTTGAAGCCTGCATGAGGGAAAGCATGACACACGCACCTCTTTACTCTGACCTTTGACATGTGAGAGATATTTTGTGTATCCACCCTATTCTTTTGACTGTATTGGTTTTAAACCAATTTTAAGACTGCATTTTTAAATTGCTGGGACCCAGGTTAATCAATCAAAACAAACAAACCCCAATTCTGTGTTTCCTTGCAGGTGCTTAACTACTTGTCACATGGCCACACTGTCATTTCTGCCTGTTGTCAAACACTTCAGAGAACAGGAAAACAATTTCAAAGGACTCTTCCCTTCATCACGCACACTGAATAAGAGCACAAATTGGACATAATATCACCAGCCTGAGAAAGATGAGTAGCTAGAGTTCAAACTAGAGGGTTGGAGTCATGACACATCATGTTACTCTTTCCCACAAGCAACCTATTTCCAACTGAAATACACATTTGCAGTGGCTCTCCAGAATGGCTGTGCACTAACTAGCAAAAGATGTTCATCAAGGAGAGGCTGGCTGTTCATGGAAGGAGGTCTACCTATGAACCTGTCAGTCTGTCCTCTGCAGGCATCTGACCCAGAGGAGATATAAAAGAAGAATACTTGCACACTGGGATGGGGGGGGGGGAAGAGGGGGATGTCAGAGGGATCAGGTTTTTAACTCCTCTACTACTACTTTCCATAAGAAAGTAAGAAAAGCCTGCTAGATCAGGCCAGTAGCCCATCTAGTCCAGCATCCTGTTCTCACAGTGGCCAATCAGATGCCCCAATGGGAAGCTCACAAGCAGGACCTAAGCACAAGAGCACTCTCCCCAGCCCTGTGGTTTCCAGCAACTAGTATTCAAAAGCTACTGCCTCCAACGGTGGAGGCAGAGCACAGGCCTTCATGAAATTTCACCACTAACGTATATGCTCCAGTGCCAAGTGATGCAAGCCAAGTGTTGCAATTTTTCTTCCCCAAATTACTGCAATACTTACAAAAGAGCAACTGCACACTGCACTCTAAGAAATTAGAACACAGCACAGGTTACAAAGCACCGTTTTTGCATGCTAGGCTAGTTCTTTATGACACAGCACACCCGTATCAATAGGCAGCAAAGATTGCTTTCCTGAGAAGAGGGATGTTAATCCCAATTCTCAGTAAGCTTCTTCCATTCCTACAAACTGAAGTGCTTTAAGTTCCAGCTTTCTATATCTGCTTTGGCAACTAGGCTCATGCAAAATTTTAATACATTCAGAACAAAATAAAAGGGCTCCTCAGGACTCCTCCTTCACTCTGAACCTAAGAAGGTATTTCCTCCAAAATAGGTCAGGTTTTTTTAATGAGAGTTTTAGTTGTTTGAATGGCCCAACCTGCAACATAGGCTTTGTTTTATAATGAAGAATTCCAATAATTATCTTTTTAAAGAAGAGGTTTCATCATTTTCTACATTCATACTTTCCACACACACGTCCTCCAAAAGGAATGGCTTGGCAAGAGGTGACAGAAAGCTCTTACAACAATTAAAAGTTTTGTTGCTTTTCCAAATCTGATGGTATGAACGTTATTATGAGTAGTTGCATGCAACAGGCCCTAGTTGGTTCTTGAACAATGGCCTCTAGAACTGTTCTGGGACTCAGTGATTTTATGCTGAAAATAAACAGTATTCAAGACGAGGAACTGATGGCCTGACAGAACAGCTGTTTAAATGGGTTGTGCTCAGTAGTTTCTAAGCTTTGGACAAGAGCCTTGGCATAATGGTTCAATTTTGTACTTTGGGTGCAACACTGCAAGGCTTTCAAGCGTAAGAAAAATACAGCATTTTGCTACCAGTTCAAAAACTAGCAGCACTGACTAGAGATAAAGGCAACTGCAAAATAAATAGTATATAAGAAGAGCCCTGCTTGATCAGACCAAAGGACTACCCAATGCAGCATCCCATTTTCCACAGTGGTCAAACAGATTCCTCTCAGAAGCCCATAAGCAGAACACAAGGGCAGCAGCCTTCTTTTGCTGCTGTTTCCAGTGACTGAGATTACAAGGCATGGTACCTCTGATCCTGGAGGTAGCATATAGCCATCAAGCTTTATTCTCCATTAATTTGACTAATCCCCTTTACAAGACTTCTAAGTTGGTGGCTAACACACATCTAAAAGAACGTAAGTGGCCTGATGTCTCAGTTTCAAAAGAGAGTAAGAATGGAGCAAGTATGAAAGTTTATACTAACTGCCTTTTATCTGGGAGACTTGTAAAAATGGGTTTTCTTCTGGATCCCTTTTGATCTTCCAGAAAATTAGATAGTTGCTGTTCTCTTTCAGATTTTAAAGTTCTTGCCCTGGGTGCTGCGATAAGTTTATTGGTTTTTTAAAAGTTGTTTTTGCTTCTGATTTTGTAAGATATGCATAAATGCTATTATTAACACCCATGGGAGGTTTCTTACTGAGAGGTGATCTATATTTTTGAGAAATGAAATGTCATCTGTGCTTCCTAAATTAGCATTCCTAAATTACACATTCTGTACTGTCCCTTGAACATAGCTCTGCATAATTCTGCTTCTTCCATCATGCCACCTCTTCCACCTACAGCAGTTAAAGCAGCCACCAGAATAGTACATTGTTGTGGCCAGCAAGGATTCTGAATAGATGGAAGTCAAACCATCACCAGATTCTCAAGCTTGAACATGTGATGGCAGAAGGCTGACTATTTGAAACCTAGGTCTGCCCCAATAACATCTAATGTGGGAAGGTCCAATTTTTCTGAGCAAAGGGGATGCACACTTATGAGGTACCAACTACTCCCAATGCTTACTTCCTTCATTTTCTGACTTGTGCTTCTCAACCACTTTTCTCTTCAGCTAAGCTCACACTACCAGAAGCAAGCTTGACAAGGTGAACATGCTGGGTATGGAATGGAGAAGAGCGACTAAGAGGTGGTAGGAGCAGAAAGCACAGGGTAGTCAGGTTCCCATTTCGCACTACAACTTGGGGCACCTCCTCTCTGCTGCTTTATATACCACTGGTGCAGCCCCATGTTTAAACAGGTCTGCTTCCACCATGCACACCTTGAACCTTACAAAATCCTGCTTTCTACACAGGTGTCACATGCCAAGTGTTAAAGCTCCAGGAGTTAGAGCTGGTGCTGAAGCTTGCTTTCTCCTGTCAAGCTCCTCAAGGCTGTCATTCTGAGCTTAAGACGGCTAAAGCTCTTGACAGTCTGCAAATTCTCCACAGGACACAGCCCCTGCCAGGCAGTGTTACATTTTAACTATGATAGAAAGAAGCAGAGGAAAGTACAGCAGTGCTACATCTTGGCTCTTAATTTTAGTCTTGTAACAACTGTTAATGGCCTGTGTGGCTTTTCTTTTTTTTCTTTTTGAAAACAAAAAAGGCTTTACTTGTGCAGAAGGGAGTCAGATTTAGCTCTGCCCTGCTCATCCCCATTTCAGAAATGATATTAAATTTTGAGCTAACTCACATGTTCTGTGGGTACAAACCTCTGAACTCTACCTTTAAAAAATATAATCAGGTGTTGAACTGCATCTCCAACCAATGTCTCACAGAGTTGAATTTTATTCCCTTCCCCACTTCCTGAAATCTGAAGAAGACAAAGTGCTTTGTGCTTCTGAGCCACCTTCTTAACACTGCAGCGCTTGCCATTCTAAGTGAACTCTTCAAAGTAAGCCACCCCACACATTCAATCATTTCCCCAGCACAACACTAAGAGGCAGCTTTTCAAAAAGATTCTGGGAACTGAGTCACCATCTTCACATTCATATTAACATGACACTGTTGATTTGAGCTATTCCACGCACCCCTAAATACAACACCAAACCAAGATACAGCAGAGCAAATAGCATAAAAGATCTGGGCTGCATTTGTTTTTTATTCTAGTTATTTTCTGCAAAGTTCTATTTTTCAAGTTATGGACACCAACCTGCATAAGCCACAAAACAAAACTGCATTCTATTAATAAGGAACTCACACCCGCAATTAGCACAAGATATTGGCTAGGGGTACTTTTATCAAGAACACTTACCGTTACTGTATGCATAAGGCGATTCAGATGCTCCATCTTGAAGGCTCTCCAGGATTTCTCCCTTGCCCACATCACTGTCACCCACCAACAAGAACTTGAGCAGATAATCATAGCTCTTCACAGGGCTGCCCTGGGTTCCCATTCTCCCTCTCATTAGTGAAGAGGTACAATCCGCATACTAAACACACAGCCAGACTGAAAGATTCACAAGATACCAAACTTTCAGAGGAAATCTTGGGAGAATTCGTGTAATTTTGTCCTTCCAAAGGCAGGCACAAAGCAAAGATGAATGATTCTTCTCACAGCAGGCTCTCCATCTTTTATGAATAATCTTCTGTCAAGATGTGCTAGATCCTGAAAGGGAAGGGGGGTGGGGAAAGATGGCCTACTTATTTTGTTTGCATTTCACACTCCTAAACAATCAGGCAGAAAATGCACAGTTCAAAATTCTCTGAGATGTCAAACATCAAGACAAGCGCAAAGGCAGCACCATTACTCTTCTCTCTCTCTCACACACACATACAGGTTGGGGGGGGGGAGGCAGTGGCCAGCAACTGAAGAAAACACTTGTAAGCCTATTCATCACCTTATTGGCAATTGGTTCACTTAGCATGAAAGAGGCTGCCTCTGATATAAACTGCACAGTGGGGCCTATTGGGTACAACAAGCTTCTCCAACCTGGTGGTGACCTCCAGATGTTTATTATCATCATCATTATTATTCATTTATTAATCACCTTCTACAATAGTCTCAAGGTGATGTACAATAAAAACAGCAAAAACCCCCACAAAAAACACCCAACCCACAGTTAAAAGCACAACAGACAGCAGATATATTTAAAACAAACAAATGTGACTGGCAGAGTCCCATTCACCCAGCTGGGAAAGTTTTTGGACTACAACTCCCATCATCCCTGACCATTGGCCATGCTGGCTGGAGTTGATGGGAGTTCATGTCTACAACATCTGGAGGTAACCAGGTTGGGAAGACTGGGATATAGTCACTCCCTGGTAAAGGAAGAGACTGAGCCAGAAACAATGAAGTGGGCTCCTCTTGCAGTACCTAATTGCAATTTGTATACAAAGAAACGCACAGCAGATCTCAAGCTTCCTACACTTTTTCCCTTAGCTCTTTCCCTAGTCTATATGCTCGCATCAAAAATCCCAACAGGAGTACATACATGAAAAGGGAAATGAGGTTTACTAGATTTAACTTTCCAGATCAATGAACTGTAATTGGAATTCATAAGACACCCCTGCAATATTGATATTTCCATATCATTGTTGATTTCCTAACTACTGTCTCCAAGAAATGCAGCTCTCCTTCTTCCTTCATAACCCATTCATAACACACACTTAAATTAGAGCAGGGTGGTTCCAAAAAGAAGTGGATATTCAAGCAGCCTGTATTAATCAGATTACGCTAATACACTCTGACACTTTTTGTACTTATAAACATGTTAAAAGTGTGGTAAAACAGTAAATTGTTCCCATGCTTTCTGTACAGGTTTGCGAGTTTCAAGGTTATACTCCATGTCAACCAATGCAGAAATGAGAGATGGTTCAACATTAATTAACAAGGGTGTTAACTTGTGTGTATCATGCAAGGGAGAGGTAAAAAAGGACTAAGGTGGGGCACGCACACACAAAGGTGTGGACAAAAATACAAAGCCTCAGTGATTGGAAAGAGCGGATACATCACAGGCAAGAATGAAGATACAAAAGGAAATATGGGGCAGTAAGGGAGGTGGGATTAAGAGAGTTGATGGAAGAGGAGATGGTGTTGGCATATTATTCTTTGTACCCTTGTTATTGAGCAAGAAAAGGTTGCCTAAAGAACTGTTCCCCCCTTTCTTCCCCCAGCATCTTTATGTGCAACTTTAGGATTCTGATCTGTGCTCCAATTGCTAGCATGCATCTAGGATCACATAGTTAAACCACATAATTTACTGTCACAGTAACAAACCACAAAAGCTTTTGATACAGGAGCAGAGACACATCCAGATAAGGGTCTGAAGAAAGAGTGCAGATAATTTTAAAAAACTAGATTGTACAGTTCCTGACCAAAAGGGTCAGAAATAGAGCCAACACGCACAGCAAGAGAAACAAGGTTAGCTGAGGAAGAAGAGGGGAGTTAATAATATTATTTTACATATAGCATTTTCAAGTGCTTCACATACCTGATCTAGTTGCAACCCTTACAACAACCCTGCAAAGTATGTCAGTATTACAATCCTCCACAACACAGGTGGGAGTTGGCAACTGAGGTGGAAATAAAGTGGCTTGCTGGTTTAAGGCCTTTTAGCAACTTTTAACAGAGACAAGATTCGAACCAGAGACTTCTCAACTCACAGCCCAGTCTGTCTGCCTCTACACTACACCACTGCAGCTCTTTTGGAGGTTCTTCACTCTCCCCCAGACATCTTCACCCCTTGATAGGTGTTCAAACTATGACTTGCACCTCTGAAGCAGTTGGCCCACCTTCTATACCACAAGACAATACTTTCCCTCCCTCTTCCTATTATCTAGGACACTTCAACATATGTTTTTGTTGTTAAAAAAAAAGACTTGGAATAAAGCTGAGCAGATTCAGCACTTGGGCACAGTCCACCCTACTTAGTTTGGGGAGGCAGGAGGAAAAGAAAGAGAGCGCATCTGGTGCCTTCCTCACAGGTAGGTGACAATTTGCAAATCCAACCACCTCTGCAAATCAAAATAGGAGTAACCATTCTGCATGCAGCAGGAGGAAAGCTAAGATCAGTTAGTCTTGCAAGAAGTTACTAGCCTGCCCCCTCTTTTTTTTTTTTTAACTACTAGCCTATCCAAGGAAGGGGAGGGTTGGCAGAGAAGAGGCAGAGATATGGGTGAGGAGGGGGGCTTCCCTCATCTAGCAGCCCCCTTGGGGGCAGAGAACAAATGGAGCCCCCCATATCTTCCCTGCCAGCCCCCTTTCCTGCATAGGACTGAATCCACTCGCCTGCACGCAATTCTAAATTACTTGTGGCTACCAGGCTAGCACTAAAATTCAAGGGTCAGACAAATAAATATTATTTATTAAATTTATATCCACCCTTCCTCCTAGAAGCCCAGAGCATCACAGGGGGACGCAGCGCACCTTTTATTTCTTATAAGAATGAGATGCGTGCACGTGCAAATAACCCTCAATGCGTGCACGTCAGAACAACCCCCTCTACATGTCAAGTATACAGGGTTCAGAGGATTCTTTTTTTAAAATTAAAAATAACAATGATGCCACACGGGAAGCAGCGCTCGCCCTTCCCTCCCAGGGGAGGGGGAGATGCGCACGCGTGTGAACCCCCCTCGACGCGTGTCAAGTTCGTCGGCTTTAAAGAAGAAAAGTAGCGCGTACATGCGTGTGAGAGAGAGGATAACCAAGAAACAAAACACATTTTTGGCGAGGAGTGCGAAGGAAGCAGGCCTCAAACACTGAGGTGAGCTCGAGGCGGGCTGGGCGGAAGGAAAGGCAAGGCAGAACCCCCTCCCCGAGGTGCGCTTATATGTGGGGCTGAAAGTAAGGGGGGGAAAGGACTAAAACATACCCCCCAACACACATACCCACACCTTTCCCCACAGAAATGGGGGCGTCGTCGAAAGGCTCCTTATGAGGTAAAACCCGAGGCGGGAGGAAGCGAGCGAAGGAGGCCTAAGACGACAACGACAGCCGCCACTCACCTTCCTTCGGTTGCCCCGTCGCTGAGGGGACTCGCCTCAGGCTGCCTCACCGTCGTCGTCACCTCCTCTCAGGCTCAGTACAAGAAGACGAGCGCCACAGGCCTCCCCCTCACGGGCTGCCCGCCCGCCCAGCGACAGCGCCGCCGCCACGCTATAGGCCCACGCGCACGTCAATCCAATCTTCTTCCCTATTACTGTACTGTATATACTGTTTATACTGTTTGTTTCTCTCTTTCTTCGCTCCACCCCCCACGTTTCTTCCCGCCCCGTCAAGTTGGCGCGGCCTATCAGGAAGGGGCATCCAAAAAAGCCTTCCTATCGCTTTCTCTTCGAGACCTTCAACGCGAGGACGGAGAGGGAGGGGGAAAGGACTACATGCGCCGGCATGCAGCGCGCCCGCTCCCTTCGCCGACTGCCGTGCGCGAGTGAGCGCAAAGCATACTGGGAATTGTAGTATACGGGTGTGAGGAAGAGAGCGCGCCGCTCACCTATTTACTCTGCTGACTTTGGCGATATAGCAAGCAGTCGGGGTGCGTGTATATAGGCGAGGGCGAACGAGGGATGTTTTATATATAAGCAATGACAATAAGATTGGGTCTTGCTAACATAGATGTATTGCTTCGTGGAATTCCAGAGCTCTTGTCCTCACGTTTATTCTGATATGCATTATGCACCTGATGGGAAGCATATGGCATTATTATTATTATTAGTTGCTTGATACCCAAAGGTCCCCAGGCGACCTACACAATGTTAAAACAAAAACAAATAACACAGACTATAAAAACATAACAATAAACAACAACAAAACAATAGCAATAGCAATAGCACCCAAAACACAGCCACAGGAAGGTTTGGCAGCATATTAAAACAAAACATCACACAGCAAGGCTGCGATCCTATGGGTGCTTCCCTGGGAGAAAGCCCCATGGTGAACACACTGGGTTTTACTTCTGAGTAAACATGCATAGGCTTTGGCTGCAGGACTGGCAAGTCTTTGAGGTGCCACAAAACCCCTAAGGCGATGCTTTGCAAGTTTATGCAGAAGTAAGCCCCAAGCACGACTGCACAGAGCTGCAGTCATGCCGCGAGATCGTACACGTGTGTACTCCGAAGTAAGCCACGTTGTCTGTGTGCAGTAGGCAGCCTGCTGGTGCAACTCAATCCTATATATACTTCCTCAGGGAGCAAGCCTCACCAAGTTCAATGGGGTTTATGCTCAGGAAGACTTACTGTACTTGGGAGAAGCTCCACTGAGCACACTGGGACTTGCTTACAAGTAAACCTGCATAATAGTTAACAAACCTGTTGTTTTTCTTTAATTGCAACAGATGGACAGGGCTACCACTCTGGAACTTATTCCAAGCAATGCCTCAGCTGGGCAAGCCATTGTATTTCAAAAGCATTAGATGAATCACTTTCCTAAATAAATAACATGGACTGCTTGTTATTTTTATTCTTCGTTTTTGGCGTACACTTATGTCACATCAAAATCTAACAGAAGGGTGTGGCTGGTGGTTTGTTTGCTTGCTTGTTTGGTTTTTGGTAAGGCAGATTCATGAGGAAGAGGGAAAAGATTATAAGCAATCCTGGCCTCTCAAGATGAGCAGTGAGAGCCTCATTTTATGACTGCAAATCTCCTTGAACACACAGGGTTAGCAACACCACTGCCTGGACAAAAGATGATTATTACCGCAGGGGAGATTTCCCAGTTGGGTTGCCAGATGTCCCTTATTTTAAAGGCCACTCCTCATGTAAAAAAAGATTGTCCTTTATTGCAGATCAACCTGAGCTCAAAGAACACAATGGAGGGGATCCTTGTTTCATATTACACAACTCTATGGAACACCAGAGATATCATAAGCTTAGGTTAGAAAAGAGGGTTTGATCGCCATCTGATATTTCATCCTATTTTGTATCATTATTTTTTTATTGATGACATTTATATGCTGCCCCATAACCAAGGGCTTCTGGGCGGCTTACAATCAGGTGCAGTTGTCCAGGGCCATAGACTCCACACTTTTTTGGGAACAGGGTCCCAGCCAGATGCCTGTCAAGAGCTGAACAACATGAAAGGGGAGCACGTTAGCTACTGAGAAGAGTCCTTGTCCTTTTGTGTTGATTGGAGCCAATCAGAGTGAACAGACTCTTCTCAGTAGCTAACACAACCCTCCCCTTTCATGCTGATTGGCTCCTAGGGACCTCTGTTGTAGCACAGTGTGGACTCACAAGACAACAGGGAAAGAAAAGGAGACGAATGTGGAAAAGGGGGTGTGGCTGTGAGGGGGTGTGGCTGTGACTATCATGAAGGTACCCTGCACTTCTGAACTGGCCACTACACCACTACTTACAATGAAAAGATTAAAATACAGTCCATAGCCATTCAATTACAAGTACAGCATAAAAAACAAATTGGACAACATAAATCCATTAAAACACATATATACAAACAAGAAGACTCTCAAGCAGGGCAAGCAGATTTTTAAAATGTCTAAGTTACATAAGGGCCCTTCCCACATCCTTTTTACTGTGCCTTCATGACGGTCTGTGCTCAGGATCCATTTGGAGCAGTCACACATGATCCTGCTTTCAATACTGTCTATGTCTGCAAAAGCTCTGGGGCAGCCAGGCTGCTTCATTTCCAGTCATTGTATATCCTGTAACTTTCTGCTGAAATCCTGTAACTTTTCATATCACAAATGGTCCGGCTTATTTTTGTTCTGCTGTTGTTGCTCTTTAGCCTCTCCAGATAGCAGTAATGTGGTAGCGTGGAGGAAGCATCACAGAACTGATAAAGCAGAATGAATGCAGAACTAAGAGCATGTTACAGAATACACCCGCAATGAAACGCCTGTCTGGAGGGGCCCCCAAATCCATTGCTAACGCACTATTACTGTGTAGGGTTGCCAGGTTCAGGGCCTGAGACTGATCCTCTATCTTTAGGAGAAGAGAAAGTCAGCCAAGTGCAGGTGTTCCTGCAATGTTGTAATGGGAAAAAACACAAGGTGGAATTCTCCCTTCCCCCTCCATAACTTTTAAAGATACAGAAGACCTCTTGGTTGCCAGGCCCAGCCTCCAAGAGGTCTTCTGTATCTTTAAAAGTTGCGGAGCAGGGAGGGAGAATGGTTTTCCCCATTACAATGTTGCAAGAACACCTGCACTTGGCTGACTTTCTTTTCTCCTAAAGATACAGGATCAGTCTCAGGGATTGAACCTGGCAACCCTATTACTGTGCCATACTCGGCAAAACCTTAAAAGTCTTCCAGACTTTACAAGTCCTTTAAAAATCTTGGGAGATTTTTTTTTAAAGTGTTTTAGTCTTCACCTGACACATAGAAGAATACAGATTAGTTGTCAGGTGAGCCTCTCTGGAGAGGGCATTCCTCAGCTGGCGGGACTACAGCCGGCTATCACACCTTGCTTGATAGGGGCACCTGGAGAACAGTCTCCAAAGATGACCTCAGAGTCCAGACAGGTATACATGGGAGGAGGTGATCCTTCACAAAATGTGATCTCAAGCCATTAAGGCACCCTTCGCCAAGAAGGTGCCCCCCAGCTATTTTGGATGTGGTAGTCCATGGTATCCGGAGGGCACCAGCTTGAGGAAGGCGGGTTTACATGTTACATTCAGACAAGGTAGAGGACAAAAGTAGATCTCTGGAGCAGAAGACAGAGAGGACACTAATGGTGTATCTATCCAGGCAGGAGGCGTATGGAGACAGAGGAGAAGATGACCTAAATGACTCTGGTATGTTAGTGGTGCCTCAGTTTTTGGTACACCAGCCTTCTGAAGGCATGGATGGCCACATAGTTGTTGATGGAAATGTACCACTTTCTCTAGCATTTTATGTTTTGGGTTAGATTGTTTCGGAGTATTGATTCCTAGGCTCCTTCTGGGAGGAAGGGTGGGATATAAAGTTCATAAAATAAAGAGTTTTATTACTGATATGGATGTGTTATGGAATTATATTTCATTATTGATGTTTGTTGATATTTAATTTTGTTAATTGTGGTTTGATTTGTAATGATGTGACTTATTGGTATGTAAGCTGCTTTGAAGTCACTCGTGACAAAAGTGGTATATAAGTTCAGATATCATCACTATCATCATCAAGCAGGAAATTGAAAGCATTGTTTGACCTTCAAAAGTCAGTATTATTTTTGCATCCAAATGTCATTCCACAGACATTATTATAAAGATATTATTAACTGATTATTAAATGAGTAGTGATAATCAAAGTGTAGGCGTGACGTCCCATGGAAGTAAGCGCAGCTAATTCCTTGAACAATCGCAACAAAAATCTCAGATAATCACTGACTGATTATAACAACTGCCCCACTGACATGGCACCACCAGCTGCCATTGCACACAGGTTTTCACCCCCTTACCTGTATTGGTTTTACCTGCAGGACAGGTGAGCACTCCACTCCAAGCATATGGTTCAGGTTAGGGAGAAATATCACCCATTCCAGCCCATTAACCTACACTGTGATGACCAAGCAGAGGTTTCAGTTTGTCCGGCAGGTCTGCTCTAGAACTTACTTAGCGTTATGGTTAATCCAGTTATGGTTAGACATGCCACATCTTTCTGTATTGTAGAACTAGGAAAGGACCAAGTGCCCCCTGCTGGTTAGGAGGTGTAACTCTAATCTGATCCACATCTGCTTGGAAGTATGTTCCACTGGGTTCAATGCAGCTGAACTCCTAGGCTGTTAGCAGGTATAGTACAGTGGGGAGGAGCCTGGCTGGGAGTCCAGAGTCCAAGTGGAGCCTGTCGCACAATGGGGAGGAGAGCTTGGGAGTCCAGAGTCTGTGAGTTCAAATTCCCGCTCGTGTCTCCTGGGTGTCAAGAGCCAGCTATAGATCACTCCACAGGGAGTGGCTCAGGGGTGACGTGCCCTGCCACCTGTGCAGCCGTGGGCAAGCTGCATAGTCCCAAGGAGCCTGTTGCCCACCAGCTGGCAGTTGCGGACAAGGAAGGGGCTGGTTGTGCAGCTGTGGCAAGCTGAGCAGGCCCTAGCCAGCTGGGGAGGACTAGCCTCAGAGGGAGGCAATGGTAAACTCCCTCTGAATACCGCTTACCATGAAATCTCTATTCATAGGGTCGCCATAAGTTGGGATCGACTTTAAGGCAGTCCATTTCCATTTTACGCACTATACACTTACTATGGCTGCGTACACTCCATAGTTTAAACCACACTTAAAGCACATGACTTCCCTTAAAAAAAATCCTGGGAACTGTAGTTTACCCTCCCAGAACTACAATTCTCAGTATCCCTAACCAACTACAGTTCCCAGGATTTTTGGGGAAAAGTCATGTGCTTTAAATGTATGGTATACGAAGCCTTAGTAAGGATGCTTAGGATTGCAGCCTTTCACCCTTTCCATTGGGTAAGTGTCAAGGACATAAATAAACAGTCCAGCTGCCTTTCCTGCCTAAAATAACATTTGGCAAGAAGGACAAAGGGAGATGTCCATTGTGATTGGTGGCATTCTTAAGGGAGGGCTGCTAACCAAATAGTGTTGTGTTGGCCAAACCAGTCGGGGTGTGTTCCAGCTAAGGCTGAGATGAGCATTTGCCTCTGTGAATGTTTGGCTCAAAAATTTGGGGGTGTGGAAGGCGAAAAGGGAGGGCTGTACCCAAGGGGGAATATTTCAAGTGGTGCAAAAGTTTGTGAAAGCTTCAGTGGGAAAGGGGGGGCGTATTATTTGGCAGTGGAACATAGGAGGCTGCCTTATACAGAGTCAGACCATAGGTCCATCTAGCTCAGTCTTGTCTACACTGACTGGCAGCAGCTCTCTAGGGAGAGAGTCTCTCCTAGCCCTACCTGGAGATGCCACCGGGGATTGAACCCTGGGACATTCTGCATGCAAGGCAGATGCTCTACCACATCTCCAGGAAGCAGGGGCTTGCTTCTTTCTGTTTTCCTTCCTTCCTTCGAGATCCTCTTGGTGGTTACCTCCTGACAGCAGTTATTTCCACCAACAACCCATTTGGTGCGTTAGGTAACTGTAGACTCTGGACTTCATGTTCTTATTTGGGGGTGGGTCTCCTCTTGAGGTGGTGCTGTGCCGTCGGGTTCTGTAGAGGGTTAGCCACTTCAGGATCTGCTCACCCGTTTCCAAGCAGTTTCCCTCCCCTGATGTAGATGATCCCAATGAGTCAACTCCACCTCAGTTCTAACTGATGCATGCCCATTCATTTCAATAGGTCCACTCTGAGTAGGACCAGCATCAGATACAACCCAGTGACACAGTAGGAAAATGACCACTAGTTGGCCTGTGCACCTGCTGAGTTTGCCCTCCAATTTGCAGAGCTTGGACAAGTTACTTTTTTGAACTACAACTCCCATCAGCCCAATCCAGTGGCCATGCTGGCTGGGGCTGATGGGAGTTGTAGTTCAAAAAAGTAACTTTTCCAAGCTCTGCCTCCAAATGTTGATGTTGATGGGAAACTTCAAGGCTCCTGTTCTTCCCAGCTTTTTTCCAGTCATTTATCTTTAAAGGTGGCCAGCTTGGACTGGACAGCCCTTCAAAATCTGTTTTCTATAAAATAAGACGCATGGGCACTCTATGTGCAGATCAGCGATAGGGAGCCCTCAGGCCCATGAGCCAAATGCAGCCTTCCAGATCCTTCTGTCTGGCGCTTGGGACTCTCCCTAGGCCATGCCTCTTCCTTGGCCACACTCCTTCTCACCAGGCGGCAGCCTTCACACCCTCCTTGTATTTTTGCTGGCTGGCATGTGTCCTGGAGTTCTGATAATGCCTCTTGCTTGAGAGGAGGCAGGATAGAGAGGTGCAAGTGTGTGTAGAACCTAGCCTACTGTACAAAAGAGAAAACCTAGATTTGTTGCTCCACCCACATTTGCCTCTGGCATGTGGCCCCTGGAAGAGGGGGACATTGTGATTATTTCAGAAAAGCCCAACACCTTCACAAAAACTGCTTGAAGTCCTCTCACATACAGCCTCTCGGACTCTATGCCACCCACAAGTCCTTACTACTGAGGGGGAAAGAGTCTGTCTGCATTTAAAGGCAAATCTATCCAACTTTCCAAAGCAATACGAGAAACACAGCCCTCCTTCAAAATTCACAGTTATCTGAATTTTGCGGTGCAGTTCTCTAACCAGCCAATGTTTACCCAAAAATGCATATATTAGGGGAAAGTGTGCATAACAATGGATACATTGGTGAAAATAATATACAAAAAGGCATTATACTGGTAGAAAATGCTTGCAGAAATGTGTACATTAGTCAAAAGTGCATATAAAAATACGTTCATCAGGCAAAAATTGCAGTAAAATGCTGAAGAATTTTCAGAAGGATTTTTTAAAAATACTGCTTACTGCTGCAGAAATGTGGAGAACGTGGATTTTAAGAGTGCCAAAATGAGAAATGGAGAGAGCCACAGTTAACAGATCTTTCCATCCCTAGTTCTTACAACATCTCTCTCTCTCTCTCTCTCTCTCTCTGCCGCTGGACTCCCCCTCTCCCATCCATCTCCGTGTGGTTTTGAATCCAGCAGACCAAGCGCCCCTTCCCAGTTCAGCAATGCAAAGGCTCGCACAAGACACTCCTCCTTCCGAAGCACCGGATGGAAAAATGTTCCCACTGCTGCTAAGACAACAGCCTTGCTGCGAAATTGGCGAGTGCCAAAAGAACAGGCAGTGAATATTGAAATGTAGATGAGCAAGGCCAGGAGCATTGACGAAGAAGCTATTGTGCTGCTTTGCTGGGAAGCAAGGAAGCTTACTGTGGAAAGGGACCAGGATCCCACATTCAGCAGAGTGGAAAGGGGCATTTGCTTTCCTGGGTTAACCTCTACGGCACAAGCAACATTTGAACTGCTTCCTGCATCCCCATTGGGGGGCGCTGCCACCTGATCACAAAACCCAGCCTGGCTGCTAAACCTAACTCAGGTGGACTGGCTCAGCAGCAGGTATGAGATTCTGCAGCTACCTGGTGACTTCGGCTGCAATTTCTAGTGCACACAGTAGGGATGGGGAACCATTTTCAGCCTGAGGGCCAAATTACTTTCCAGGCAACCTTCCAGGGGCCATACACCAGTGGTGGGAGAGGTCAGAGGCAGAAGCAGGCACAGCAACAAATGTGAATGTTGCCTTTTGTGCAGCAGGCTGATTTCAACACACACACTGCTCTACCCTCAGTCCCGACGAGCCAGAAGCATCATCAGGGTTCAAGGACTCATCCCAGCCAGGCACAATCCCTCAAGGAGGGTGCAAAGTATGGCTAGTCAGGGGTATGGCCTGGAGAGGTTCCAAAGGGCCAGAGAGAGAGAGGCCTGGAGGGTCACATTTGCCCTTCTCCCTATCACTGGCATAAGGACACACAGTAGATTATAGAGTAGGCGATCATTGCACTTTGATTGAAAGTAGCTATGTGAATGGCTGGCGTCAGCACCTGGAATCCGTGGGCAGATGCCTGGTGCCCTGCTGATTTGGTAGGGCCCACTGGCATCAGCCCTTGCTTTGCCCCTTGTTGGGTGGCAGACAGATTTTGTTGTTGTTATACGCCTTCAAGTCGATTACGACTTATGGCGACCCTATGAATCTTTTTTGGATATATCCATAGGGTCTTCATGGTAAGGGGTATTCAGAGGTGGTTTACCATTGCCTTCCTCTATGCCTACAGCACCTGGTATTCCCAGGCGGTCTCCCATCCAAGTACTAACCAGGCCTAGAGTGATGCTATACGGGGCACTCCAGGACATTGGGAAAAATTTATAGTGGTGGTTACCCAGTGCTGATCAGAGGAGAACCACCTCCAGACAGGGATTGGGGGTGAGGGTGGGGAGAGAAATTCAATTCAGTTTGCATTTAAAGATGGATCTACCTCATTTGCACGTTCTGAACTGAAACTCAGCCTTCCTTCAAAATGTGCACTTTTCTGGATTTTGCACTGCGGCTCTCCAGGCAAGTGACGTATAAAGATGCCTATATTTGTGAAAATAACATAAAAGGTGCATCAATTAGGGGAAATTGCTTTGCAAAAATGTGTATATTAGACAAAACTGCATATAAAAATTCAGGAGAAATCAGAATTTTCATGAGAACTTTTTTTTACAAAATTGCAAACTGGAGTGGAAATGTGGAAAACTGAATGTAAGTTTAGAGAAATGAAAAACCAGAATGGACAGATTCGCTTATCCTTTGGATAAACCCACTGGGGAAGGTAACCGGTTACAGGGGTTGGGGGGCTGCATTTGGCCCCCGGGCCTGAGGCTCCCCAGTCCTGACATAGAAAGTGACTAAACAGTTTGTCCATTGTGGAACATAGAAGGTGTTACCAGCAGATGACAATGGCATATATCAGAAAGCAGCAGTGGCGGACGAGGACTCGTGGCACAAAAAAATGGTTAAGGGAGAAATGGCTCCCATTGCTTAGGGATGGACAGATCTGTCAATTTTGGGTCCCTATGTTTATCGTTTTTCCATTCCTAAATCTAGTTCTCTATATTCTCCAGCAATCTGCCTATTTTTTTTTAATCCTCATGAAAATTCATCCATACCTTAGCGTGAATTTCTCCTAACATACACAATTTCTGTATGAAGTTTTGACTAATATACACATTTTTCCAAGCCTTTCCCCCTAATATAATGCAACTTTGTATGTTACTTTTACCAGTCTATGCATTTATATGCCCCATTTACCCTAGTATATATTTTTACGTACACATTACTCAGCTGGAGCACCACATTGCAAAATTCTGAGAAGTGCAAATTTGGAAGGATGGCTACATTTATGTATTGTTTACTTTCATATATTGTTTCAGAAAGTGCAAATTTGATAGGGCCGCCTTTAAATGCTAAATGCAAAATGGACTGCCTTCAAGCCGATCCCGACTTATGGCGACCCAATGAATAGGGTGTTCATGGTAAGCGGTGTTCAGAGGGGGTTTCCCATTGCCTCCCTCTGAGGCTTGTCCTCCCCAGCTGGCTATGGCCTGCTCAGCATGCTGCAGCTGCACAAGCCAGCCCCTTCCTTGCCCACAACTGCCAACTGGGGGGCAACGGGCTCCTTGGGACTATGCCGCTTGCCCACAGCTGCACAGGTGGCAGGCCACATAACTCCTGAGCCACTCCCTGTGGGGGTGATATTTAGCTGGCCCTTGACACCCAGGAGACACGAGTGGGGATTTGAACCCACAAACTCTGGACTCCGAGCCAGGCTTTCCTCCCCACTGTGCTATACCAGCTAACCAAATCAAATTTCTCCCCTATTCCTACCATTACACCTGAAATGATCCTCTGCAAACAGCCTTGCTTCTTGACCATGCAACTGCCTCAACACTCTGCAAGAGGAACTGCAGACAGCTGGCTGGAGCCAAAGTGTGTGACGCCAGTTTGGGTGCAATGAATCTGTGCCGCGTACACCCTCCTCCCTGCGACAGGAAACCTTTCAGGCCTGGTCCCTCATGCTAATGTCCATTAATGCAGCAGCGACTGCAACATTTCCCCCTCTCCTTTACGGGAATGCTTCTGCCTCACTGACAACCAAAACAGCCCTCCTCATCTACCACCCACATTCAGGCGCCTGAACTGACAACTAAAACGACCCTGCATGGCATGCTGATGAGGAGAGGCAGCAATTGGGGGAGCCACTTCCCAAATTTCCGCAGCCCGCATGTCTTCCAGGCAAGGGACGCTTTTTAGAACTGAATCATCGTTGAAGATGGCCAGGCAGGCTGGCTTTGCAGTCTTAATTAG
The DNA here is from genome assembly GCF_030035675.1 of Rhineura floridana. NCBI lineage: Eukaryota > Metazoa > Chordata > Lepidosauria > Squamata > Rhineuridae > Rhineura > Rhineura floridana. The sequence continues at coordinate 8,202,914 of NC_084496.1, read as the reverse complement.
CAGTTTGTGCAGCTATAAAAGGATTAGCGCAAAAGCCATTGTCTGCTGGGTGGATTTGTCACCGATAGGGGCTGAGACAAGGTGAGGGTTTGTCTCCAGGCATCGCTGTGTTCCAGCTCTGGGATTTCACCCAGCTATTTTGGGAACTGACTTTCTCAAGCCTTACAGAATCCATTTTGCTGGTTGATACAAGGCACTTGACCTGCTTTAGCAGGACCATTCCTTGTGTTTTTGGAATCTGTTGGTGAAGGGCTTCCAGATGAGCTGTTTACTGAGCATTCATCCTGATTTGTTTGCAGGAAGATTAGTTGGCTAAAGAGCATTCATCCTGATTTGTTTGTGGGGAGGTTAGATGATGTTGTGACAAAGCAAGTGTCATCCGGCACTTTCCAGTGCTTTTCCCCATTGCTTTCCATATTGCAAAAAGTCCACTGTTTTGGAGAAACGGAAACAATCTGCTCTAACTGTGCAACCTGAATTTGTCAATATGTGGTTCAATCCCATGTGAAAATTGTGACAGTCTGAAAGCACTCCTGGTAAATGTCTGCCAAGACAACCCGAAGGCTGCTTACCCAGAAGTAAGTCCCAGTGACTAAGAGCTCCAGAGAGCCTGTTTATCAAGTAATCATCCTAATTTGCTTGCACAACGCTTACCCAGAAGTCACACGATGCCTGCTTTTTATTGAGCATTCATCCTTTCATTCTGATTTGCTCAGTGTTTGCAAGTCTTCCAGTTAATTCTTCTTTCCTCCCACACATTTCAGTGCATTCTCCTGTCACTTTTTCTGACTGCAAAAAGACAGTTTCTTTTTTAAAGTGGATTTGTTGCACTAGGGTAGCAGAAGACTTGAATCCACCTTCATTGTAGAAGCCTACATTTCCGGTATGCACTTGATCCCTCCCACAAAATACTGGCCCCATCCGCACTACATGTTTAAAGCAGTATCATACCACTTTCAACAGGCGTGGCTTCCGCCAAAGAATCCTGGAACTGTAGTTTGTTAGGGACGCTGAGAATTGCTATGAGACCCCTATTCCCCTCACCGAGCTGCAATTCTCAGAGAGGTTTAACAATCAATCCCTTTTCCAACAGAACTCTGGGAATTGTAGCAACAGCGGAGGCTGCTCTGTGAGGGCGGATGGGACCCTGCCCCACCAGCCTCACTCTGTCCCCCGCCAGCCCCCACCTGTCTTCCTTCTTACTTACATCCAGTTCAGGGGGTGGAACTGGCTGTCAGCTTCCTTGGACTTCGTCTCAATGTTGCCTTTCTAGAACTCAGCAGGAAGGATGGGGTCAAAACTAGACTTGGTTGGCTCTGCCTGTCATTGGCGCTCTGGCTCCACCTGTGTTGGTATCTTTGCCTTCTGCCCTACCAGCTGCAATGGGCACCGCTATGCAGCAACCACCATCTTTATTTTCCTCAGTGCCTCTGAAATTGGCCTCTAATATAGCAACTCTACGATAGGGGTCAGAGGCGTTCGGGGGGGGGATGAAGATGGCAGTGCTGTGGCTACTGGACCCATTTGTTGTTGTTTTTTTAAAAGATGGCCCCGGCTAACCCTTGCTGCTGCCCACTACGCCTCCTAGTGGCGGAAGTGGGGACAACCAGTGATGCAGGGAAAGGGCTGCCAGGGCTCGTATGCGGGAAATACTCAACATGCATTTTAAACATTTTGCTTGCATTCACACATGTGGGCTAGATACTTGCACTTCCCTCTAAAACCAGTTTGGGAAACCTTTGGCTCTCCAGATGTTGCTGAACCACAACTCCCATCAGCCCCAGCAAGCATGGCCTATGGCTAGGGATGATGGGAGTTATAGCTCAGCCATATCTGGAAGGCCAAAGGCTCTCCACATCTGTCTTAGATGAATCTTTAGATCAGGGATGGGAGACACGGGCCAAAGTTTCTCCATACCTGCTCTAAAACATGCTTGCATCAGTTTACACAGAAGGTAGACTGGAGGTTTCCAGAATCTTCCAGAAACAGTAATGTGGAGTTTGCTTGATTCCTCCACCCCCTTCACTGATTCCAGAAAACAACATTTGATTACAAAGCAGCAAAGTCTGGATATATTGCATCTCATATCCCAGGTGTTCGGAACCTTTCACTTGATGTTGCTGAACTACAGCTCCCATCAGCCCCAGCAAGCGTGGCTAATGACGAGGGATGATAGATGTTGTAGTTCAGCAACATCTGCTATATTCCTTTTTAATTGCCTCTTGACATCCACAGGAATACAGCAAATGAAGCATTTCCTGATGGCCAAGGTAAATATGTCAGGGGTGGGGAGGAGGTGAGTGACTGGTGTTGGCAACAGCCACACCAAGACACTGCTGCACCATGTGGGGGTGCAGAAGGTGTGAGTCACAGAGTTACCAGGTCTCTGGTTTTCAGCCGGAGTCTCTGTTTTTTGGGGGTCCTCTTCGGCTAGCACCCCTTAATCTCTGGACTCTCAGCTTCAATTAAAAAAAAATTAAGTTTCTAGGTGGTCTGGTTCCCGAGATATACACCAAAACGTCAAACCTCCCGCGTGACTGTTTTTTACAGATCTCTAGAACAATTCCTCGCTCTAGCTACAACTCCCATCAGCCCAATCCAATGGCCATGCTGGCTGGTGCTGATGGGAGTTGTAGTTTAAAAAAGTAAATTTTTAAAGCTCTGGCTGTAACCCCGCCCTTTCAGGATTGTAGCCAATGAAGCCAGGGTTGTGACTTGTTGATCCAGGCATGCCTAGGCTTAATTTCAACGTCAGAAAATGGTGGCTTTAAGATTTTTGCAGTTTGCATAAGTAATATGGCTTAATGTTGTTTTTTCTCTTCTGTCCAAGAGTCAGACCCTGGGCTATGAAATATGAAAGTATTTAATCCAATATCTGCTTTTCTGGGAGTAAAGCAATTCTAATCCCATGTACCTGGAGTAAACCCCATTGAACTCCATTAGGACTTACTTTTGAGTAGACATGGTTAGGATTGTGCTGTAAATTAATGGGACTTTTGAGTAAACATAGCACAGACTTGTGTTTGTGTTGTAAATCTTTCTCTCCCCCTCCAACCCTATTTTTAAAGAAATTAGGCAGGGTTTATCACAGTTTTTATTATGTAGGAAACTAATACTGATTTTTTTAAAAAATGTTCCTCAATGACCAACTGGTTTGACAACAAACTATTATACGGGGTGTATTTTTACACCTGCATATATATGTGTGTGTGTGTAGGGTTGGTGATTGGAAACCAAGGCAGCTCACAATAAGAAATAAATCACTTTAAAAACCAATAACCATAAAAAGTATAAACAGTTGGAAAACAGCTTAAAGTGGCATGATTCCAAATTTTGGGTTGGGTGAATGAAGTTTATTTATTTATTTTTATTTATTTATTATTTGATTTATATCCTGCCCTTCCTCCCAGTAGGAGTCCAGGTCGGCAAACAAAAGCACTAAAAACACTTTAAAAATAATAAAAACAGACTTTAGAATATATTAAAACAAAACATCTTTAAAAACATTTTTAAAAGTTTTAAAACATTTTTTTTTAAGGAAAAGGTTTAAAAACATATTAAAAAGCAATTCCAACACAGACTGGGATAAGGTCTCAACTTAAAAGACTTGCTAAAAGAACAAGTTCCTTATCATTTCAGGGTACAGTTTTCCCTGGTTGAGTAAGCCCACTTGAATACATTGGGACTTGCTTCTGAGTAAGCAAACATAGGATTGCACTATAAATATCTTTACAGGTTGTATAAATAATAAACATATTTGATAGTCATGCTTATATAAATATTTTCTTAGAATAGTAGAGTTGGAGGGGCCTATAAGGCCATCAAGTCCAACCCCCTGCTCAATGCAGGAATTCAAATCAAAGCATTCCCGATAGACGGCTGTCCAGCTGCCTCTTCAATGCCTCCAGTGTTGGAGAGCCCACTACTTCTCTAGTAATTGGTTCCATTGTCGTATGGCTCTAACAGTTAGGAAGTTTTTCCTGATGTCCAGTCGAAATCTGGCTTCTTGCAACTTGAGCCCATTATTCCGTGTCCTGCACTCTCGGACTATTGAGAAGAGATCCCGGCCCTCCTCTGTGTGGCAACCTTTCAAGTACTTGAACAGTGCTATCATATCTCCCCTCAGTCTTCTCTTCTCCAGGCTAAATATGCCCAGTTCTTTCAGTCTCTCCTCATAAGGCTTTGTTTCCAGTCCCCTGATCATCCTTGTTGCCCTCCTCTGAACCTGTTCCACTTTGTCTGCATCCTTCTTGAAGTGCAGAGACCAGAACTGAACGCAGTATTCAAGATGAGGCCTAACCAGTGCTGAATAGAGGGGAACTAATACTTCACGCGATTTGGAAACTATACTTCTGTTAATGCAGCTTAATATAGCATTTGCTTTTTTTGCAGCCACATCACACTGTTGACTCATATTCAGCCTGTGATCAACAACAATTCCAAGATCCTTCTCACATGTCGTATTGCTGAGCCAAGTATCCCCCATCTTATAACTGTGCATTTGGTTTCTTTTTCCTAAGTGTAGAACTTTGCATTTATCCCTGTTGAATTTCATTCTGTTGTTTTCAGCCCAATGCTCCAGCCTATCAAGGTCCCTTTGAATTTTCTTTCTGTCTTCCATGGTATTAGCTATGCCCCCCAATTTTGTATCATCTGCAAATTTGATAAGCATGCTCTGTACCTCCTCATCCAAGTCGTTAATAAAAATGTTGAAGAGCACTGGGCCCAGGACCGAGCCCTGTGATACCCCACTCATTACTTCCGCCCAGTTTTGTCATACTGTGTTACCTATAAGTATCCGATTTCACACTATGGTTATACAATACATCCTTTACATTTTAAATATACCTTGGGGTAGTCATGGTTCTCCATTGTTTTCATCCTGTGGGGCAGATAGGCTGAGAGATGGTGCGTAGCCCATGGTCACCCACTACAGTTTATAGCTCATTTCCATTTTGAAAAATTAATTAACACAATTTACATGCAGGCAAAATTTATTAAGTGGATTCACACAATACGTTTAAAGCACATCCAACTTGCATTTAAAGCGCATGACTTCCCCTAAAGAATTCTGGGAAGTGTCATTTCCCCCTCACAGTTATAGTTCTCACCACTCTTAACAAACTGCAGTTCCCATGATTCTGTGGTGGGATTCATGTGCTTCAAATGGGTGTTGAATGTGCTTTAAATGAATGGTGTGGATCTGCCCTAGGTATGATGTTCATTCAAGAGTGAATTGAAAAGAACAATTTTAAAAGATACTTCTTACTCTTACTCATTTCTCAGACCTCTTTCTGAAGTAAAGGGTTAAATCTGTAAAGAAGTTTGGAGCAGCCACGTTAAAAGATAAGGGCAGGGCATTCCAGGCAGGGGGTTGCCAACCCTGCTTGGATATGGATGTCTTTGCAGAAGAACCCTAGTCAAGGTTTACCAACAGCACAATCCAAACTATATCTACTTAGAAGTCAGTCCTGTTGAGTTCTATGGGGCTTGACCATACCAACCTCTGGTGCCGGCTCTGGAACCTGGACCTTCCGCATGCAAAGTGTATGCTCTGCTTCTGAACTCTGTTCCTCATTTGCTGGCTTTTTTCATTTGACTCAAGATATTTCAACAGCAATCAAATAATAATCATTGGCTTTGTATTTCCATACAAGGAGATCCAAATTCTTTCCTCCAGGCCAGTTGTACACTTCCTTTTTATTCAGTCACTTCAGCTGCTGCTGCTGCAAAATAGCATGCTGTTTATTTTTAATGTGATCACCACTTCCTTACTCTCTCCACCTTCTGGATCCGTCTCACTGAATAATTCAATCCTGTTGGGACAGGGGCTTCCAAGAAGTGCTGCTGGCTTTTTCTTTCTTTTCTTTTTTTGCTACAGGGCCTTTTCATGAGCATGGGAGTTTCTGTCTGTATTAAGAACGACGAGGTAAAAGACCATCAAACAGACTGCCTGGGCAAAGTTCCAGTGGATCAGGAGAGCAAGGATAATAAATCACTTTGGTGAGCAAGAAGGGAAGCTGAATTCATCTGCCTGGTGGCAGTCCTGCCTGGTTCCCCATCAAAGGGAGACAGAAATGTCAGGGAAATAAGCAAAGCCAGATCCTTCAGGGAAGGGCCGTAGCTCAGTGATAGGACATCTGCTTTGCATGCAAAATGTCCCAGGTTCAATCCCCGGCATCTCCAGGGAGGGCTGGGAGACATCTCTGCCTAAAACCCCAGAGACCAACTGCCAGTCAGTGCCGACAACACTGAGCTGCAAGGATCAATGGTCTGACTCAGTATTATGCAGCTTCCTATGTTTCTATTTACTTCAGCCCTTCATTCAGAACCTTGAGGACTACAAGCTTTCTTTAATTTTTAAGCAGACAGACCACAGAGCATCTGCTTTGCCCGCAGGAGGTCCCGGGTTCAACCCCCGGCATGTCCAGGCAAAGCTGGGAATGTCCCCTGTCTGAAACCGTGGAGAGCCGCTGCCAGTCAGTGTCGACAATACTGAGCTTGAGGGATCAGTAAACTACTCACTATAAGGCAGCTTCCTGTGTGCCTACGAATGAGTGACACATGGAGTGACTGAAACAAGCCCCATTATACCCATTGCTTAGTCTGGCCATTGAAAAATGATCAGCCAGTGGGCTCCATTGGGTTCATCTCTTTGCAAATGAATGTGCTCACCCTCCTGCTGCCCTTCGCATCAGGGAAGGACAGGCGCCGCTGATTGTTAAAGCCTCTCTGCACCGGGCACGTTGTCTCGCCGCAGGGACTCTCCCGCTCCCCTTCCGAGCGTGCCTTTTTTCTAAGCCAGGAGAAGTGGCCCAGGGCTTTGTTAGTTCTGCACTGTCAAAAGGAAGGGATAATTTTAGATGCTAAATAGAGCATTGCAGGAGTGAATTATTAATAGCCTGCCAGAGAAGTGACCTGGCAGCTCATGAAATCCTTATAACCCAGCCCACTAAAAAATGCACTCCCAAGCTTTTGGAAATGCAACAACCTCTGCTGTTGCCTCTTGTCTAGGAGATGAACCACGGTGTGTTCATTTGTGTGTACGTCGTCTGGCAAATCTTGATTCAGGCTCCACGTAGATCCAGTGAGGAGAACCTTTGGCCCTCCAGATGTTGCTGAACTACAACTCCCATCATCCCTGGCCACTGACCATGCTTGCTGGGGCTGATAGGAGGTTGCTGTTCAGCAACATCTGGAGCCCCAAAGGTTCTCCACACCTGTCACAGATGTTGCTAATAAACATGTTACATTACCAGGGTTACACACAAGGCCAGCTCCACCATTAGGCGGAGTGTGATACAGTAGTGGCCAATTCAGAAGTGCAGGGTCCCTTCAGGATAGTCACGCCACACCTGCTCACAGCCATGCCCCCTTTCCCACTTTCCCTCATCTTCCTTGCTCTCCCTGTCATCTCATGAGTCCACTCTGCACTACAACAGACGGCCCTAGGAGCCAGTCAGCATGAATGGGGAGGCTGTGTGTTAGCTGCTCAGAAGAGTCTTCTAAGTGGCTGTCTTGCCTCCTTTCACTCTGACTGGCTCCAATCAGCACAAAGACAAGGACTCTTCTCAGTGGCTAACATGCCCCTTTTTCATGCAGATTGGCTCATACATAGGGACCTGGCTGCGACCCTGCTCTCAAAAAAGTAAAGGGTCTGTGACCCCCCAGGACAACTACACCCTGGTGAGGTGGCAGGAGAGGGGTTGAAGGGCAGGGCTGTGTGTGCCACGTGGCCTTGGCCTGTCCTGAGCCTCCTAAGTTAGCTTGCTGTCCTCACCGTCAATGGAGGATGCTAGCCCAGTGTTGAAGTAAGTGTCAGTTGCCACTTCTGCCAGTTTCTATATGCAAAAGTAGGGGAGCCCATTTTGTCCTTTGACTCAACCAGCAAAATATCTAGTCCTAGTTATATACAGCTCCTCGATGGGCTCTAAACACAGGCCTACCGCAGGATTTATTTTAGTACCAAGGAACGATAGGGGAGGCAGAGTCCGGAGAGGTTGGATTGTATTTAGGGACAGAGGAGAAAATTCAATTCAGTTTCCGTTTAAAGGTAAGCCTACCTAATTCACACTTTTCGAAAGAATACGTGAACTGAAGTGCAGCCATCATTCTAAAGTTGCGCTTCTCAATTTGGTAATGCAGTTCTCAAGCCAAAGAAAACTGGAAATGGGCAGCCTTCAAGTCGATCCCGACTTATGGCGACCCTCTGAACAGGGTTTTCATGGTAAGCGGTATTCAGAGGGGGTTTCCCATTGCCTCCCTCTGAGGCTGAGAGAGACTGGCCCAAGGTCACCCAGTGAGCTTCATGGCTGTGTGGGGGTTCGAACTCTGGTCTCCTAGGTCCTAGTCCAACACTCTAACCAAGAATATGCCCCAAAATGCATGTACTAGGGTACACTGTGTACAAAAAGGTATACTTTAGTGAAAACACCATTAAAATGCATCTTATTAGGAGAAATTGGTTTGCAAAAATGTGTATAATGTTGGGAATAAAGCACCAACTCTTGTAACAAGTAACTTGAACACGTGGGGAGAGATAGATAGAAAGATAGCCTAGTCTTTCGTTGCTGATTCCTTCTTGCCCCCCCTCCAGTGTTTCTCACTTCCTTTCACTCCGATTGGCTCCAATCCACAGGAAAGGACAAGGAAGCATGTTAGAAGACTCTTCTCAGTGGCTAACACACTCCCCTTTCATGCTGATTGGCTTGTAGGATGCTGGAGACATTGGGACCCTGCTGGGACCCTGCACCCAAAAAGGTAAGGGGTCTAAGACCCCTCCGAGACTCTGCATGACTACACCTCTGCCAAACGCCAATATATAATAGGGAAAATTAGATATAAAATGTGTATTAGGAGAAATTCACAATTAAAAAAGACACAGTGCCCATTACATTCACAATGCCTGGTTGCAACAGAGTGCACAGATTGACCATTAACGTTTTGTAAACCCAATGCTGCTGCTGACTGCCACTGTCATCAGATAACACACACCCCCGTGCCCCAAGGCCACAAAATAGCAGAGAGGACTTTATCCAAAGAGCTGCCTTGGCCCTGCCCCACAGATTGGTTGGCCAGTTATGCATTGCCCCCTCCCAAGAGGATTTGCATTAACAAGAAAAGGAGGAAACCCAATTGCATGGCATTTGTATGTGCTGATTTCTATGTATTGATACAAATAACAAAAGAAGCACTATATTTAGACGTACAACACATCTCCCTGTATTGGGAAAGGTGTCAACAGGTGACTTGTGTGCCTGCTCACCCTGCTGTCTATTCAGGAGCTGCTAACTGTGGATGGGCACCTTCCCAGCCCCACCTGTTCCCTCTTCTTAGGGTTCTTCATCTTCAAACGTGCTTTAAATTTTTGGTGTGTTTGCAGCCTTAGACTGTGGTCGCTCTGCACTGATTCTCTTCCTCCCATCCATACACCTATAGCCCCCTCCCCAGGGTTGATTTTGGGCCTGGGAGAGGTGCACCGGGCTGCCTTGAAATGGTTTTGCCTTTGAAGCAAGAAGCCAACATGACATGTTCAAAAACATCAGTATTATATATCCTTAAACACGCACACAAACCTGGAAATTGGAAGCTGGAAATCTGCAGTGCTGAACAACAGCTGTATGTGCTAAGGCTGGCCCTGGAACAGAGATGGAAAGATCTGTCAGTTCTGGTTCCCCACGTGTCTCATTTTCCACTCTGAAATCCAGCTCTCCATATTTCTTACTAACATTCATCAGCATCCTGCGTGAATGTCTCCTAAGAAGAATATTTTTGCATTCCGTTTTGACTAATATACACCTTTTTGCAAGCAATCCCCCCCCAATATTTCTCCATGTTATTTTCACAGATATATGCATTTTATACCCCAGAGTATGCATCTTTGTGCACTCCACTGCAAAATTCAGAGAAGTGCAAGTGGGTTTGCACATTTCCCCCCCAAAAGTGCAAATTTAGTAGGTTCTCCCCCAAATGTGAACTGAAACAAATTTCTCCCCCATCCCTCCTGTTCCGGAGGCTAAGCAAATGTGGCTCTCCAATCAAGCAAGCTTAGTTTAACCAGCTAAGCTCAGTTCCTTGTTTGCCTCTGTGGCTTGGCAGTAGGTCTTGGATGCTCCCAGAGACCAGCTGCACACGTAACGTCTCCCATTCTGACACCCCCCCCCCCATTTTGGCATCCTTGAAGTTTCCTTGCCAAGTGCAGACAGCTCCCGGGAGGAGCAAGGTGAAGCAGAACACACGGCAAAGGCTGCTCAGAGCATCAGTTATTAATATTTCAAAAATTTTTTTATTTTATTTGCTGCCATTGCTGCTGGGAAAACTCAAAGAGGGAAGAAACAAAGAAAAGCACGAAACAGTGAAGGGCTGGGTGGAAATCTGAGCTGGGAATAATGCATATATAGACAGACCCCGGATGCAGATTTTATGGCTGCCTGACGGGACTCTTGTTAAAGTTGTTTGCTTGAAAGGCAAAAGGGAAGGGTTGCAACTCATCGGAAGAGCATTCGCTTTGCAATGCAGAAGGTCCCAGGTTCAAGCCCTGGCAACTCCCCAGTCTGGAGAACTGCTGCCAATCAGTGTAGGCAATACTGAGCAGACCAGTGGTGTGACTCAGTACAAGGCCAGTTCCTCTGTTAACTCTACCCTGCTTTTTGCAGGAAGGGCTGTAGAATATCTGCTTTGCGTGCAGAAGGTCCCAGGTTCAAGCCCTGGCATCTTCAGGTAAGACCAGGGACATTCCCGGCCTCAAATCCCAGGGAGCCACTGGCAGTCAGTGTAGACAGTACTGAGCTAGACAGACCAAGGGTCTGACTCAGAATAAGACACCTTCCTATATTCCTAACTCTTTACAGGCCAGAATTATTGTCTTTCTGCTGTTGATCAAAGTTGAAGAGCCTGATCCCATGCAATCCTTTTCATTGCCCAAAGGGGCCGATTCGGCCGGTAATCTTTCCCGAGAAACTGTTAAGTACACATAACTTTCACTGGTGCCATTTTCTGCAGGGAGGAGGACGCCTTTGATAGGGGCAGTGACAGCAAAGCAGTCTCTCCCAACATAGGGCCCATCAGCCCCGGCCAGCACAGTGATGGTAGTCCAAAACATCCAGAAGGCAGCCGGTTGGCAAAGGCAGCAGTAGTGTTTTTTTTGGTTGGGGTGTGTAAATGGTTCCCTTTCTTGAAGCAGGCCGGCACCTCTAAAACATTATGTGAAATGCCAACAAGGCTGAACCCTCATCGTCCTATTGCACAAAACAGTATTAGAGTGAAACACAGATGCTTTGAAAAACATGTTTTATGGTCCTTTTTTATATATATTTATCACTTTTTATTGTAAATGCAGAGTGACATTTTCCATTTAAAACTGTGTGTCCCCCCTTCAGCACTGCTATTTGCTTTGCAGGGGAAAACATACAGGGAAACTACATTGTAATATATGGGAAAGCTTACATATGAGAGAATAGGCTCATGTATAGAGTCACTACCAAGCACTTAAGAATCCCTTTTAGGTGAAGCAGCTATCAATCGCCATAAGAAGGCCCATCGAGTCCAGCATCCTGTTCTCACAGTGGCCGACCAGAAGATGCCTCCGGGAAGCCTGCAAGCAGGATTTGAGCACAACAGCAATCTCTCCCCACTTGTGATTCCCAGCAACTGGCATTCAGAGGCTTATTGCTTCCAACGGTGGAGGTAAAACACAGCCGTTGTGGCTAGCAGCCATCGATAGCCTTACCCTCCGTAAATTTGTCAAATCGTCTTTTAAAGCCATCCAAGTTGGTGGCCATGGCTACGTCTACCTACGTCTGTTCTTACTACTCCACCACAAACGGGTCTCGTTCCTTTTACTCCCATACTTAAGACTCTAGGCTTAATAGCTTTGTGGGGTTTGCCATTTAGATGGCAGCATGGATTTTAAAGCCTTTTGTTTTTAAATTAAGAGTGTTTTTTATGGTTTTTGTTTGCCACCCTAGACTCCTTCTGGGAGGAAGGGTGGGATATACATTTAATAAATAAATAAGATATCACTTCTTCCTTCAAAGTATGGTAAGAAAGTGAGCCCTACTGCGTTTGGCGGCCCCCTGCTCATTCTGCCAAGTGGGGCCCTAGACATCTGCCCTAAATTCCTACCCGCTGCCCCCCTTACCTAGATAGTCCTAATCCCATCACTTTGCATCTTGTTCTAGTATTAGTCATAGGCAGTGTGAGAAAATACTTCCTTTATTGTGATCCTTCCAGATTTCACTTCCATCGGGTGCCTCTCCCAGGTCAAGCAGCTGGCCTCCACCGGAGTTTCCAAGCCATCCATGATTTATGTTGGACTCAAGGGAAGCACTGGCTTGACCCCTAGAAACTCAGGTCACTCCTCATTACCAATGGGAGCTTCCAGTCATTGGGAACAAGGCAAGCCTCTCATCGCAGCCAAGTGATGAGGGCATTTATTTGATGAAGACGTTAACAGCAAATGTGTGGGGGCCAGATGGCTCCCGTCTCCAGACGTGGAATGGACATGATGTGATGCTGTCATGCCTTGGGCTTCCCTGCCCCTTCTCATTGGCTGGTGAGGAAACTCCTTGCAGGATGATGTCATATCGTGGAATGAATTCCGTAATGGGGGGATAGCGGAGGACTAAGCGTGTGGAAGTAATAAGAGTATAAGAAGAGCCCTGTAGCTCGATCAGGCCAATGGCTCCTCTGGTCCAGCATCCTGTCCTCATAGTGGCTAAGCAGATGCCGATGGGAAGCCCGCAAACAGGGCCTGAGGGCAACAGCACTCTCCCCAGTGGCCGTTTCCAGCATCTGGCATTCGGAAGCATCCTGCCTCCGACATTGGAGGCAGAACATTTAGCCATCATTGCTAATAGCCACTGATAGCCTTGAAAAGGGAAATGGGCTGCCTTCAAGTCGATCCCGACTTATGGTGACCCTATGAATAGGGGTTTCATGGTAAGCGGTATTCAGAGGGGGTTTCCCATTGCCTCCCTCTGAGGCTAGTCTTCCCCAGCTGGCTAGGGCCTGCTCAGCTTGCTACAGCTGCACAAGCCAGCCCCTGCCTTGTCCACAACTGCCAGCTGGGGGGCAACTGGGCTCCTTGGGACTATGCAGCTTGCCCACGGCTGCACAGGTGGCAGGGCACGTAACCCCTGAGCCACTCCCTGTGGGGTGATCTTTAGCTGGCCCTTGACACCCAGGAGACCCGAGCGGGGATTTGAACTCACAGACTCTGGACTCCCAGCCAGGCTCTCCTCCCCGCTATGCTATACCAGCCTTACCCTCCGTGAATTTGTCTAATCCTCTTTAAAGCCATCCAAGCTGGCGGCCATAACTGCCTCTTGTGGGAGCGAAGTCCATAGTTTAACTATGCGCTGGGTGAGGAAACTCTTTCTTTTGCCCGAGTTGACTCTCCCAACATTCAGCTTGGTTGGATGGCCCCCACTTCTAGTATTTCTCCACACCATGCATAATTTTATACCCCACCGTCATGTCCTCTTTCCCTCACCCTCATTCTAAACTAAAACACTCTCCTGCAAATGTTGTTACCTTTCCCCATACGGGAGCCGCTCCTTTCTGAACCTTTTCCAGCTCTGCAGTGACCTTCTGGAGATGCAGCAACCAGGACGATACGCCGCATTATTCTAAGCGTGGCTCCACCATAGATTATGATCTTGCCATATTGGCATTATGAGATCGGCAGTTTTATTTTCAGCTCCATTTCTAATTCCTTACATGGCATTCACCTTTTTTCACAGCTGCTGCCCTCCGTGTCAACCCCTTCATTTTGGGGAGCAGCTTTCGGTCACAACCAGACCGTCCATTTAAGGCACTCTTATGTCCCCTTAACAGTCATGGCTTCCCCCAAAGAACTATGGAAACTGTAGCTTGGGGAGGGTCTCCTAACAGCACCAATGTGATGCTTTCAGTGTACTGTCTGGATGTGCTTATCTCAAACACAGGGATGGGGAATCTGTGGCCTTCCAGATGTTGTTGGACTCCCAACTCCCATGAGCCTCCAGCCGGCATAGCCAATGGTCAGGGATGATGGGAGCCATCGTCTAGCGACATCTGGCGGGTCACAGGTTCCTCACCCCTGCTGTAACGGTCCTGAGAGATGTCTCAGCCACATGCTGTCAGAGGGAGGCAGAGAAGCTGCGGAAACTGGATTTCTGGATGTCTTCTTTGCTCCCTTGTAGGAACAAGATGGCAATTAAGCAAAGGTCAGGAGAGGCCCTCTCTCTATTAACCAGATGACATACATTAATTCCCCCCACTTTCCAGCCTCTGAGATGAGCTGTCAGCACACGCTCTCTCTCCCACGGCCTTTTCCATTTTGAGAAGTGTTCCCATCCCCACATGCCCCCTCCAATCAAAACAAACACAATATCCCCTAGAGGAACAGTGCCTGCCGTTTCTGAACATGAGCAATTGGGCCGAAGAAGCTGTATAAACGAAAAGGACCAACGTTGGCTTCCAGCTCACCTCTGTGTTTGGAAGCATCCTCACTCTCTTCTAGTGATTCAGGGCAGCTTAACGTTTAGCAGCAGCGAGAATGCTTCACGTCGGACATGTGTGGGGAAGAGCCATAGCTCCGTGGGTAAAGCATCCACTACTTTGCATGCAGAAGGCTCCAGCTTCGGTCCCTGGCATCTCCAGGTACAGCTGGGAGAGTTCCCTTTCTGAAGCCCTGGAGAGCAGTGGCAGTCAGCGTCGGCCAGGGGTTCCCAAACTGCAGCTGGTGAACCACCAGCTTCATTCAGGCAGTCCGTGGCATGTCTGTGGATTTGTGGCTGAAGATGGGAGCCTGCAAACCCATTGCATTCGATAGTCAAATTGATTTTTAATGGCGCTGTTATTCCTTCTTTGATTTCTTAGACTGGCTTTCATTATTAATGCCATGCAACGCATCGGAAATAAAAGAAGCAATAACATGCAATTAAAGAATCATGCAGCATCTAGCACAGTGCATTGCAATTGCTACAACAGGCAGAAAAATCATTAAGTGGTCCTCCAAGGCCCTCGGCAATTTTCAAGTGGCCAATGCGGGAAAAACGTTGCGAACCACTGGTATAGGTAATACTGAGCTGGATGGAGCAATGAACTGATTCAGTAGGGCAGCTTCCGATTGTTCGGAGTAAAGCACCACTGTTTGTAACAAGTATGCTGAACTTGTGTGTGTGTGTGTGTGAGAGAGAGAGAGAGACAGACAGGCAACCTATTCTTCTCTCCTTGATTTCTTCTTTAGCTACTTGTTTTTTCCCCTCAGGCTTTACTTCCTTCCTCTTCCTTTTTAGTCAGTCAGCGATAGCGTCTGAGCGTGAGCTTCATGGCTCTGCAATGGCCACATGTATGTCTGTAGTCAGAATAACTTGATTTCCCAGTAGTAATAAACCTTACGTTTCTTTATTCTTTCCACCAACTGTCTTACCAGACTATTCCTGCACTCTGCATGGCAGCGTATACCAGACTCCAATACCTGTGTTCCTAAATACTTGGTGGTTAACCCAAGTTTGTAGCCGCATCATGTGTGAGAAGATGTTCAGTCTCAGGGAATCTTGGGAAGCTTAGAACACCCTCTAGTCTTTTGCCAAAGTAATGCTTCTCTGGACAAGGCAGCAGTCCAAAATATCTGCTTTAAAACAACATCGGCTCATCACAGCCTGGCTGGGATCATCTGGAGCTTCTGCTAACTCCCTCCCCCAGATTCCCCCCTCTTGCCAACAGCCTTCTCAAGGGATCGGTGTGGATTGTGGATTAAAAGACCACAACAGATAATACTCTCTCTGATAAAACAGGGGTGCAGGGAAGGCAAGATATAGGAAGGAAATTACAGATGTGGGGGGGGAGGTTGGAAATAATAGTGGGAACAGATGAGGGGGAATATGTGGCTTTAATTCGTCCACTTTTAAGCAGGCAGTTGCAAAGAGAGCTTGACAGTAGACAGGCAGGGGATGTCTTTGATCAGGCTTGTGAGCTTTCCAAGGGCTTCTTCTCATGCGATTGCTTATGGAAATCTCCTCTCTCTAGGGATATCAACACATTCTGGGTGAGAACTGCCGTCCGCTGAAGCTAGCAGGGCATTTGAATGGGCTGCTTACAAGGGCTACCCATGCTGCTTCCAAGGGCGAACGACACGTCTCTGGATAACTGTTGGTTGAACCCATGAAGCTGCCTTAGACCAGGTCAGGCTACCAGTCCATCTATCTGACTGGCAATGAATCTTCAAGGTCTCCAGGAGACACAGAGCCCTTTCCTTTGTCTAGCAACTGAGATCCTTCGCACTGGAGATGAGGGATGGGCAGATCTGTCCATCCTGTTTCTTTCCATTTTTCTGTCTTAAACTCAGTTCTCTGCTTTGCTGCATCAGTTTGCAATTTTTTTCTTTAAAAGGTCATCATGGAAATCTGCCAGCATTTTACTGCAAACGTCTCACATTTTTTGTATGCAATTTTGCCTGACGTACCCATTTTTGCAAGCAATTCCCCCTAATGTATTTCATGTGATTTTCACCAGCATAGGCAACTCTGATGCACATATTCCCCTAATGTAAATATTTTTGTACAGATTGCTTGGTTGTAGAACTGCATTGCAAAATTCATAGAGCGCAGATTTCGAAGGACAGCTGGGTTTCGATTCGTATGTTATTTCGGAAAGTGCAAATTAGGTAGATTCGCATTAAAATCCCAACTGAATCAAATCCCGTCCCCCATCCCTACTGGAGATACCTGGGACTGGATCTGGGCATTACACCTGCAAAGCAGGCGCTCTACAGCCCTCAGCCACTGCTCCCAGTTACCAAGAAGAAGGAGGTAAAATAAGAGGGCTGATGGCCATTTCCCCCAAAGTGCCTATCTAGACTAGTGTGGGTTTTAAAGTGGCTTAACTACCAGGGCCAGCTCCAGGCAACTTCAGTATTAACTCTTCTTTAGCTCTACTTATGCACACGGGTTTTTGCAGAGTATCCAGCTAGGAATGGACAGGCATTGCTCTACCAGTTGCTGTTATGATAACATGTTTGGACAATGAACCCCGGTCCCTTCAGCCTGCTAGGCTAGAGCTGTTCAGTGAACTGTTTAAAAGACAGGCAGAATTTAAAAGCAAGGCCACGCTGGGAAGGAAGGCTCGGCTTCAAGCGGAACAAGAGTGGTGTTTCAAAACAAACAACCGGCTTGTTCACGTGTGAATCTCTTCCCTGGGCTTGGCAGCTCAGCAGCCAACAAGGCAATCAGATGTAAAATTGATTGACACTTTAAAAAAAAACCCTACTCTATAGGGGAGATCCTTTGATACATGATGGTACCATAGAAGACTATCCAACGAGTATAAATTTCATAGGACTATGGGCTGGAGCATTACATTTAGAATGGTGGTTGACCACTGCAGATGGGAATTAGCTTGGGTCTTGTTCAAAAGTGGCCCCACTGCCCCGCTGCTGAAGGGCATCCAGAGGCCTGACAGGCAAGGCAGTGGATGCTGGTGCAGTCAGGTGAGTGGGAGTCCTTCCAAGCCCCTGGGCCCTCCATCCAGGACCCAACCTAGCCAGCCACTGGTGCTGGCCTGGACTCAAGGCAGTTCCATACTGTTTTTTTCCGGTGGGATTCACTCACATATCGGCAAATTCAAGTTGAGCAATTATAATTGAGCAGAAGATATTGCACAACAAACCTGCCTCCCCAAAAGATCAGACTTCTTGCCATAAGGAAATTGATGGGAAAATGTACTGGAAAGTGTTGCTTAACCTGGGATTTGACACAACGTTGTCAAACCTCCCTGCAAATGAATCAGGATGAATGCTCAATGTACAGATCATCTGGAAGTACCCTGAAACCTGGGTTCAAATCCCTGTCAGTTTATCCTCCTTGACAGGTGGTTGTGAGAAGAGGACCATGCACACCACCCAGAGATCCTTGGAGGAAAAGGGGGAGAAACACACACAATGCAAATCAATTGTTACTGCACAGCTGTACAGTGCCAATGCTCACCTGGATGCTATGCAAAGAGAATGGCATGAAGCTTGGGCCCCCACCAGGCATCCTTTTAATCACGTATTCGTGATGATTTGGGCTCATGATGGCATCGGGGAGGGCTATATGCAATCCTGTTGTCAATATCGTTTGCACCTGCAAACATTTCAGGGCAGAACACTTTGCTTCACTTCCAATCAGTGTGCGCCCTGTAGCTACCTGCCAAAATCCTGTGCTCAGGTTGTACCATACGAGAGCAAAACCCAGATGCTGCTTCAGCAACAGTCCGCTGGAGACTGAGCCTTATACGGGAGTAACAGTTCTATCTCCATTGCAAGCTCCACCTTGATTGAAAGGTCCCTCTTCTGTTAAAGGGACCCAGCCTGTTTCTTTTACTCAGAGAGAGCAGGGGAGACTCTGGCTGTGCTGGGGCTTCTGTGATGAAGCTTACTGGAAGTGCTGGGATGCAACTCAGCGTGGGCTTTGCATGGGGTTAAGGTAGATAGAGAGGGGGACCTCCAAAATTCGTAGACTGTCTTTCTGATGTAACCTGTGCTGACCTTCCTTCAGGTGCTACACTGATACTCTTAGGGGTTGCTGGACCTCATTTCCGGGCTTCTCTCTCCTTCTTTGTTCCACTTTGGGAGAGGAGACATCTTTCCTTTTGTCTTCCTCTCTCTCCTGCACAGATGAAAGGGCAAGCATGGCTCTTTCCATCTCCAACTGCAGCTAGCTAGAACTAGGATATTTTCCATCAACATTTGTTTCCTGCAATGAGTGCAAACTATCTTATTTACTGAAATCTCAACCCTCAGTGTGATTATATCCAAGGTAAAGTGTGTTCCTTCAACCAGGATTCACGTGCACCTCAGCTACTCCTGGCGTTTTGCTGTTCTGCTAAAGGAGCCTTCTGAGTCAAAGGACTGCAATTCAACATCCTTGGGCCGAATGGGTACCAAAAGCTCATCTTGTGGGGTTGGCCTTGCACGCAGTTCTCTTTCTGCCTCAGAGGCCTCAGTCTTGTCCCTTGAATACAGATAATCTGATCCCAGGGTCAAGACAGATAGGGAACAGTTGGCTCACCAGTTGTTGCTGAATTACAGCTCTCATTATCCCTCACCACTGGACGTGTGGACTGGGGCTGATGGTGTCACAACCCTTGAATCCAGCAGCAATCCAGACACAGAGTTGGCGGCACCAGCTAAAGAGCTGGATCAAGTTCAGTGCTCTGAGCTGGCTGCTGGAGATCAGGGGACCACTTCAACTGAGGCTAGTGGATAGGAGCCCCCAGAGGAATCTTGTGGCCCAGACCCTCATGGGTACCTTCCCCTGAACCTGAGGAACTAGATGACTCTCACCACACTTCACAGCAGCACAGGGAGCAAAGCAGGAGGACAGGTATGGAACGGAGGAAGTGTCCCCTTCTTCAGGCCAGAAGATTGGCCCTTGAAGGCTCTGTAGTTCTCCACGAGGGGGTGAAGACTGGAAGAGGTAAGCTGGAGACAAGAGGCTTACTGCTCCCAACCCTTGTTGGAGGAAGTTGCTCACCTGGAGCTATCCATGGTCCTGCAACTTCTGACCAGCCTTGCTTTTGCCTTGCCACCTTCTCCGTGGGATTCAGTACTGGATGGGAACATGACAAATGAGAGATAGAGTCCAGCAACATCTGAAAGGCCGCAGGTTCCCTACCCCTACCCTAAGAGGACCTGTTGGAATAGTCCATTTTGCTTTTATCTGCTGACAATAAACTATAATCTGGAGTCGTACATGCTAATCTATCATGGCGTTTTTAGTAAGTAGGAATCTGTCTCCAAGTTGAGGGCTTGATTTGATGACCTTGAAATCCTTTCCCAGCAAACCAAGGCAATTGTATCAAACACAATGCGGCTTATCCTTGCAGTGGAAGCCAGGAAAATCAGAGGGGATTTTGTGAAGCTGAATGCAGATGGTTGGTATGGAGACTCTGAGCTAATATCCTATACAGTAGGGCTCCGCTTACTGGTGTTCCGTTTTGCGGCGTTCCGCTGATGCGGCGGCTCTCAGTTAGGGGAAATTCCCCGTTTTAAAGCCGATTTTGCGATTTTACGGCATTGTGCGACATTTTCGCGTCATTTTCGTGCGACGCGGCCCATTATAGTCAATGGGTTCCACTTTACGATTTCCGCTTTACGGCAGGGGCCTGGTCCCTAACCCGCCGTATAAGCGGGGCCCTACTGTATATGGTAGTCTCCCTCATCCAGGTGCCCTCTAGCACTGTGCTGGCTGTGGCTGATGGGAATTGTAGTCCAAAACATGTTTTGGGCACCTGGTTGCTATGAGGTGTGACAAACCTTGCTGGTTGGGTAGCTTTTTAGTGGTGTGCTTCTGAGTTGTATTGGCCATCTCTGCTTAGTCTTGTTGAGTTTTTTGCTTTATGATCTAAGCTTTAAAACAAATACAGACTCAAATTCCTTTCTAGTCATATGTTTGTATGAATCATAATAAGAATTTGCTTGCCAGCTCATGGACTAGAGAGGTACTTTTGTGGAGTTATCCAACATTTGTAACCATAGCCACCAACCAAGCATTTATCTGGCTACAGATATGAACTTTAGCTACACTCTTTTAATGGTTTATTATTGAAAACGTGGACCACTGAGCTTAATTAGCCGAGGAACAGGCCACCCCAGGTCTTCAAAAACTTCTCTGTACATTGGCTCCTCATTGTTCTTGGGGAGACACTCTGAGACCCAAGGAATCCATAGTAACAGCAATGTGGCAGCAAATTTTTCAGATGTGATTGCAGCAATCTCCTTAGGTGCGTGGGAAGCTGCCTTATATCAAATCAGATCCTCCTAGCTTAATGTTGTCTACACAGGCTGGCAGCAGCTACTCTCTGGGATTTCAGACGTGAGTTTTCCCGTTTCCTGGCGATGCCAGAGATTGAACCTGGGATTCTTTGCATGCAAAGCTTGTGCTCTATGACTACCATTGATCTGCAGACCTTTCCCTTTTCAGAATCAGGAATCACTTTTTTTGGTATTTCTGACCAGATATGCCCACCTGGACTGCCTCATTTTCGCTTTTCTTCCTTCATCTCTCACTTCCCTGCATTCTACTTCTCTCTCTTCTGCCTCTCATTCTCTTAAAAAAAAAAGTGAAAGATCGTGATGATGCTACAAATCCAACTCATTTTAAGTTAGGACATGACCAGCTTGTAGGCTTGGCCCATTCAACTGAAGACTATTGCTCTCCATGAAGCTAAGCCCTTTTGCACATGACTGACTTTTAAGCAGTAGCTCCTGGGCTTCAGACAAGAGCTTTTCCTAACCCTGCCTGGAGATGCCAGGGACTGAACCTGGGACCCCTTGCATGCAAAGCATGTCATTTACCTTGGTCACGTGACATTCTCCATGTGCTGCTCTCCATGCGAATGGGTCTCTAGGGACAATCAGGGTGTTTTGTGCTGAGGTTTTGCATGTCCGATTCAGTTTGGTAATGGCTTGCAAAAATGGTTCCTGAGACACTGCAGTTGGAAATGCTGGATATCTCCATCCACCCCCACTCCACACATTGCCAGCTGGCAGACATACGTTAGACAAACAGAAAGCTCATGAGATCAGATGGTTTGCAACCCTGACTCACCAGATGGTTTAAGTGGTTTGAATCCGATCCAGACCTAAAGCAACAAAAACGGCATGGGGAAGGGGAGGAACTGAGAGGCAGGTATACATTCAGATTCCTTTCATATTTAGTGGACCATATTACATGATCAAATCCCTCTGTTTTTCCAGCACAAGGAAGATTAAATCATTTGGATGCTGCAGTGGATTTTCAAGGTAATCAAAGCATGACACTTGGCCCAGGATCAGTAGAAAGGACTTTGCTATCTGAATGAGAAGTGCAAACAGGAGGATTTTCAAACTGCTGTAGAGCACATCCTTCATCTAATGTCAAGGGGGGAAAAACACACGAATGGTTTTTGGGGTGTATTTTCTACCCCAGTGAGATTTCCAGCCCCGGATAACATTTGTGTCTTTGGTGTCAGATGAAGTGTACTTTACAATACCCAAACCCCCAGGGTCAGAAAAAACTTATTCTCTGGGGAGTAGAATGTTTCTGTGCATTGGACTCCAGTGCTCTTGATCTACGAAAAACGAGGGGGTGTTTTTACTACCCAAATCTGCTAACATCAGCTGGGATAGGAAATACACCCCAATACATTTCTGGGACATTTTATGCTCCACTTTTTTTGTTTTTGTTTCCAGGAGGAAAACACTAAGTGTTAACTGGCTGAAATTTGGGGACATTTTGAGACAATGTCCTAAAACACTGTTCTTCAGCCTTGGATCCCCAGATGTTGGACTGCAACTCCCATCGTCCCCAGACAGCATGGTCAATGGCCAGGGATGATGGGAGTTGTAGTTGATCGACATCTGGGGACCCAAGGTTGAAGAACACTGTCCTAGAAATACTACCCTGTAGGTCTACTTATGTCTAAACTGTAGAGTCAAAACTCTGCTGGAGTAGGTTCTGCCCCACAAAATTGGGTGAAGTATTAATAATAATAATAATAATAATAATAATTTTCACAAAAGTGGCTCAAAGCAACCTACAATGTAAAAAACAGGCATTAAAACCAAGTATAAAAACAGGAATAGAGTAAGATCCTAAAATGCTCATCCATAATACACAGGAAGTTACTGCCCAGTACTGAGTTGCCCTACCTCCAGCTAGCTCAGTATTGTCTACAGACTGGGCTTCAGGCAGGAGTCTTTCCCACCCCTTCCTCAAGCTTGCTGGGGATTGAACCTAGAACGTTCTGCATGCAAGGCAAATACTCTGCCACTGAGCTATGGCCCTTCCCCCAAGGGTAGATCCAACTAAGAAGAGGCCGCAAACATGCCAAGGCAAGGTATGTTAAGCCAAGGGGCTGCCTCGCCCCCTCCCCTGCTCCTCCTTCCTTCCCACCACCATCCCATCTGGAACTAGCCCTTCCCATCTTTTCTAAGGCCTGCCATTGGTCTTCCCATTGGAATTGCCACAACTGTCTAAGAACGAGCCCTCTGGATGGGAATCCAGTGGTGGCCTGAAGCAAGGCTTGGTCCAGAGCAGCATCCCTGGGGGGCAGCAGTGTTGGAGGCCCTGCTCAGCATCCCTGGCTTATGCTATTGATCCCGTGACAGAGTAGAAGTGTGCACGCACGGTGCACATACATTAGAAGGCAAACTCCAGAAACCACAAGTGGCGTCTTTCTGTGTAATCTAAGTAGGCATGTGCATGTGCACAAGGGTGGTGGGATTTCTACTTACAGCAGGGATTCCAAACCATAGCAAATGCTTCAGATGAGGGTTCCCTCCGCCCAAGGTACCATTACCATGGTTTCGCAAGAGGGGCTCAGATAAATCACTTTTATTGGCAGCAACACTTTGAGCCTGAGATCTTTGGGATCCTTGTCAAAACAATACCACAATACCTGATGGAACACCTCTCCCAACACAAACCTACCCATATACTACGTTCAACATCAAAGGTCCTCCTCTGGGTGCCTACTCTGAGGGAAGCTCAGAGGATGGCAATAAGGGAGAGGGCCTTCTCAGTGGTGGCCCCCAAATTATGGAATGATCTCCCTGACGAGGTGCACCTGGCGCCAACCCTGTTATCTTTTCAGCGTCAGCTCAAGACTTTCCTTTTCTCCCAGTCATTTTAACAGCATTTGAATAGCATGTGTTTTGAACTGGCTTATCGGTTTTTATGGGTTTTGTTTAAATTTGTATACCTGTTTTTAATGTTCTTAATTGTTGTAAACCGCCCAGAGAGCTTCAGCTATGGGGTGGTATATAAATGCGATCAATCTAAGAGAGAAAATCCTGCTTTGGCAATGCCAGGGCAGGACAGCACTTGGCAAAAGACAACACAGGCACTGACATGATGCAAACATGATCAGACCGTTCTTCTTCTTCCCCTTTGAGTTCTGGAGATGTGGCATCGGGAAATCAAGGGCAGCTGCGCTCAGCATGGAAATGTGCACAGCTCTTTTCCTTTTTGCACCAAGAGAGTCACAGAGCTGGGAAGCAGCAGAAGGAAAGAAAGTAGTTGGCCTTCTGTCAAGGAATGCTTCTGGAGAGGACGTCTGGGTGTGCAGAGGATACCTGAGCTGGATTGGTGACCGCTGGAGTGGCATGCCATCCCCCTCAAGCTAACAGGTGATGCCCACCCAGGAGTGAGAGACATTGAGGAAAGCAGGCACAAGAAAGGGGGCATCCATGCGAACCCTCGACTAATCAGCAATAATGAAGAGAAGGCGCAACCACGGATGGCCTCCATCCAGCGATAAGCATGGCAAGGCGGACATGCGCAGTGGAGATTTTCCTCCGTTTTACCGAAATGGTTCCTCTTTATGCTCCTGGAGTCTGGTTCAGAAGCAGGGAGTGTGTGACTGTGTGTGTGTGCTCCCAAGGCGGCATGAGAAGATGCTACTAAAAGCCCACTGTGCATACAAAAGAATACATGCATATGGAATAGGGGGTTTATCACTAGGCACAATAGGCACTGCTAAAGGCTGTGTTGTGGCTTAAGAGGATATACCCGGCGTGGGGAACCTTTGGCCCTCCAGATATGGCTGAACAACAACTCCCATCATCATCCCTGGCCATTGGCCATGCTTGGTGGGGCTGATGGGAGTTGTCGTTCAGCCACATCTGCAGGGCCAAAGGTTTCCCACACCTGGTGTATACACAGTGGCACTTGGCACCATCACGTGCAATGCCCATCCATCCTGTTGTGTCAACATGGGTCGAGGAGTGGCGAATAACTCTCTCTCTCATATGGCAAACACGGTGAAAGAGGCACCGCAAGAGTTATGGCACACCCAATGCTATTGGGCAGGCATTGGGTCATGCCAATGCAAGGAAGGGCAATGCTGAGCCTTTGGCTGTGGCTGCACTAGGCTGGTAGCATGCCACACGAGTCCGGATCCACAACGGAGGGTCAGCCAGCTCCAGGTTTGAAGGGGCCCGTCCTCAGCAGGCTTGCCAGGCAGTGTCGACAGCCCAGGGCTTGCAGGGCTGGACATGCCAAGGCCACCATGGCAAGTCCCCCTCAGGGCCTTGCCATTTGCCTGAGCATGCAGGGCGCTGGCCTGAGCCATTGCCCAGGTTCTGATGTCAGCATCTGCCCTGAGGAAGGAGCAACATTAGTGCTAACTAAAAAGGGTAGCACAGCCCAAGGCTAGTGGTTGTGGTGGAAGATTGGCAGGCACTATCTGCTGTCGGGCATGGCAGAAGTAGAGAAATCCCAGTGCTTAGGAAGAAACAAGCTGAAAATCAAGGACATTGATACTAAAAAAGAAATGAGGTTAAAAAAGAATAACGTTAGTGCTAACTAAAGCCAGTGTGGTGTAGTGGTTAGAGTGCTGGAGTACGACCTGAGAGATCAGGGTTCAAATCCCCACATAGCCATGAAGCTCACTGGGTGACCTTGGGCCAGTCACCGTCTCTCAGCCTCAGAGGAAGGCAATGGTAAACTCCTGCTGAATACTGCTTACCATGAAAGCCCTATTTGTAGGGTCACCATTAGTCAGGATTGACTTGAAGGCAGTCCATTTCCATTTTTCAACTAAACAGGGTAGCGCAGCCTGAGGCTAATGGTTGTGCTGTTAAGACTGGCAGGCACCATCTGCTCTCGGGCATGGCGGAAGTAGAGAAATCCCAATGCTTAGGAAGAAACAAGCTGAAAATCAAGGACACTGAAAACGCTTTTACTAAAAAAAAAAAAAAGTTAAAAAATCAGGACATTCCTGACAATCACAGACCCTTGAGAAGTATCCTGATGATGGCGCTGTATTGTGGCACTCAGTAATGGCTTTTAGGCTGAAACTTAATGGCAAGGTAGTGAATTCTTTAGGCCCCTGTATTACATAAACACACTGACTCTAAAGCTATTCACAATGAATCAGTCCCACAGACTTCGACGGAGCTTACTCAAAAGTTCAACATGCTTCCGATTCCCAGCCTTGGGATCATTTTGCTCACATCGAGTTGCCTGTTATTGCTGCAGTGTAGTGTGATCAAATCATGCCCCCAAATTAAGCAACAGACAAGACACGTGCCCCCCCCTCCCCACTATGAAAAGTTCCTACTAGGGTGCTCAAAGCATATTTGCCTCTGATGTCAAATTCACTTTCCAGTAAACTGGTTTAAAATGTTTTTTTGTTTTTTTTAAAATGGCACTGAATATCTGGATCCAGAATCTATTTGCTATCTGTTCTTAGCCTCACTGGGGCCAAACTATGTAACAGGGAACTCAGAATGATCACATACGACATTAACAAGGACCTTTTGGAGTTTCCTTGTTAGTTTATACAGACTGTTGGTTTTTATGAACAAGACAAGGGGGTACTCTGCCTCTCTCTCTCTCTCTCTCTCTCTGTGTGTGTGTGTGTGTGTGTGTGTGTGTGTGTGTGTGTGTGTGTTTATTCTGGGACAGTCTACATTTATCTTAGAATTGTCCTGAGTGTTAATATACATATTTTTAAATGTATTCTACTTTTGTGGAAATGCTGTGACAAGCTGGCTGGGGCCACAGTTTTGAAAACAACAATAACAAACAAAATAGTTATCTAATCAATGAAAGAAAGCAAAAGTCCAGGATGAGTATAACTAAAAATTGCAATCTGGGAGCATATTTACACAATTTCTAACATGGCGCCTAATTTTTCTTGCAATTTTTCCTGTTATGCAGAATCTGCTGCGGGTTTCTCGTCACTCTGGCGCCG
Organism: Rhineura floridana; assembly: GCF_030035675.1. Classification (NCBI taxonomy): domain Eukaryota; kingdom Metazoa; phylum Chordata; class Lepidosauria; order Squamata; family Rhineuridae; genus Rhineura; species Rhineura floridana. The sequence goes on along the minus strand of NC_084496.1, from coordinate 8,176,208 downwards.
GTGGTGGGGAAACAAGGAACTCCATAGGACCTGATGCTCCAAATTAGATGTTTGCTGTGTTGTTTGACCTTGTATAACCGATTCCTCTTCTGACGAACAGCTGGTGTGGAATCCCCTCTCCCTGCCCTGCTATTAGCAATGGGAGACAAGCTTCCATTGGCGCAAATAGGCGTTTTCCTCCCACTGCAAATAACAGCTGGGCAGGGGCTCAGTTCTGATCAGGACGGTGACAGAGGCAGAGGGTTAAAGACCTCCTCCCTCCATGCCATGGCCCTGAATCAGTTTCCCCCCGCCCTGCTAGCTATTTGTTAAAGAGAAATCAACTACATAGGAGCAAGCTATATGACACACATCACGTCTAGTTTGCCCCCGATCCATAATATCAGAAGAATAAAGTCCTTCTGGATGAGGACGTGACTCCATCCAGCCCAGCATCCTGTTTCCAACAGAGGCAGATGCTTTTGGGAACCCTGCAAAGAGGGCAGGAAGAGAGCGGCTCCCCCCAGTGAGTCATTTGTCCCCCAACAGGAGGTGATCAGACCTGGGCAGACCCCTCCTGGCTGCTAGAAATCTTATTCAGCCACCCCTTTGGCTATCAAGATAGTGGCAGGCATTGCCCATACACTTTCACAATTGCAGCTGCAATTGCACGAGCTAGTGACTTGTAGGTTAGGGAAGAGGAGCTGAAATTTTCAGGAAGCAGAATAACATGGTAGATAGCGCAGACTGGGCTCCTGTGCAGCATACCACAAAAATAAAATAAAATAAAATTCTGTGTGTAGCTGCATTAATTTTGGCCCCTGACACGCTGGCACTTCTAATTCAGGATGAAATAATATTTCATTGAGAAAAAGATCTGCCCGTAGTGGGGGGTGTAAGAGGAGGAATTCACTGAATCCATAGGAAAAGGGGAACCCATTCCTGAAATGCCTCCCACCCCAGAACCCCATGCCCACACATTTATCTTGGCAAACGGAAATGTTAACATGGCAGCAGCTGCCAGCGGATGCTTCCAAAGTGCCTTTGGCCTGTAAAACAGCCTACTTCTCAAACGTTCCTTTGGCCTCAAGTCTTTGCAGTCCGTCTCAGTGGTGGCCAATCAGTCCTGCTTTTCGCCTTTATGCTTCCAAGGGTAGATCAACTCCCCAACGAACAGCTTCTTGCACAAAGAGCCCCAGGAGTCCTTGGGGTAGCAGCTGTACGTTGGGAGCCTGTACACCTTCACCACCCGGCTGTAGGTCAGGGGGTTTATCTGGGAGGGGAGGAAGGAGTGAGAGAGACAGTTGCAGCGACAGAACCGGAACACAGTCAAATCATGCTATTGCTAGTCGGGCGGTATATAAATTTAATAAATAATAATAATAAAAATAATAATAATAACTGGATGAGCCGAGTGTGTGCGTGTCTGTGTGTCGCTCCTTTCCTGTGCAAAGGTTTGCTCCTCTTATAGTGTTACCTGATGGTTTGGCGATTTCTTTCATACTCTTGAAAAGCAGAAGCTCGGGCCCCAATATTTAATTAATTAATTGATTAGATTTAAACCCTGCCCTTCCTCCCAGTAGGAGCCCAGGGCGGCAAACAAAAGCGTGAGATCACAATCGACACAACAGCATCAACCAAATGGTACTCTCAGTGGGATTTCCAACATGGTTGTAGGTGGAAGGAGGAGCTAGGAGGCTGGGATTCTTAATAATCGCTACGTTCCTAGAAATGGGAACTTCCTGAGGATTCATCATGCGAAGCAGCAGCATTAGGCTATTTTGCATTTCTACAGAATACGCTGCTAAGCGGAGTTCGCTGCAAGTCTGACACTCGGTGATATAATAAGGGCTCTGGCCCTGATCCAGCAAACCACTTGAACATAAGCTTAGCTCAGCATCTTTGTAGAACTGAAGCCTGGTCAGACTGGACAGGATTCAAAATACTGCGGCTGGCACTTCTGACACTGTCTTACCGGGCTAAATGCTTTACAGAAAACTGAAGAGGAGTTCTGTGCAATTCAACAGACTGAAAATTTGGGAAGGGACGGAGCTCAGTGACACAGCATGGACTTTGCCTGAAGAAGGTCCTGGGTCTGATCCCCGGCATCTCCAAGCAGGGCCGGGAAAAGCTCTCTGTTTGAAACCCAGGAGAGCCGCTGCCAGCCAGTGTGGACCATACTGAGCTAGATGGGCCAATGGTTCGAACTGGAATAAGGCAGCTTCCTAGGTTCATATGGAAGTTTGCTCCTGGGTCTGCTGGTCCAATGAAAGGCATCTCTTATTTGTCCTTCTCTGGCATCAAACTGACACCCCAATGTTAATTAAAGGTGGGTGTTGTGAATGCACGACGTTTCTCTACAAATCAGATTTGAAAGCAGGTTTTGTTTTCAAGTTTACTTGCAGCATGCCTTCTAATCAGCTAATCTAGTCTGTAGCAAGGTTTTAAAGGAAATACTCACAAGATGTAGAAAAATGACAGTGGCTTCAGAGTGCTACCCACTCCTTATGCTCAGCCCATGAGCAAACAAAAGCCGTACCATTGAATGCATACCATGAAGGCAGTATCCAGATGACTTGTTCAGCACAAGGTTTTCTTCTTGCACAATGGAATTTCCTCCTCCACCTCTTCCCCCCTTGTGCCCCTAAATCTGTTCTGGGTTTCCCCCCAACCCTCTGGAGCAGATCTGGGGAGGATGTGTGGTGCAAGGGGGGGCACACATCCTGTTGTGCAAGCAGAAATCTTTGTGCTGATAAAACAAGTTAGTTAGATACCACCCGGAGTGTCTAACATACACCTATTCATAAACTACACAGAGAAACTACAGGATATCAGCCAGAAAACAGCCATTTACTTGCATAAAATATCTTTTTTTTTATTGCCACCTTGGGCTCCATTGGAAGGAAGATATAAATTGAATAAATAATAAAAGTAATTTTTTTCATATTCTTCTAAAAGACTTTTAAGAAAAAATGTTGTGTAACCAATTATTTGTTGAACTTGATGTGCTCAGTTGTAGTGTAGATGATTATTATTACTTATATAACACCATCTATGTACAAAAGGTAAACAGAGGAAGAATATACGATTGCTTCAGCTACACATATTTCAGCTTAAATAACAGTCTTGTGGGACCTTAAAGACTAACAAATTTATTCTGGCACACGGGCGTACAGTCCAGTTCATCAGATGCAAGAAGCATTATCCTAAGTTGCAAGTTATATACTCATGTGTGGGAGGTTTTTTTGGGGTGTGTGTGTGTTGCAAAGTGAGGTCAGAGAGCTTTTTATTCCCTCTGACCTTACTGCTTCCTCTTTTGTATATGCAACTAAACTCTCTTGACCATGCCGTTGGAGACTGGAAGGGATCTGGCCTTAGCAACATGTGACTCTAAAAGCACAAAAAATCCCCAGTGCAGGCCATCAAACAATGACACGATTTACCTGCATTAGAAGACGAAGGGGTTTCCTGGCCTCATGCTCAAGGACTCTGAACTTCACGCCAGCTGAAAATATACAAGCAAGAGCAAGCGATGGAATGATACAAGTCTCTATGAGCCGATTGCTTCACTGAGCTAATAAGGCAGTGATAGCCAACATGGTGCCCTCCAGATGTTGTTGGATTCCAGCTCCCATCATCCCTGAACATGGAAGATGCTGGTTGGGAGCTGGTGTCCAATAAACATCTGGAGGGCACCACATTGGCTATCCTTGCCACAGGGATCCCCTAAAAGGTACAAGGGAAGCCGAACTAGGAGGATCACAGAAAAAGGGGCAAACTAGGGAAGAAGCCCAGTTTTCCACTCGCTTTGTTCATGGTTCAAATAATCTGGTGTTTGTTTACATGTGCTGAGCATTTCTGAACCTTGTGCATGCGCAGCATTATGGAAACAATGGGGCAGGACCATAACTCAATGGCAGAGCACATGTTTTGCATACAGAAGGTTGCAGGTTCAATCCATTCCTGGCATCCCCAGCTAGAACCTCTGTTTTAAAACAGCTGCATTGGTTGCCAGTTCATTTTCAGCCCCAATTCAAGATGCTCAAGTTAGTGTTCAAAGCCCTAAATGACTTTGGTCCCAAATATCCAAAAGACCACCTCCTTCCCTACAGACCCTCTCAGGTGTTGAGATCAGCAGATGGGGCCCTTTTGGTAGCTCAGAGGGTGGTGGCCCAGGAGAGGGCACTCTCTGTGGTGGCCCCTAAGTTCTGGAACTCCCTCCCCACAGAGGTGCATCGGCAACTTCACTGTACAGTTTCCGGTGAATACTGAAGACGCACCTTTTTACCCTGGCCTTTGATACCCGAGATGTATATTTTTTAGGATACACCCTATTTTTTTGTGGCGATGTGATTTTAGGTTGCTTGTAACTGTTTTTAACGATGTATTTTAAAACTGTTACAACCTGCCCTGGGACTTTTGAGTGAAGGGTGACAAATAACAATAACAATAATAGTAACAATAATATCAGGTAACAGGTTATGTGAGAGGCCCCTTTCAGGCAGAGAAACCCTGGAAAGCTGCTGCCAGTTTAAGTAGACAATATTGGGTTAGATGGCCAAATAGCCTGCCCTGGCAGAAGGCAGATTTCTATGAAATATTCCACTGGGTTTTGGTGATCTCCCTTCTGACATACTGGTTAGCGTGCCCTTACCTATGTATGCAGCAAGAATACTGACTGAACAGCCAAAAGGTTTCTTAGCTACTGTTACACTTTCCCATAAGTACACTTTGCAGTTGGCTGTTGCCTTGATTCCTGGATTTTACTGTTCTCTTCTTGTCGTTATGTGCCTCCAAGTCGACTACGACTTATGGCGACCCTATGAATCAGCGACCTCCAAGAGCATCTGTCGTGAACCACTCTGTTCAGAGCTCTCTTCTACCTCTACTAAATACGATGCCTGCACAACAGACCCCAGTCCCTGCACCTGCCTTGTGTTCCTTCCAGCATGACCTCTGCCTGTATTCTTTGCTTCAAGGGCTCCCTCCTGACATCTTTTTTATTATGCATTGATGATGTTTTGTGCTCATGATGGCATCGGGGCAGTTACATGCAATCCCACTTTCAATACTGTTTGCGCCTGCAACAGGTTCAGGGTGGACGCACTGCTTCGTTTCCAACGGGTGCATGCCCTGTAACTTCCCGCTGAGATGCCGTAACTTTTTATAACCAAAAATGTTCCGGCTTATTTTCTTCTCCTGCTTTTGTTGTGCTACAGCACTTGAGTGCCCCTCCAGATGGCAACAGTGCAATAACGTTAGGGAAGAATCACAGAACAACTCATAAAGCAGAACAATGCATGGACGGTCCAGGATCAGTTCATCACTAATGCACTATTGTTGGGTCAATGGCATGTTGCAGAACGCATCTGTGGGAAAAGTGCCAATCCGGAGGGGCCCAACATTGTGACTGGCTTCTAGCAGCGTCTTTGTCTTGGGCCTATTGGGCTACCAATGCGTCTGCCTTTCTAGTGACTGGTTACAGCCAAGTCTCTAATGCCAGCTTCCCTCTGCTGCCTAGGCGATGGCCCAATCCAGACTGCCACTCCTACATTCCCCTGCTGTTTTCAAGGCTCCAGCATCCTAGTTGGCCTCTATAGCTCGTAGTCAAACCTGACATCTTCCCCTGGTCTCCTTTTCATGCAATGGCTGGCCTTGTTTTGGGGCTGATCAAGCTCTATTGCAACAAGTCCTTATGTTAAGAAAACCTGGCGTTGTGTTCAAATGTTCCCAGAGCCTGTGGTTTATTTCCAAGGTGGATCTCCATAATAAAGCCACACAGACACAGCAAAGAAAGAAAGAACAAGCCTTTAGGTGGTGAGTGTCAAAAGTATCCGGAACGCTGGGAATAAAGTTTAAAATCTCCAGCTGGGATCTCAAGGATTGGCAATGAACAAACTGTGGTCATTTTGAAGGATGCATTCTGTTCTACTTCAGTTGAAAAGGGGGTCCAATTTAAAGGAACCTGTTTTCTAGAGGGTTCTGCTTTTCCAACAAGAAGCAGATAGGTGAAAATTAAAAACATTGCAAACAAATAACCTTTTACCGTTTTAATATTTTTTGGAAAAGATTTGAGGTTTCATTAAAATGCTGGGTCTGTCCCAAATGACATGGGACTATATGGCAGCAAAGCTCCAAGGTAGGACGAAGCCCTTGATTTAAACGTAAGGCTGAATTGCCTCTAATGCTGTAACTCAGACACAGAATTCCATTGGATTCTATTGACTTCCATTGCTGCTCGGGTGGTTCTTTTTAATTTTCACTTGCCTCTTGCTGGACCACTAGAAATCTCTTGAGAAGTGAGTTCTCTCAGAGAGCCCCTTTTACCGAAGTAGATGAGCGTCGGTCCTTTGAAGCTAGCACAACTTACATATCAAGGTGGTTCTCAGATGCAATGTTAAACCATGGTTTGGCATTATACGCAAGTAAGCCTGGCTACATTAAAAGGGAAGCAGGGGTGTGCAAGCCCAAGGCTCAGGCACATCACAACAAATCACGGTTTGGTGCTATGTATCAGCCATCCCACCGACATCAAGTGGGATTCAGAGTGAATGAGTTCTGGATGCTTCTACGATCCCACTACCACACAGGAATTTTGTTTCAGCAGTGGTGTGTGTTTCTAGGTGATGAAACCCTGGCTGAAAGCATATAAGGCCAGTCTTAATATGCCTGCCACTTGCCTCCGAGCAAAAATTTCCAACTTCTGTCCCAGCCACTACATTACCGCTGAACTCTCACCATGGCTGCAATATAGAGCTTACATGCAAGTCTGTAGGATCGGCAGAGCCGGAGGATGACCGAATAAAAGGGCAGCGAGTTGATGAGGTCCACCAGCAGATGGATCAGGCCTTGCACAATCACCACCAGCAGACGGAGCTAGGAGAAAACGTATTTTTCCCAGTTAAATCTACTGTAGTGCCATCCACTGCTAGACAGCTTGGTGAAAACGTAGGTTTGTCAGATACTCTAACCTTGCCTTCTGAAACAAGAAACTGCAAGACTACAACGTTTGCATCAATTCACTTCTACACAGAAAGATTTTGGAGCAGGCCAATATACCAATGAACCTGTTGTCCTGAGGACTTCTCTGGCACCTGGGAGTGGGGGACAAATCACTCCCAGCCCTGCATACGGTTATCCCACCAGGCACAGGGATGGGCATGAGAAGCTGTGTGCACAGGCCCATCCTACTTATTGTTCATACAGGCACATGACCAAGAACTGGGTTTGATTTGAACTGGGTATCTGAGTCTATGTGTGCCTTGTGGTTTTAAACTGTTGTCACCTGCCCTGAGCTCTGGCGATATGGAGATAATTCTGAATATTCTGCTCCTATTGCCATTTTAACCATTATGTTTTTTCTTTTTACTGCACTCTCAGATAGCACTAAACTATGGTTTGGTGCCACATGGATGAGCCTTCATGAGCCTGAGCAAATCATTGGGTTTGCACACTTCCTGTTCCCTTCGCCTCACACAGCCAGAAGGAACACTTCTCCTTAGTTGCACTTTGAAAGCATCTTGACTTAACATTACATTTAAACCAAGGATCCTGGTTAAAAACAGACAATGGTTTGAAGCTGACTTATTGTGAAACTGTTTTAAATCAGAATCTCCACCCTAAACGTAAGGCTAAGCCAAGATTCTTTAAAGGCTAAACTCGGCAGAAGCCATGTGAGAGGAGGACAGGAAAGAGCAGAGCTCATGAGCCCTTGCTCAGGCTTGTTAGGGCTCATCCACATAGCAACAAACCATGGTTTAGTGTAACATGAAGACTGAGGCATTGTTTTTATGAGATGGCTTAGCCTCAGTCCAAACCCAACTCTGTTCCACTTAAGCTGAGAACTTTTCAACCCTCCTTCGTAACTGTTCTTTATCCCTTTGAGTGCACTTCTATGAAACCAACTAATAAATTTATAAGCGGCAATGTCAGCCGCAGCATAATCCCAAGAAAGGCAAACTTACCAAGGTAAACACTAAATAGTACAAGGCGGTTGTGGGCAGAAGAAATAGCAAGATGGTGAACAACAAAGTGCCGATGAATAGCTGGAGGAGGCAAAAGGCACAAGTCAATTCAACAGCAGCAGAGAATAACCAGAAAAAAGAAATCTAAGTTACAAAGCAGTAGAAATACAAAGCTGCAAGCCTGAGAGAACAGAGAAGAATCTCATCCTTTATGTTCTCAACAAACAGTACTGGGGATTGTCTCAATACATCTGAGTATTTGTTCCTCCACACTAAGGCTTCTTCTACAGCCAAGGTGGGGAACCTCAGGCCCAGGGGCCAAATGTGGCCTTCCAGGCTTCTCTATCTGGCCCTCAGCTCTCCCCCCACGCCACACTTCCCAGGCTACACCCCTCACTGGCCCTGCTCCATACCTTCTTTAATTGCTTTTGCCCAGCTGGAAAGTGGCCTTGAACTATGACCGTGCCTTTTGCTTGCCTGTACGGAGGTGTGTGTGTGTGTGTGTGTGTGTGTGTGTGTGTGTGTGTGTGTGTGAGTAGAAGCCTCTGATTTTTGTACGGCTGGAATGTAACCTCCTGTATAAAGGAAAGAGTCACATCCATTGCTCCACCACTTTTTGCCTCTGGCCACACGCACTCCAGAAGATTGCTCAGAAGGGAGTGTGGACTGGAAGAGATTCCAAACTTTGGCTCTACCGTATGGTATGGATTTGGACAAGGGCGCCATTAAAGGCTAGCAGAAAGGAAGGCAGACAGATTGGACCCACAGGGCACAATCCTGCAGGACAGTTCTTTGTGGAAGAAAACAGGATCTCGTGTGTGTGTGTGTGCATGAGAGAGGGGGGGATGGGGAGAGACACCATTTGGATTTTTCACCCAAGGTGCCAAAATGCCCTGGGGCAAGCTACTGAAGGAACCACAGAGTCATGGGGGAATGGATAGAAGCACACACATTTGATTCTGCTTAGAACTGGATTTTGGAAAAACAGTTCACATTCTTGCAATGGATGTTTTCCAAGGGGTTCTTTGTACCAATTACACAGATGGGTCCTCTGCCAGTGTAGATCCAGCCTGGAGAGGGTTCTAGAGCTGCAACCTGGGAGCTGGTGCTCAATTCCCCTGCCTTGAAAAACGGAGTAGTCTTTTCCCATTCAGTTCCTTGCCAATGTCTGCAGTGGTGGGTGGGGTCAGAGGCAAAGGAAGGCAGGATAATGATACCTGTGAACAATAGGCTAGTTTCTACACACACACACACACACCTACACCCCCACCCACTCACCCCAAGTGATGGGATCCATTTCTGCAATAATTAGATTTGCCATCGGATTATTATTTCTGATATTTTCTATCTTGGCAGAGAGAATTTTCATAGAATCACAGAGTTGGAAGGACCTATAAGGCCATCAAGTCCAACCCCCTGATCATTTCAGGAATCATTTGAAGTAGCAACTCTCTGTACCTGGTTTCCGATTCATTCTTCTTTTTTTATTCTTTTTTTAAAATTCACTTTGAAATCATCGATAGTGTGAATGATACTTTTATCAGTCTACTTTCTATGGGGAATGAGGTGTTGATTGCAGGCAGCGGGGGGGGGACCCTGACTTGATTATCTGCCTTAATCTGCCTCCAGTGCACTTGAAAAGGAATGTAAAGAGGCAATCATTACAGAGTTCAAAATAAAGATCGATACCCGTGGAGACTCGTGAATAAATAGTGATGATAATATCAATAATTCTCTGCAAAAGCAAAAAACAAAAAAACAGAGATCGGAAAAATGAAAAGATATTTGAGGAAAAAGGAATTGGATATTGGATTGTTAACCACTAGGGAGCCACACTTAAAAATGAAATGTAAAAAAGGAGAGGATTCCATCCCCAACACACACACACCCTTCAAAGATTCTAGCCAGTCAATAACATTCAAGGAGGGCGTGAAGGAGGGCCAGACGAAATGTGTGACCTGGGGAGGGAGTGTGTGGCCTGTGAAGAGTCCTGAGGGGCAGATAGAGAGTCTTAGAGGGCCACAACTGCCTTCCCCCCACCTCAAGTTCCCCAACTCCAATGTAAAAGATCATCAACTGAAGAGCTAGAAATGGCCTTGAGTGTCCCATCACCATCAGGGAGGGCTGAACAGCAGAAGCCTCTCGTCCTTGGCCAGCTCTTGACTTCGAAGCATCCGACAACCCAGCAGCACACTCTGCTTAAAGAAGTGACAAAGAGCACTTCTGCAAAGATCAGAGAGGTAAGAGCAGAAGAAACCAGGCAGACAACGGAATAAAATAGAGTGGTAAGGAAGTTCTGCAAAGCCCTAACTCTCCACCGCAGTTTTTTTCTCTTTCTTTTCCCAGAAATTGCAAGGAGGGAAAAAAAAATCCCAATCCAACCTCCACACTGCTCATGCTGTTACCTTGACATTTTAAAAAAGGTGAGAAGCAGATAGAGCTATTTTACAAAACAAAACAAAAAATCCCACCCACCCCACCCCGCGAAAACACACTGTCCACATCCTGATGGGAATGTGTGGGCCAATCCCATCTGATGTGAATTAAACAGAGCCTTTTAATAGAAACACAAAGCAGCAGGTAACTATGGCAACCCTGTTGGGTATGGGTGTAATTATTTGGTGTCTTCTACTCAAATTGCTTTCCTCCCTCCCTGCCTGCCCTTATCACTCCAGTGCTCTGACTTGTATGGCACTAGGCGTCTGCCAAAGGAGTCTCTTAGGGATTAGGCCTCATTCGGCTATAATTGGCTGAGAACTGGGCAGAAAATTGGCCACTGGAGAACGGCGAGATTCGGGACTGAGTGATAAGCAGGAAGGCTGGGCCTGACCATCATAAGGGCAATGAGGACGAGGGGGGTCTGCATGTTCCTGGTACACACCAGCACCCGCGGCGTTGAGGAACAGGCACAAAGGGCTTAATTGTACCTATTAAGGGCTTAATTGTACCTATTTCTGCCAATACACCTACAAATACGGGGGCAGCAACAAAGAGCAAGTGACTGGAAATCATGTCCAAAGAGGCTCTCTGCTGACGCACCTGCGTGGCAGGGGAGTGCGCACGTGTCAGTCCAAGTGGCAGCACCAATTTCTTTCCCCTTCACCCCCAAGCCTGGCCCCCCTGAAAGTCTTCACCTGGTCCAAGTCGTAGGAACATGAATCCACACGCTGCCTCAAGACGTTCCACTTCTTTCCGCGGAACAAGCGCCACAGCGATGACAAGCCATAGATTTTGAGGCAGTAGAGCCTGGGACCAGAGGGGGGGGAAGCACAAAACCAGAGTGAAGAGAAAGCACCTCCGTTCCGGCCCCAAAACAACTCTCTAGGGGCTCGTGCTCCAACAGGGCTCTGCTCAGCCAGCTGACTGACTACGGGGTTCATTCAAACGGAGGCTTTCCACGTTCCTGGCTGAGCACTCCAGTGTGCATCTGCTGGAGGGAGACGGGTCCCTTCATCTATCCGTTCATGACAGGTGACAGTGAGGCCTAAAGCAGAGGTGGGCAACCTCAGACTCAGAGGCCAATTGCTGTCTTCTGGGCCTCACTATTTGGTCCTTGGGGTGCCCCTTCTCTGTAGGCCACGCCCCCCACCAGACACGCTTCATGCCCTCCTTCAGTGCTTCTGCCTGGCTGGCATGTGTCCTTCAAGTGTGATGGTGCCTCTAGCTTGCCTGGAGGGAGAGCTGGGTGCTTGTGTGCAGACCTGCGAGGCTGGCATGTGGCCCACTGTATGAAAGGTAAGAGCCATATCCACTGCTCTGCCCTCTTTCTGTTCTGCCCCTGCCCACTCGATGGCATGTGGCCTTTGCCTGCAAGGCAATACGGAAAAGGGGTCTCCACTCCTACCCTAAAGGCTCAGCTAATATTCTGCCTCAACAAAACATGCACCGTACAACATGTCTTGGAATGCTCTGCAACCCATGGGGGGCTCAGGGGGAAAGGCGTCAGGACTTTTTGGCAGGCAAGCCCATGTGGAAAAGTCTGAAAACCACTGCCTCACGCTACCCCCTGTATTAGCAGGCTTCAGGATAGGAATACCAAGGAACTGAGTCAAAGCACCTAACCATTTCTTCACGATCTGGAGCTCTTGAGCAACCTGTCATACTTAGCTAGGAGATGTAGCATAGCCCTTTCGTATCCTGTTTTTTATGTGTGTATTGCCTGGCATTATTTGATGGATCCCAATGCCCTCATTATGATATTATGCACTTGCTTTCCCGACCCTACTGTTATTGCTTTGGTATTGTTTCCTCCAGCCTGGTTCTTTATCTCTTATAATAAAAATGCAAAAAGAGGGTCAGGGACGGAGGGAAGCACTGATCCATTTAGCTTACCGGTGCCTACACTGGCTTGCCAGGCTTTCAGAAAGGAGCCGTTCCCAGCTCTGCCTGGAGATGCCAGTGACTGAGATTTCTGGCATGCAAAGCTGTGCTCTATGACTGCTACTGATCTGAAGCCCTTCCCCTTTTCAGAATCAGGAATCACTTTTTGACATTTCTGGCCAGATGTGTCTTCCCTCACGTCTCTTTTCCCTTTTCTCTCCCTCCTCTCATTCTCTTTAAAAGAAGGAAAGAAGGTGATGTTAGTGGCGCAACCCGCTTTAATGTGGGACATGACCAACTTGTAGGCCCAGTCCATCCACAGCTGAAGACTACCGCTTTCTATGAGGCTAAGACTGATAGACAAACGGTCAAGGAATATCACTTTGAATGAGTTCTGATCTGTAGGGCCTGTTGAACTGCATCCTAGAGTACTGAAGGAACTAAATGAACTCTCGGAACCACTGTGCTATATTATCTTTGCGAAATCGTGGAGGATGGGTGAAGTGCCAATGACTGAAGGAGGGCTAATGTTGTCCCTATCTTCAAAAAGGAGGAACCTGGGAACTACAGATCAGTGAGCATGACATGGATTCCTAGAAAAATTCTGGAGCAGATTATAAAGCAGTCAGGCTGTCAGAATCTTGAAAACAATGCAGTGATTACTAGAAGCCAACATGAATTTATCAAGAACAAATCCTGCCAGACTAATCTTGTCTCATTTTTTGATAAGGTAACCTCCCTGGTAGACTGTGGGAATGCTGTGGACATAATACATCTTGACTTCCGTAAAGCTTTTGACAAAGTGCCCCATGATATTCTGATTAGCAAGCTAGCTAAATGTGGGCTGGATGGAACAATTATCAGGTGGATCTACAGTTGGCTCCAGAATTGTACTCAAAGAGTGCTTATCAATAGTTCCTTCTCCAACTGGGGGGAGTAACGAGCAGGGTACTGTAGAGCTTGGTCCTGGGCCCAGTGTTCTTCAACATTTTTATTAATGACTTGGATGAGGAGATGCAAGGAATGCTTATCAGATTTGCAGATGATACAAAATTGGGAGGGATAGCTAATACCCTGGAAGACAGAAAAAAAATTCAAAGTGACCTTGATAGGCTGCCTGGAGCATTGGGCTGAAAACAACAGAATGAAATTTAACAGGGATAAGTGCAAAGTGCAAATGTGGCTGTAAAAAAAGGCAAATGCTATTTGAGGCTACATTAACAGAAGTATAGTTTCCAAATCGTGTGAAGTACTAGTTCCCTTCTATTCGGCGCTGGTTAGGCCTCATCTTGAGTACTACGTCCACTTCTGGACACCACACTTTAAGAAAGATGCAGACAAACTGGAACAAGAGGAGGGCAAGAAGGATGATCAGGGGACTGGAAAGAAAGCTCTATGAGGAGAGACTGAAAGAACTAAGCAAGTTTAGTCTTGAGAAGAGAAGACTGAGGGGAGATATGATAGCACTCTTCAAGTATTTGAAAGGTTGTCAGACAGAGGAGGGCAAAGAACTCTTCTCAATCATCCCAGAGTGCAGGACACAGAATAATATGCTCAAGTTGCAGGAAGCCAGATTTCGACTGAACATCAGGAAAAACTTCCTAACTGTTAGAGCCATACAACAATGGAACCAATTACCTAGAGAGGTAGTGGGCTCTCCGACACTGGAGGCATTCAAGAGGAAGCTGGACAACCAGTTGTCAGGTATGCTTTAAGTTGGATTCCTGCATTGAGCAGGGGGCTGGACTTGATGGCCTTACAGGCCCCTTTCCAGCTCTACTATTCTATGATTCTATGAGGCCTCCTGTGCATGACTGATTTTTAAGCAGCCACTTCCCAGTCCTTGTAAGCCATAGGGATGGATCTCAGACATCCATGTTCCACGGGCTAATTTGGCTCTGGAAATGAACAATCTAAAAGGCTCCTACTTGGAGGACTCTGTATTGTAAGTGAAGCTTCTTGCCACTCATCCCGAGGCTCCTGCATCAAATGCTCGACAGCTGTGACAGCCTTGTACTCCTGGTTTCCCATAGTCCAATGGGAAAAGAACGCCACCCTTTTTCATTCCCTGCCACGGTTTCCTTATAAGACCTTGCTTTGTATCCCTGGGCTTCTTTTCTCCAGTCGTCCTCCTTTGTTCAGATACAAAAGATGCAGCAAAGAACATTTTGTTTGGAATGGCCATAGTAAAAGTAACCCTGACGCACTCAGCATGAAATGCGCTATGCGTACATGCTCCCTGTTTTTTTCTGTTTGTGACAGTAAGGAGCACGGCACCCTCTAGTGGACCAGACAAGTGCAACACACTGACTTGTTGATCAGTAGAAAGCTGGGAAAGACTTTAGTTTACCTGAGACCCTGCAAAACAGGGTCTGGATCAGGCCAACGTAGTCCAGCATGTTGTTCTCACAGCAGCCAACCACATGCCCATGGGAAGCCCGCAAGCAGGACCTCAGCACAACAGCACTCTCCTCTCCTGTGGTTTCCAGCAAGTGGCATTCAGAGACATCCTGCCTCTGACCGTGGAGGCAGAGGACGGCCATTATAGCTCTCAGCCAGTGAAATCCTCCACGAATTTCTCTAATCCTCTTTTAAACCATCCAATTGGGGGCCATCCCTGCCACCTGTGGGAGCGGATTCCATAGTCTAACTATGTGCTGTGTGAAGAAGTCCTTCCTTGTACCTGTCCTGAATCTTCCCACATTTCAGCTTCATTGGATGTCCACGAGTTCTAATTATTATTTATTTATTATTTGATTTATATCCCGCCCTTCCTCCCAGCAGGAGAAGGAGTTCTAGTGTTAAGTGAGAGGCAGAAAAACTTTTCTCTGTCCACTTTCTCCACGCCATGCATAATGTTATACACTTCTGTCATGCCACCTCTCACTCGCCTTTCCTCTACGCTAAACGGCCCCAAATGCTGCAGCCTTTCCTCATAGGGAAGCTACTGCCAGTCAGAGGAGACAATACTTCATATGCTCTTTTCCAGCCCCCACTAGGAAAGTTAAGCCAGCACATGAGCAGAGCTTGGAAAAGTTACTTTTTTGAACTACAACTCCCATCAGCCCCAGCCAGCATGACCACTGGATTGGGCTGATGGGTGTTGTAATTCAAAAAAAGTCATTTTTCCAAGCTCTGCACATGATACACTGTACAAGATGTTTCACCATCTTTGTCCCAGTTCAGACACAGCCGTCCTGATCCAACGAGCCATGATGTGTTGGACCAGAAATGAGCCATGTGCCCCACACTCCTCCTTGCGTGCTTTACTTCAATATTTCCTGGTTTGCTAAACACACACTTTTCACTTTTCTATGAATCCGTATTAGGAAACGGTGGTTTGACCGATCCTTACAAACTAGGATGCCAAACTATAGTTTGATATTGGTTTGGTATCCTAGTTTGCAAGGGATCACTCAAACCACAGTTTCTTGGCTTGCATGTTTTGGAAGTTTTGGTTTAACAAACCAGGAAGTACTGAACTGAGGCAACTAATAGAGGGGAGGGAGGGAGGAAAGGAACAAGGAAGTGCACAGGAAAATGGCTCATTCCTGGTCTACAAAGTATGTTTTGTATTGGATTGCAGCCACTGTGTCTGAATCAGGCCAATATCTTATCCTTTTTTCACAACTAAGAGATAGGATAATTCTCCCTATTTTACAGGTGGAGAATGAAGGTTGAGAAGAAGCCTACTTGCCCAAAGGCCACTCAGTGAGCTCATGAATAGTGAAATATATTATCAGGCCCCACACATTGATGAGTAAAGAGGTCACTGTGATTTTCAGTACATGGGCATATGCCTAACAGCAGCAGGAAGGAAAACACACCCACCTGGCTCCATAGACATAAAAGCAGTAGATGTGAAAGGTCAGGAGTGCAATGATGTCAGAGAGGATGGAGAGGGCCACAGTCAGGCCTAGACAGGCTGATAAGCCAACATGCCACAGGATCCTCTCAATGAACGGAGACATCAGGTGGATATAGCCTGAACAAGGGAGAAAAGGAAAGAGCAACACTGAAAAGGAGTATCTCCCCTGAGGCTTCTGAAACACAGAAGGAATCCAAGGCTACCAAAAAGACAAATTTTCCACCTCCCACTAAGAAGGACAAAAACGAAACTTCTCATTAGATCTCCTCTCTGAGGGCTGACCCCATAGGATGGGGGGAGGGAAGGTCCAAGGGCCGCATTCTCTTCTGAGCAACCTTCTGAGGGCCAGTGGTGGGCGGGACCAGAGACAAAAGTGGGTAGAGCAACCAATGTACATTTTACCTTTTGTACAGTAGGCTAGTTTAATCTAGACACTCTGGAGGGCCAGATAGAAAGGCCTAGAGGGCCGTATTCGGCCCCAAGGCCTAAGTTTTCTCACCCTTGCCCTAGGGCAGCCTTGCCCAACCAGGTGCCCTCTAGATATTGCCAGGCTACAACTCCCATCATCCCTAACCAGTGGCCATGGTCGCTGGGAATGATGATCAGTTGGGAGTCCAAGACATTTGGAGAGCACCAGGTTGGGAAAAGCTGCCATAGGGGTTTGCATGTTGATTCAGAGCACCAAATCCCAGGAAGCGCATAGTACCCCTTTGCCTGTCTCACGCGGCAAGTGCACTTCAGCCTGTCAAGGTGAAGGATGGAGGAAGCAGGGTGGAGCGTGGTTGGTCAACGCCACCTTTGCGTCTCATTCAGCGAAAGTGCAGGGAAAGGCTGGAGCAGGTTTGGTTTAATTCTCCAGCGGCTAGCTTCCAAATTCACTCTGCCCTCCAGACTGGAAAAGCATATTTTGCCCCAGAAGCTGACCTCCTCAACGGGTGGTCAAACTCCATGACAGCCTTTGCCATGCCGGTCCCCTCCCATGCAACTCCTGCATGTTTGGCTTCATATCTTGGATTCTACAAATGCTGGAAACTTCAAGCACTTCCAGGTGCTTCCGGACTGTGGCTACTTTCAGGTGGGATTTCATACTGGCAAATTCAGGTTGCGTAACTGAAGTTAACTTGGACAAATCTGCTTCCCCAAAAGATCTCTTTTTTTGTGATAAGGAAAGTGACGGGAAAACGCACTCGAAAGTGTGGGACGACACCTAGGCAACAACCTCTAACCTCCCCGCAAACAAATCAGGATGAACGCTCAGTAAATAGCCAACTTTGTCTAACCTCCCTGCAAACATTTCAGAATAAATTATCAATTACTAGCCAATGTCGTCTAACCTCCCTGCAAACAAATCACGACAACTGTTCAATAAACTGGTTGTCTGCAAAGGACCTTTTTTTTTTTTTTTTTAAAGAGACTTTTCTGATCTTTTCCTGACACACCGGATTTTAATTTTTATCACAGGTGAAAACAGGCGCACTTACTAATCCAAAGGTGGATGTGATAAAGGAAGAACCGTCCCAACACTTGGTCCAAAGCTCTGTTCATTTTCAGACCGGCTGGCACGCCCATCAGCCACTGCAGAAGATCTTGGAGCTGCTGGGCCACATGCTGTCAGGAAGGAGGAGACAAAACAGCCGGAGTTAGCGGAAAGCTGTTCTGCTGTGTGTGCAAAGCACTCCCTGCAAAAAGCCGAGATCATCTGAAAGGGTTTGTTACTCTTTCCCTTGTGGAAGGAAAAAGGGAAACGTTCTCATGGTTGCACTGGAAACATCCAGCATGTTTGGATTACACAGCAAGCTTTGTTGGTGGGGCTGGATTTTATTTTTCCATGTCAGGGAGGGGGGGGGAAATGCTTGACAGTAAAAAATAAAATAAAGGCAACTTTTCCAGAAATTGGATTGCCAGTTGGCAACTCAGCAAAAATTCAGAATTATAGGAGAGCAAGTGGTCTGCAGAAAAGTAACACCGAGCACCTTAGGAAGAGTTAGGAGTGCGAATGAGGTGGAACGGAATGGAGATATGGATTAGGTCCATCAAGATCAGTGGGCCTAAGAATACAGTATTCTCTGCTGCACTGTGACCTAGACTTGCAAAGGGCGGGAGGGAAGGTAGCCAACGTGGGAATGAAGGGAAGAGGAGACCTGAAAGGTGCATTAGAAACCCATTTATAAAGGCCCAACACATTTCAAATGGTAGGACTCTTACATGAGAACGTAAGAGCCCTGCTAGATCGGCCTATAGCCTACCTAGCTGAAGAGTCTGCTATTACAGGGGCCAACCAGATGGCTGCGGGAAGCCCACAAGCAGGTCATGAGTGTAACAGCCCTCTCCCCATTTGTAATTCCCAGCAACTGGTATTCAGAAAAATACTGCCTCCACTACTGAAGGTTAACATCGCCATCATGACTAGAAGCTATTGAGAGCCTTATCCTCAGCGAATTTGTCAAATCCCCCTTAAAAGCTGTCCAAGTTGGTGGACATCGCTGTATCTTTGATGCAGCAAATTTCATAATTTAGCTTTGCAGCTAAAGCAATCCTGCATGCTCTCTGCTGCCGCTAGTCAGTAAGAATGACCTCCAGGCAAGCAGGCGGGATTTTTTTCTTTTCTTTTTTACAAAAATTGGTGCTTTATTTTCTTTTTTATAATGATTAATACAAGTGCAACAAAATGTGTGTGGGATAATTACTATTGTGCATTTCCAAGGCTGATTTATTTATTTATTTGTATTTATATCCCATCTTTCCTCTAAGGAGTTCAAGGTGGCGTACACGGTTCTCCCCCTCAGGTTAGGCTGAGAGGCAGCGACTGGCCCAAGGTCACCCAGTGAGCTACATGACTGAGTGGGGATTTGAACCCTGGACTCCCAGCTCCTAGTGCAACCCTCTAACAATTACACCACACCGGCTCTTCTTTATATAGAAGATAAAATATTCAAGACTGTGGGGGTGTCACATATAAAGAAAAGAGTTGCCTCTTTTCAAGCATACCTAATATGACTGAGTCTCTCAAGTCTTTGAAAGTATATGGAGCTTTCTACCGTGAACTACAGATACTAACCTTTAGAAATCTGCTATTCTTTAGATGTAAGCGCATTGTTTTACTTACAACAACAGAGTCCTATTTACAGTAAAGTATGGCTCATGCCTAAAGACATATTCCCAAGATAAGTAGTTCTGCTCTATTTATCAGTTGACCTAGAGACATTCATGAAGGGCATTCTGCAATTTATCTGGTGCCTCGATAGTGGCAGTTCAGGATTCTCCCCTCCCTAAATATTTAATTGTTTTGAAAACCTTCATCTGAAGCATCAGTGATAGACACAGCTGGGATGGATTTGTGTTCAAGTAGCAACAAAAAATGATCTTGGGAACAGCTTAGGAGATGAGTTTTATGTCTACCTTCAAGGTCACTTGCAACATTACTCTTTGTGTCCACCGAAGCGGCTGACAAGTAATTGCCAATACCCTGCAATGCAGTGGCTGGACCACTTGCCCCCTCCTGACTCCTTAACACCTTGATGTTGCCTGAGCAGAGCTAGCTGGCAGTACTTTATCGGGGATGATTCTGACATCTGGGGTGCCTTGGATGGAGTTGGGCGTACAGCACTCATGTCTCCTTTACAACCTCTGTCCTTCACACAGCACAGAGTGAAACTATGGTGTTCGCTCCAACAAGAGACAGTGACGGCCACCACCTTGGATGGCTTTAAGAGGGTCAGACAAACGCATGGAAGATAAGGCCATCAATGGCCCTAAGCTACAATGGCTATGGTTCTGCCTTCATTGCCAGAGACAATTTGCCTCTGAATACCAGTTGCTGGGAATTGCAGTTGGGGAGAGTGACATTGCGCTCAGGTCCTGCTTCTGGGATTCTCATGGGCATCCAGTTGGCCACTGTGAGAACAGGATGCTGGACTAGATGGGCCATTGCCCTGATCCAGCAGGGCTCTTCTCAGGTTATGTCCATTCTGAAAGCAGACGGAGATTCTATTTCTCCAAGGTCTGCTAGACAAACGTCTCTTTGCTCTCACTCTTCCCTTTAATGGGCTTACAGCACCTCCCGAAATGGCCAAACACAGTTACTGTGCTTCCTGCTATCCCCACAATGCATCTGGCGTGCAGGACGAGTAAACTCACTTTCCCCACCCCTCATACAATGCTGTCTTCGGAGTACACTATCCCCTTCCAAACGCTGCCTCCATATTCGAGAGTCACCCTGCCACACACATCCTGCACAATTTAAAGAGGGAAGAATTTATGTGCATCTGGTCACGAGATGGAAATGACGCGAAGGGAACTGCAAAACAGCATGGGACACTCATGCCAAAGGATTAAAACACACACGCACACGGGAACAAATCCTTTCAATGCTACACGTTTTATTCTCAGGAGCACTCTAGTGCTGCTGTAGTCATGCAGCACAGCTGCTGTGAAGGCAGCAGCAGGCAGGCTGGGTTGGCGGAGAGCCTGGCGTAGGGTCTAGCGACAGGAGGGTCTGGACGATGCTAGTGGGAAGGGGGAGGTTGAGATGATCGAAGGCCAAGGAGCCTGGGAGGGCTGAGTTCCATGTGCTAAATCAAATTGAACCAATATTTGGCTGCAGATCTCTAGTTTCTATGATTTATGGACTGAGGTTCTCTCCATATTTGCCACATTGCTTTCAGCAATCAAAATTCAGCCACAGGCTAGAACAGTTTTCATTAATAACTGCTTTGCTCCCAGCTGAGGCCTGGCTGGCTACGATCCAGGGCTGATCTGTGCCGCCACTGACTTCCATCCTTGCTTTTTCAAGAGAAGAGCAAGACACTTTAAAAATAGATCTTGTTTAATATTTAGAGCATTCACTGGAATTAAAGATTGAAACATCTGAGAGTGCCGTTCTAGAGGGAAGTTATTTTGTGGTGCGGCACATGTTTGAATCACTTGGGGTCTGCATGTCAGTCCACAGGATTGCAGATCCATAAAGCTGTGGTTTGCAACATAGCCTGGTATGTACCCCATGGTGCTTACTGAACAGTTTTGGAATGGATCTGGGGTGGGGTGGGTAACCCACAGCCTAAAATAGACAATGCTTTTAGCTGCAGTCATTCATATTAAGAGTGCCTGACACAGAGGATTCAGGGCTGGTCTGAAAAACGTTGGTGACTGAGGTGGAAAATCCATATGGCATTCAAATGCCGACATGGGGCACAAGGCACTAGAAGAGGGGTGGGGACCCTCCAGTTTGTGAGGCCATTTTCCCCAAACCTCGCTCATCAGATGGCATCACAGATGCCCGGGTGAAATGTGGACTTGAACTCTGATCATGCCTCTTGCTTCTCTGGATGGAGAACAGAGAGGGATGTATGCATGCGTGTGCAGAAACTAGCCTGTACCACAATGAAATTCACATTCATTGGCCACACCCACTTTTGCCTCTGGCCCCGCCCACTACTGGCATATGGCTGCCCGAAGGTTGCTCGGAAGGGAATGTGGCCCCCTGGCCGAAAGGTTCCCCCCACCCGATTTACACTTCGTCACATTTGTGTCTCGCTGTTCCTCAGAGTGGCACATATTGAATCAACCCGTTTTGTCCTCATAACAGTCCCGACAAGCCAATTTTTTAAAATTATTGAAATATTTATAATCTGCATTTTTGTACAAGTATATCAAGGCAGTAGATGACGTACAAGATAACAATAAAACCAGTAAAAGCATCACTAAACCCAACATTAAAAACATCAATAAAATGTCAGTAAATATTGGTTGCTTTATTGCAAAGGCCTGTCTGAACAAGACAGTTTTCATCAGATGCCTAAAAGGAGGCAGGGACGGTTCCTGTTGAACCTCTGCTGGAAGGGACTTGCCCAGGGCAGGACCTGCCGTACTAAAGGCTCCGTCCCTAGCCAAGGCCAACCAAACCTCAGGAGCTGTGAGGAACCCACCGGAAGTGCCCCATCAGAGGATCTCAGTGATCGAGGTGGAGCTCAAGGGATCAGATGGCCCTTAAGACACTCTGGGTCCAAGTTGTCTAGGGCTTGGTGAATTAACACAAGTACCATGAACCTTGCCCAGTAGCAAATCAGCTACCACTGCAGCTCTCTGGAAAGAGACGTACAAAGAGATGCTGTCTAGGGCCAAACCAGATGTTACGCCATTCACATAATTATCAGTTGCACAAATCAGTTGTGTAAATTTCAGCTAGCTGGGGGAGAGGTCCAGATGAGAAGGCTGGCAGGCCAGGTGTTTATATGGCTTTAACCCTTTGCCACATGCAAAGGGTCTCTACTTCACACAGGCAACTGCTTCAGAGCCTGTGGCAAGTGACCCACCACAGCATCCATGCTGATATTGTATTAGTTAATGCTCACAGGGGGATGGCTCAGCCAAAAACTTACATCAGCCATTGGAACAAGGGCGTTGGCTAGGTGACCAATCCGATTCTTCTGGTACAGCCAGGACATCAGCAATATCCCCAGAGCCACATCGATCAGGAGAGAAACAAAGATGTTGGCTTTTCTGAAACCAGGGCACAAATAAATAAATGCAGGTTCAATACCAGAGAGAGAAACAGATGGATCTCTGACAGTAGACACTTTCCCTCCCAACACTGCTGTCGTAAACCACCTTGGAATCAGTTCAGCAGCTAAGGCCCTCCTCCGGGTACCAACACATCAGGAAGCCCGGAGGACAGTTAAACGATCTAGGGCCTTTTCTGTAGTGGCCCCTGAATTGTGGAATAGCCTCCCTGAAGAAATACGCCTGGCGCCTACGCTGCTATCTTTTCGGCGCCAGGTTAAGACCTGGCTATGCTCCCAGGCATTTTAATGTGTTTACTTTTATATTTCTGTGGTTTCTGTTTGTGTTTATTATTGTTCGGCTGTTTTTATTATGATATTTGTATTTTAATCTTTTTGTACACCGCCCAGAGAGCTATTCGCTATGGGCGGTTTAAAAATGGAACAAATAAATAAATAAATAAATAAATAAAAAGGTAGAAGATAAAAATGCTTTTAAATAAATAAACAAATGGCTCATTAAAATGTAGGCAGGAGCAGTTATCTTCTCAAGTAGTGGTTCCCAACCTTTTTTCCCCACGGACCACTTGAAAATTTCTGATGGCCTGGCAGACTGATTAATTTTTCTGACTGTTGTAGCTATTGTGCGGTGCTAGATGCTGAAAGATTTCAAATTGAATTCCATTGCTTCTTTTATTTTTTATATTCTAATATATTGTATTACAATCTGCATTCCATAGAGCTCAAGTTGCTATACAATAAGATACAATATGAGAAATGAAAGAAGCGTTCAAAATACAATTAAAAACCGATATGAATATTTGAATGTGGACCACCTCAGTGAGCTCGTGGACCACAGTTTGAGAGCCCCTGTTCTAAAGTACGCTGACCAACATTGAAAGAATAATTCGGCACACGGTATGGAATGGTATGATCTGATTTATTATGGAGAAGGTCTGAAAAGCTGATTGTTGTGCCCTGTTTGACTTTCATAATCTGTTTCTGTATCTGGAATTCTTTTTGATGTGCTTCATACAAACTTGTTGGAATTGAGCCATCATATTAAACCTGGTTTAGACCTCAAAACATAATTTTAAATTTCCAAACACGTAAGTAGACCATGGCTTAGAGCTGCTTCTTTGCTTGCCATCTGCTCAGCCCTCCAGTCTCTGGAAGTAAAGCAACAAAAGCAATGATAACTGTCAATTCAGACATCACACCAATCCATAGTTTGAAGTGGTTTTGCAAACCATAGTTCCTGATTCCTGATAGTCAGCCAATCCAAACGATGGTTTGCCAATTCAGACATCACACTAAGTACACTGTAGCTAGGCGTCCTTAACCATGGTTTGCCATGATGTCTGAACTGAGCCAATATCTAAATACCCTGTAGAATTATTTGAACAGTGACATCAACACTGATACCAATAAGATTAAATATACAGTTGAAATGCACCCCTAATTTCATTTTTGGCTTCTCAACTACCTTCCTCCAACCTTCTTGGAGGATGCTATTTCCTTATTTTGATTACTGCAACTATTAGAACTCTTCCCCTCTGGTTACCACCGCAAGGATTCTGCAAAAATGAGGCCTGATTCATGGAGCCACAGCAGCAGTGGCAACATCTTGTGTTACCCAGCACTTAATGGCATTTATCTGTGCCCAGCACAGCACAGCACAGCATTCTGCCCTGTCTCCTGCAAGTGAAATCCTCATGCATCCTGATTTTCAGCTGCAGGACAGCTTCTGGGGCTCTGATGGACCTGAAAGGCCCAGCATCACTTGCCATGTTGAGGCAGGCACAGGAACCAATTCTGGTCAAACTATCTGCACACCCCCATTGCGAGGAAGGACTATAGCTCAGTGGTAGAGTATCTGCTCTGCATGCAAAAAGTCCCAGGTTCAGTCCCTGGCGTCTTTGGATAGGGTCGGGAGAGACTCCTGCCTGCAACCCTGGAGAGCCACTGCCAGTCAGTGTAGACAATACTGAGCTAGATGGATCAATGGTGCTGACTCACTATAAGGCATCCAATGTTCCAATAGCTGCATTATGCCAGCAGATCCTGCATGCATCTAGCAGAGTGGTCCACAGGACTGGGACAATTCATTCAGTGACAGTTTAAAAAATTAAAAAAATTGGATATGGGCTTTCTGAGCTAAAAAGTTTCAAAACTCTACCCTGAAAAAACAAATTGATTCAACTAAATACACAAACAAACAGATTCAAATAAATATATAAGGAATACATTGGTGCGGTTGGATCCTGAAATGCTGGATGTTCTCAAGAGGGCATCTGAGTTAGCTGCAGCTGAGGAACAGAGCTGAGGCAGGTGCTTGTACAAATGTTGCACAAATTTTCCCAACAGCTGCGCCAGTGCTTGCCAGCCCTGTTTCCTGGGCAACTCTCTATTTTTGCTAGATAGAAATGGAAGTTGTGTGGGTGGCAATACAGGGGTGCAAATAAAAGATGTTCCAAGGCCCAACGTGAGTTTCTCAGGTGCAGGAGCATTTGGTACAGAAACACCATGGAACAGAAACATGTTTCCAGAGAACGAGAGAGAGAGAGAGAGAGAGAGAGAGAGAGAGAGAGAGAGAGAGAGAGAGAGAGAGAGGGAGGGAGGGAGGGAGGGAGGGAGGGAGGGAGGGAGGGAGAGAGAGAGAGAGGGAGGGAGGGAGGGAGGGAGAGAGAGAGAGAGAGGGAGAGAGAGGGAGAGAGACTGACTATCAAATAGCAACTGGACAACATGATAAGAGTGTTCCATCTCACCCGTAAAAAACAACAAAGCCAACCCCCAGCACTTCTGTGCTATAGTTCATCAACATTTATCAGCATTTGCCAAAGTATTTGATCTTTTCACATCAGGCAAGTCCAGACGTAATGGGTAACCACAGTTTGTGCTATGTTCATGAGCCTGTACAAGCCTTGGGCTCAAATGCTACTACCACTCTTCCCTTCTGCTTGCATGGCCATGGTAAAAAGATTTGGATGCTTCCATTTCCACTTTTGAATAAACCATAGTTCCCCATTACATCCAAAACCAGGGAACTGTGGTTTGTTAGACCAGGCCGCAATCAAACTGCAGGTTCAGATCCTGGCTTGTTCCAACAAACCACAGTTCCCTGAATATTTTGGACATAACTGGAGACTGTTTGAAAGCATACGTGAAACCTTTCAATCTCCTTGCAGCCATGCAGGAGGAAAGAAAGGGAGGAATGCAGAAACCCATAGCTTGTTCAGGCACATTCACACAGCACAAATTTGCATACCATGATTTCCCATTATGTCTGACTGGCCCATGGACTTGCCTTCTGAGGAATATCTGTGTGTTGCAGAGTATTCTGCGAAGTATTCTAGGAAACACACTCCATTCACATGGGGTACTGGTGAGGCCTGTTGTGCCTCACCGTTGCACTGTGTAAACTGAGAGCCCACCGTACACCACATCCAACATTTCCACGCATATGCTCATTGCAGAGGAAGATGAATAACAGTAGGCAAATAGCCTTTCAGAGAATCCTATTTGTTATTAATGAACTTCTCAATAAGCAACCCAGATAGGCTTCCTAGAAACCGCAGGGTTCACTGGGACAGTTTGAGATGTACTATTTTCTTACAAGGTATACCACTTAAGTTGGGAAGAAACAAAAAAGGATTCACCAGTCATAGATTATGCAAGGGCAAGAAGAAGCTGTGTTGCTTTGTGATCAAATCTAATACTTGAAGGTTGACATGTGGCTGAAGTATAAAGAAATGAGAGGATTCAAAGACTAGACTAAATCAACCCAACCCAACATTTCTGTGCCAAGATAAGCTGAAACCTGCAACTTATATCAACGAGGCAGGAGCAGTCAATTTGCATCTCTTTGCCTGCTTTACATAATATATTCATAACCTGCTTTTATGGGATATAGGGAGGGGTAGGAAGAAGCAAGGAGACTGGAACCTTGTATCAATGGAAACCTTAATTTCCTCATGCTCCTGCAGTAACAGCTGGTGCATTAGGGGGTGCGGGGCACTGCCCCACCAACCTCAGTCTGCCTTCAGCCACCCTCCACCTGCCTCCCTTTTTACTGTCTGCTTCTCAATCTCAGCACTGCCATAGCAGAACTCTCCAGGGAGAAGGACGGGGGACAAAACTAGAATTACTTGGCTCTGCCTGTCATTAGCTCTGGTTGTCACCGGCTCTGGCTGCGCCTGCTGGTAGCCACTCCACCTTCCGCCCTATCATCCCCAGTCGCCATCAGCCACCACTGTGCTCCTGACGTCTGAGATTCACTAGTCACTGCTTACAAGTGTTCACATCTGTCTTGAAAGCTGTAAGGGCTAGAAAGCTGTTTCTTTTTAAAAGGCTGCATTTGTGCAGTTGTATCTACCTACCAGCCTCTCACCGATCAGCATGTACCAGCCAGACATAGCCAAAGAGAGACAAAGAGAGCGCACAAATATCCCACTGGGCTGTGCCCAGGGCCTTGGGCACGTTTGGTTCCTGGCTGGCGTTACTGATAGCAACTGGGAGAAATCATGCCTATCTCTGTGAGGTGCATAGTATGTTTTGGTGCACATAACACAGGCAACCTGGGTGCAAGACTGTTCACATTGAGCAAGAGAATCCCCCCGCAAAGGCCCTACCTCGTCAGCTGGATCTGATTTGGAGCCTTCCTCTTGCTGCTGATGACTTGGAGGTGCTGCAGCCGGTGGCCCAACTGCTCACAAGTTGACAGCTTGCTCCAGATGACAGACAAAGGCCAAAAGGTCAGCGCTCTGGATTAAAAAAAAGAAAGACAAAAATGCCCACCAGTGAAAATGCTTGTGCAAAGCTTCCACACCTCTCCAGCCAAAAACCACCCATAAATTCTAAAGCGCTTGAATGGTAATGTTTCCTAGTTCATTTAATACGCATCATCACTGTTATGCTTTCCCAGCTTTAAATATAACCATTCTCTGATCAACTGATGCAAAAGAAGCACTCCCTCAGATACCTGCAGTGGACGTTGGCCCCGACTGCGTTGTGGCTGGACAGATGCAATTTAAATGGCTTGGAACTGGAGTCCCTTTGAGACCGTCTGCGCCTGCATGACCCAGCCTGGCTATTAAGATCAGTTCTGTGCTGTTGTTCCCCACCACCACCACATGAAGTAAGGCAGGCAGTGCCAGAAGCAGGGCCTTTTCAGATGTAGCCCCCTAACCACTAGGAACTCCCTTCCTAGAGAGATTTACTTTCACTTTTCAGTGCCAAACAAAACCTTTTTTAAAATTTGCCAAGAGCTCTTTTAGTTTTGTCTCTTGGTTTTTATGCTGGTTTTTAAATGGTGGCTGTGACTTGTTTAAGTAAGTCTCACGCATCCTTCTAACCTCATCACGCTGCCATTTCCTTAACCATAACCCCCCCATGAAACTGACGTGTTCTGGGGAAAACAACATGTATCAGTTTCTTTACTGTTTAAAACCTCAGACTGTGCACCAGTGTTGGGCTACATAGACATCCTTTCAAAGTGCAACTCCCCCATCTCCAAATGATGCAGCAACAATGGGAGCAGGAAAAAGGGGCAGACAGGTGGGATTTTCTCAGCACGGATGAACCTGACAAGGATATCCCCATGCTTCTGGGAGGAGAGCGCTCTCTCTCTCTCTCTCTCTCTCTGTGTGTGTGTGTGTGTGGGAGAAAGGAAGCCATTCACAAATGGGGACAAATCGGGGAGCAGGGATGAGTGGGTGGGAGACTAAAACTCCATTTTCAGATGGAACACATCTGTTCACGAGAACACAAAAATGTGCAAGAAGTTTTCAACATCAGATACGAGGCCATTTCAACCAGCATTACTGTTTTTCACAAAGGCCGCCCAGCAGCAGGAGGCCCAGAAGTCCTGGTGCTAAATCAATGCAATTTAAATGATCTTGATTCAAAACAACTAAAGCAGAACAGACGAGAGTCTAGGGATGTGTGCTGGTGTGAAAACATATTGATGGAAGTGATAAAATACTGAAATTAATTTACTATAGTGGCCGTCTACCCCACCCCTGAACCTAAGAGCAACTTTGCTAATTTCCATGACTTGACTTACTTAGGGGACCAGCAGGGGGCAGCTTTTATGAGATACCACCATCCTTTTCTAGCCACTCTCCATGCATCCTTCATCCAGTTTTCATACCCACCAGAACTCCAACAGACCTGAATGCAGACATGTCCATAGGATTTATACCTATTGCCTTTTGCCAATAAGTGGCCATTTTAGCCTACAAGCAAGGGGATCACTCATGAATGGCCAATGCTTGGATCAGCACTGCCAGTCATGCCTCCCCTTTCCTCATTGCTACCTAGTTGTCACACAAGTGTATCAATTCAGAATAACCATGCGGCTGGTGAAAACCCAAGCAGAATTCATGGTAGGCAGCCCTCGGGACCTGTTCAGTTACCCTTCACAAAAGGTTTGTCAGGTTCAAGCCCAAAGCCTCACAGCCCATCTCTGTCTGCCCCACCCCAGACAACTGAAGTGCATCCCAGGTAAATGCAGTGGAGTGAGATTTCCTGCTCAGATTCCCTGCGTTATTCCAGCCTTTGCTGCAGCCCACCACCTTGAAGCAAAATGAGCACATCGCTGTTAATTTGACCTGCCTGGTAACAACATCGGAAGTGACAGAGGGGACAAAGTGTCGTTTGTTGATTGCGCTAAGATTCAGTTGGAGATGGGGTGTGTGTGTGTGTGTGTGTGATTGATTACCTAGAGGCTAACTGCTCATCCTGGAGACTTATACACACAAAGCCATGATGGAAAACATAATTTCCTTTTATTATTTTCTTTTATTTCAGAATTGTAGTCCGCAGGACCTTGTTTTACCACGACAGAACTCCAAAGCACAAAGAGAATTCTCAATAAAAACAGAAGTATGGGTTTTTTTTTAATTTTACATGTTTATATCTAAGATCCAGGGTTGTAACCTGTAATCAATTAATCAGCTACAGTCCTGTTGATCAAGTAATAAAGCACCTCTGTTTAATGGAGCAATACTTTATATAAGATACTATTAAACTTAATCAATAATCTGGAATTAGCAGCCAGTATAAAATGACACTGGATTATTCAGGATGGTAAAATCCTATGAGAAGCACTAAAGTGCTTTTCAAAAACAGTGGCCACAAGTTTCTGCTTGTGAGACACTGAAATCTAGAGAAGCCATAAGTGTTGCTCTGGGAGAAAAAGAATTTATTTCTCCAACAGCACAATTAACCTGTTAACCCGAGAACACAACAGGGACTTCTGAATTCTTTAATCCAGGATTAAGATTTCTGCTTGATATTTTAAATACAGAGCAGAAAGACCAGCAAGGATTACCAAGAAACTCTTAAACCCCTGTAGTTGTTTTCAATGGAGTCATTATATCTGTAATAACATATCAAAAAGCTTTCCATAAGGCTTGTAATAATGTATTTCTGCTGTTTTATCCCTCATAGGGATTAATTTCTGCAATACTTACATAAAACAGGATAAATAAAAAGGAACCCTCATGGAATCTTCCTTTATTTTTTCTTCCCATTATTTTTTGAAATGGCTTCTTTTGGTCTGAATATCATTCCAGACACATGAAAACCCATAGAATTTTGTGGTCATACAAAAGGTAAAGGTAGCCATGTGGCCCCATCAGAAAAAAAAGCGAAGTCCATATTAAGGCAATCTCTTTATCTACCCAGCCAAAATATATCAAAATAGTGTGCAAGCTTTTCAGTTCTGCAGAACTCTTTAATTATCTATCTTCATCATATCTAGGCTGATTAAAGGTTCTGAATAACTCAAACGTTTGCATACTATTTGGTGATATTTTGGTTGACCTAATGAAGGCATTGCCCAAATATGGATTTTACAATTTTGTGGGAAGTTAATAGAGAGCCACATCTGCATTTTTGGGGGTGGGGAGAGACTTGTAAACTCCCTCCCCTTCTCTCTGATCCTAAAAAATAACTGAAGCTGTATGAATTTATCCACTACTATTTGGGTAGTATTCCATATTAGTCATATTCAGTGTTGACCACAAGATGGTGCCAAAGGGCAGGCTGTAGTTCAAATAGGCACACTATTTCCTTGAATGGAAATAAGACTGCCTTCAAGTCAATTCCGACTTACGGCAACCCTACGAATAGGGTTTTCATGGTAAGCGGTATTCAGAGGGGGCTTACCATTGCCTTCCTCTGAGGCTGAGAGGCAGTGACTGGCCCAAGGTCACCCAGTCAGCTTCATGGCTGTGTGGGGATTCAAACCCCGGTCTCCCAGGTCATAGTCCAACACCTTAACCCAGCCTTTTTCAACCAGTGTGCCTCCAGATGTTGTTGGACCACAGCTCCCATCAGCCTCAGCCAGCATTGCCAATGGTCAGGAAAGATGGGAGTTGTGGTCCAACAACATCTGAAGGCACACTGGTTGGGAAAGGCTGCCTTAACCACTACACCACACTGGTTCTCGCACTATTTCCTTACAACAATCTAAATGCCTTCCCTAAATCCACGCACTGTGTGTAGCCTATGCTGCTGTATGGGGGGGGGGGAACCCAGTGAAATACATTTCTATACAGTCATCCATTTACAGTGAGCATTCATTCAGTTCTCCAAGCAAAAGCTGAAATACTTCACTTCCATTGAAAAGCTGCAGACTCTTTGTCTTACATAGCCCAGGATCATCTCCTGTGAGCGGCAGCAGCTCTCCAGGGGGACCAGTGGGTACTAGCAATATTCATACCAGATGATTCCCAACAGTTCTGTGATCTCGCTTTCAGCAAATGAACAGCAAAGACACAAACGATAAAACAATTAAAAACTCTGAAAAACATTTAAAATAATTGCAACACAGATGCAGGCTGGGAAAGATCTCTATTTAAAAGGCTTCTTGGAAGAGGAAGGCCTTCAGTAGGCATCAAAAAGACAACAGAGATGGTGCCTGTCTTTAATGGAAGGGAATTCCAAAGGGTAGGCACCACAACACTAAGGTGGTATCTGCAGGAAGCTCTCGCCTGCAGAGCGCAGGGATCAACTGGGTATATAAGAGGTGAGACAAAGCAAAAAGCTTTAGCTGTTATCTACGTTAGCCAAGATGCACCAGCATGCACAAGACTGTAGCTTCACACAACCCCCCCCCCGCAATGGGCATTCAAAAATACACTGAAAGTGACAAATTTTACACATCAGCCAGAAAGTATAAACTAAAACTAGCTGTAATCTTTTATGACAATATTATTCGGTTGGAAACCTGTTGATCGGTTCTACTCCCCATAGCCTGAAGCTACACTTGCTGCTATGGTTTGCTCATGAATGCTTTAGGTAAGTCGTATCCAAACGGAATTAATCAAAGCTGCCCTTTGCCAGCTTGGAAACAAACCTTCAGTTCCCCCTGGTTTTGGCAGCACAACATGATCTCGCTTGGCGGCCTGCCACACTTTACAGGCAAGCGCTTTGAAACTTCACATCCATTCAGAATTACGTTTGGGAGCTAGTCCTTTGTCATGCTCCCAGGGCCTCTCATTGAAAGCAGAGGAGGGGGGGAATGAACATCAATGGCATTTCGACAAGGCTGGGTACTGCGGTTACCATTCATCATCATCATCATCATCTTATTTGTATGCCGCCTTTCCACATAAAATTGTGCTCAAGGCAGCTTACAAAAAGGTAAACAAAAACACATCTCAAAAACAATTGCAAAAACAATTTCCTAATAACAAAACATATTCCCCCTGCACTGCTCCATGGAATGATGTAACCGCATGAAGAGAGTGTTGGACCAGGACCTTGGGAGACCAGGGTTCAAATCCCCACTCATCCGTGAAGCTTGCTGGGTGCCTTTGGGCCAGTCACTGTCTCTCAAGCTAACCTACCTTACAGGATATTTGCGAGGATAAAACAGAGAGAGGGAGGCCCATGTATGCCCCCTTAGCTCCTTGGAGGAAAAGTGGGATATAAACGTCCTAATAATAATTAAGAACAACCACAAGTGGAGACTGGTCTATTAGGGCAAATAGGGGGCACTGTTCCACTAGCCTTAGTCTGCCTACAGCCAGGCTCAACCTGCCTGTCTTCTTTTTTACAACCAGGCCAGAGGGTGGCCCTGGCCGCCATCTTCCTCCTCCTCCTTACTGTCAGTGTTGCCCTGGTACAACTCAGCAAAGATAGGGACAAAACTAGAATGAGTTGACTCTGCCTATCATTGGCTGTGGCTTCACCTATCGGTGGCTTCCCTGCCTTCCGCCCAACCAGTCCCTATAGGCATCAGCCACCATGGATGTGCAGCACTGTATGTAACAAACCCCCAAATTCCTGATTTTAGCTATGCAGGATCTGTGTTTGATTTTGTTCCATCAGATGTGACATACCTGCTTTTACAGACTCCAGAGACAAGTGAAAGCAGGCATGTTATCAGCATGCATGCAGGAACAGAGGCCTGTTTCAACAGTTCCACAATAATACTGGCTTCGACGCCTTCCGACTGCCAGTGGGTGACCTTGATGGGCCCCTCGTCATACCTGTCCTTCATGAACAGTAACTTGCTTTTTGCAACCGTGTCAAACACGGCTGCTACTTTGGAAGCCTCCACTGCCGTCTGATCAGAAAAAGCGGCTGCGTCCTGCGGGGGGTGAAGCTGCGAAAGCATCACTTTGCGCTGGTCGTAATACACCAAGATGATTTCATCTTCCTTGTCGCCATCGGCCTGTTTCCGAGTGGCGAAACAGCTCCAGAACTTGCTTCCTTTCTCCTTGCTGAGCTGGATCCAGGTGTCGTGTGAAAAGATTGTGCCAAGGTCTTCAAGGACGCTGTCCAAACTCTCCTCCGTTGCTTGCTTGCTCGTCGTCCAAGAGCCCAGCACAGACAGCTTTACCTGCGTTGCGTGTTGCATTTCGGACAGATACTGCTTCACCTGGCCGGGAATGAAAGGGAAGTGGATCACCGCCAGAACAACAGCGGAGTTCTGTTCTGGAATCCATCGTCCCACCAGCAGGCCGCTTTCCGCTGCGGAGCAGCAAACGGGGAAGAAGACTTTCAGCACCATGATATGGAAGCTTGAAAACCCGAAAGCCTAGAGACAAAACATACAAAAAATAATGCTCAGTACTTGTGGGTCCAAGCACAAGGGGCAAATCAAGAGTGTCAATGTCAACAATAGTCGGAGCCTCCCAACTGAAACATGCACAGCTGTTACTGTAGTTAAGAGGCAGGGCTAGTGTCTTTTGAAGATGGCAAAAGAATTACAGGTACCTAGAAAGGTTTTGCAAAAGCCGTAAGGTTTAAACACACTCCTAAAATGTAGATGGAGCAACTAAATGAAGCTGTATAGCCGGCATGGAAACTACACACACGCACACCTTAACAGTTAAGCTAACAGTCACAAGAACTGCCACAGTGGGTCAGATTAATCATCCAAATTCTACATCCAATTGTTAGTTATACTTCAAAACAAGGAGTACAAATCCCTTAAATAAAATATAGACCACATTCAAAACATACACTTAAAAATACTCCTATTCCACTTTTTAACTGTCATGGCTTCCCCTCCAGTGATGTGGGGAACTGTAGTTTACCCTTCACAGAGCTACCGTTCCCAGCACACTTTAACAAACTACAGTTCCCATGATTCTTGGGTGCATGTGTGTGTGGGAGGGGGAAGCCATGACTGTTAAAGTGGTATAAGAGAGCTTTAAATATATGGGGTGGTTGTAACCAGAGAGAGATTTATAGATAGGAAAACATTTCATTTGGCATGCCCAGTCAAACACTGGCTTTGCTCCAAAAACGTAAGCAGTTACATTCTCATGTATAACTTCTGAATTAGAACGATGGGATCTACTCTAACTCATTAGGGGAGGGCCGTAGCTCGGTGGTACAGCATCTGCCTTGCATGCAGAAGGTCCCAAGTTCAGTCCCCTGCATCTCTAAGGAGGACTGGGACAGACTCCTACCTGAAACCCTGGAGAGCTGCTGCCAGTCAGTGTAAATAATACTGAGCTAGATCGACCAATGGGCTGACTCGGTATAAGGCGGCTTCCTATGTTCCGTCTCAGATGCACTGTGTTCACTGTAGCTCAGCGGTAAAGCCTCTGCCTTGCATGCAGAAGGGCCCAGCCTCAATCTCTGGTGTTTCCAGTTAAGATTGAGAAACCGCCTATCTGAAACCTGGAGAGCAGCTGCCACTCAAGAGTAAATACTGAGTTAGACAGCTCAATGGTCCAACTTAGTATTCTGTATTCCTATACATCCTTGCTCATGTTGTTAAACTTCACTAGGTTGGGAATGACAAACTCTTATCGAGAATCTGTAGCTAGGGTTGCCAACTTTTTCTCCTGCACGGCTCCTACGCCTTTAGCACCAGCCCAACACAGAAACTGGGCAAGTGATGCTCTTCTCACCACTTATATCCATGCTAGGAAAAGGTTTCGCCAGCTTAATTTCGCATTATCAGGCTCCTATCAAAGGCACAAGAGCACAGTCAGTAAAGTTGCCATGTAAGACACGTTTTGCGCCTGCCCCTGCGCTTTGAACAGCAGCCTGATGCAAACACATTTAACAGGTGAAGCCCTCCCCACCACTTATTTTCATGCTGTTCAATGGTTCACCTTCTAAGTTTCTGTGTTAAAGACACAAGAACAGAGCCCATAACAAAAGTAGCAAGCCTAAGTATATTGTATGCAAGGCTCTACGAAGCATTATTATTACTGTTATTTTGACAATTTATACATGCATTAATTACTATCATTTCTAAGCGGAGTACAAAAAACTGAATACAATTAAAAAAATAAAAACTTATAAAATCAGAATTCAGTTAAAATGTCTGCTGGAATAAAATAGTCTTCAGTAGGTGCCGGGGGGGGGGGGGCTGTCTCACCTCAAAAGGAAGGTAGCTCCATAACATTGGGGCCACAATACTGAACGCACAAGGTCCTGGTAATATGAGCCATGCATCTGAACTATGGGGAACCACAAACAATGACTCTCCCCCCCCCCCAAAGGCCGGTGTGATCGGAAAGGGGTATAGCACAACAGGCTGTCCTTAAGGTATCCTGGACCCAAGTTGTTAAGAGGGCCTTGTAAAGTAATACAAGGACTTTGAATCTGGCCTGCTAAGATATGGCCACCCAGTGCAAGCTTTTCAGCACCAGAGTGATGTGCTGGCGAGAGTCTGTCGCCATCAGCTATCTAGCCGCAGCACTTTGCACCAGCTGGAGTCTCCAGACCAGGCCCTGCAGACTTCTCAGTTGGAAGGCACGAAGGCAGGCACCGTTAGCATGTGTATGTGTGTGTGTATCACACTAATCACTCTGATTTCACTCTGAAATCGAAGGTGACACTGATGTCTCCGCTTTTACACACAGAAATGAAACACTGACTCCGGAACTAATTGACACAGTCTCTTTAAATAATTCCGTAGTCTCCAACAGAAACACTGTTAGAGTAAAGGAGGGGGCATGCCGAGAGTTCACAGCATCCAGAAACCATTGCCCTTCTCCATCTTTTAGCACAGCACCGGAGTCATCAAGCGGAAAAGAACCCTTCAACTTTGCCTCAGGCTGTGTCCTCCTCTCCGTGATGGGTTTCATGATTGGAAAGGAAACCTTATTGCCTCTTTATGGAATATATCCTGAATGGGAGGATATACAGATAAGATATGTCCCTGCTGAAACTCTTTCTCTTAAATAAAGTACAATTCGTCTAAGGTAATATCTACGATTCTGACAGTTTGCTTTGTAAAAAAAAGGAAAAGAAAAGAATTTTGTTTCCTTTCCGGATGCTTCTACACACCCTGGCTGACCCACTCAGAGACAACACCACCAGCAGCCTGTCAAACGTTGCTGGAGGAGATGAAGTCTGTTCATGGATGAATTCCCAGTCCCTTGAAGCAGAAAAGAGATGTCTTTGGTACATATCCTGCTACTTGTAATGAGGGGAGGACCACAGTTCCTGGTATTAAGGGCCAATCCCTCTCCAGGCCTTTCACTCGTGGAAATGTTAAGGAACCCTCACAGAAAGGAGATACGTGCAATGGGAAAGATCTTGGATGTGCAGTTGGGGGCAGAGTGCGTACCTGACTCCAGAAGGGGAATGAGCAAAAAGCCTCACAGTGTTGCAATTTCTCTCCAAGAATAGAAGAATCAACAGCATAGAAAGCATGTACCTTGATGTGGCCACTCAAGTGCAGCATCATACAATCATAAATATATAGCACTTTAGAGTGTTCAATGCACTATCACTGTGTCGGAATCTTTACAACAACCCTGTAAGGTTAGCCAATATTATTACAGCCATTTTACAGAGGGGTTGTTTGGACTGAAAGAAAGCATGGCTCACATAGTGCTCCTTGGTGAATTTGTGGCAGAGATTCATAGCTCAGATAAGC
Source organism: Rhineura floridana (assembly GCF_030035675.1). NCBI lineage: Eukaryota > Metazoa > Chordata > Lepidosauria > Squamata > Rhineuridae > Rhineura > Rhineura floridana. Next base: position 8,139,215 of record NC_084496.1, on the reverse strand, counting down.
ACACTGATACAAAATCCAAATAAGAGAGGCCTACAATTTTCATGTGTTGCAAAGTTTTTTACCAGTTTGATTAAAATTTGGCAGAGCCATCAGCAGCAGAATGAGATTAATGAACCACTAATTAGTCATCCCGACACTTCACTACAATTTTGTCCATTCCCTCCTTCAGCTGACAGTCAATACTGTCCCCTTTCATTATCATCTCTGACAACAAATATATTGACTGGCAGTATGAAGTGTGCAAAATCCCTTCCTTTGGCTTTGAAACCCAAGTCTTTGCTTCCTTCTCAGTTCAAAACCAGAATAATGCTATGAGATGCCAGCATTTCTCCCAAGCCCAAATTCTAGCCACAGTATTCAAGGTATAAAGCCAAAAAATACTTTACAGATTATATTTTAAACAGGATGCTAATCTGGAAGACAAGCACTCTGGTACATTATAGGCTGGGAGCAGCTTGTGCATCTGGTGACTCCTAGTACGTAAGTTCTAAAGTTACTACAAATGCATAACTGCCGCTTGCTCACATTGGAAGGGCTGTAGCTCAGTGATAGAGCATCTGCTTTGCTGTACCAGAGCAGAAGATCCCCAGTTCAATCCGCAGCATCTCTGTGTAGGCTTGGAAACATCCCATGTCTGCAAACCTGGTGAGCCACTGCTCGTCAGCACAGACAATAAACAGACTAATGGTCTGATTTGGTATAAGGCAGCTTCCTCTCCTCTCATGTCTCCCCAATAAAGTTTCATTAAAGAAGTTACACAATGTGATATCATTGTGTTCAGTGTTTCTCTGCCTGCAGGAGCCAACAAAGTGGAGCAGGAAAAGTGGAAACACTGAGTACAGTGATGTCACATCACCGTTCTTCTTTAAAATGTGAACAGGTACAAGAGACAACATGGGGGTCTGGCCGTGTGTTCACCGTAATGCCACATTGGGCCCAAGTGCTTTTCCGTCACAAGAAGCCCACACCACAATAGTTCCCTGACATGCATACACATTGTCCTTAAAGGCAAATGACACATATGTTATATATTCCTTTCTTCCAGTCCAGCAGTCTAAACATACCACAGTCAAACTGGCATTCAAAGGCATATTGCCTCCAATAGTGAAGGCAGAGCATAGCCATTGTGGCTAGCAGCCATTGACAGCCTTTTACAGCCTGCTGCATTTTGGACCAGTTGAAGTTTCCAAGTTGTCTTCAAGGGAAGCCCCACGTAAAGAGCATTGCAATAATCTAATCTGGAAGTTATCAGAGCACGGAGTACTGTTGCCAAGCCACCTCTGTCCAAAAGTGGCTGAAGCTGACAGGATCTAGAAAAAGGCACTTCTAACCACTGAGGCCACCTGAGCCTCCTCCAGTGACAATGTTGGACCCAGGAGCAACCCCATCCAGAACAGGCCATCTCCCCACCTCCTGGGCATGAGAACTCTGGACACATTACACCTCTGTCTTTTCAGGATTCATCCTCAATTTATTAGCCCACATCCAGCCTATCACCACCTCCAAGCACTGGTCCAGCACCTCAACTGCTACTTCTGATTCAGATGAAAGAGAGAGATAGAGTTGGGATGTCATCTGCATATTGATGACACCTTGCTCCATATCTCCTGACGACAGCTCCCAGCAGCTTCATGTCCATGTAAATAGCATGGGGGTCAAGATGGAACCCTGCAGGACACCACAGGGAAGCTCTCATGGTGCCAAACAGCAAAAAAAACCGCCATAATTACGTTTTGGAAGCAGCCCTGGAAGAATGAGCAGAACCACTGAAGCACACCCACCCCACACCCACCATGCACCTTTCTGTAGCCAATTTAGGACGGCCGACCAACCAGAAGGGAAAAATAGCCTGGCTTGCTCCTATGCCTTATGTCGCCAGTGTGCAGGAATTACCAGGTGAAATTTGGGGGGGGGGGCATGGAAATAAAACATTAGCACTTGCTAATTGCTGCAGATCAACCCAGCTACAGGAGACAGTTCAAAAACTGGCAACCTTAATCTAAATCCCTTCCCTCCACGTCCATTTCAATGAAGCCTTCTTTTTTTGCACCCCTTTCCCTCACAAGCCTCCACAGCTCACCGCCGCTCTCCAACAGCGCGTACTTCCTCTCGCCACAACTTTCAGTAGCTCCCCGATAGCGCAGTTAGAATAAAAGAGAAAAAAAAGAAGCCCTCTGCGCTTGACATTCACGCGACTTCCGGGTGCAACAGGCCTGTTGCTAGGAGACGCAGTCCGTTCTTCAAAGTGGCCCTCGCCGTCCTCTCCTAATTGCGTTCCGGACGCACCCACCGACCTCCTAAATTGGGGTTCCGATAGATTGAGTTCTTTGCTTAAGAAAGGGCAGCAGATTAATGGGGTTTCTGGACGACGCTGAAGTTGGTTCCTAGTTCCCAGTTCCCAGTTCCTTATTTGTGTGAGATTTCAGTTACTAACAAAGAAGAAAAGTTGACAGCTACAGCAACGTCAAGCCAAATTTAACATGCCCCTGAACCCCAAAATAAATAATGGGGTACCTTGTATGATATATTGCTGTAATCAGGGGACTCTCCCTGTCAAGACTGACAATAAATTTATACAATCAAAATCATCAGGATTCTGATATTATCATAAATACATAATGATGTCATAAAATAATGAAAAATAAGTAACTGGGGGTACACCCCCCGAAATCTGCTCTGGGCCAGGACAAATCATATATCCTAGGAAAGGGGAGGGTGTCCCCTACGAGATGCCACTGCGTCCCGCCCAGCCCAGAGCTTCTGCTGGGCGCAGGCACTCACAAGGGCATCTATGCGAAATCGAACTGAACAAAAACACGCAGAAAAAAATAAGTAACTGGGGGTACACACCCCCAAATCTGCTCTGGGCCAGGACAAATCATATACCCCAGGAAAGGGGAGGGTGTCCCCTACGAGATGCCACTGCGTCCCGCCCGGCCCAGAGCTTCTGCTGGGCGCAGGGCACATGGGAGGGCATCTATGCGAAATCGAACTGGACAAAAACACGCAGAAAAAAATAAGTAACTGGGGGTACATGCCCCCAAATCTGCTCTGGGCCAGGACAAATCATATACCCCAGGAAAGGGGAGGGTGTCCCCCACGAGATGCCACTGCGTCCCGCCCGGCCCAGAGCTTCTGCTGGGCGCAGGGCACTCACGAGGGCATCTACTGAAACTCAAACTGGACAAAAACACGCAGAAAAAAATAAGTAACTGGGGGTACACGCCCCCAAATCTGCTCTAGGCCAGGACAAATCACATGCCCCAGGAAAGGGGAGGGTGTCCCCTACGAGATGCCACTGTGTCCCGCCTGGCCCAGAGGTTCTGCTGGGCGCAGGGTACGTGAGAAGGCATCTATCCAAAACCAAAGCAGATGAAAACATACAGGAAAAAATAAGTAACTGGGGGTACACGCCCCAAAATCTGCTCTGGGCCAGGACAAATCATACACTCCAGGAAAGGGGAGGGTGTCCTCTATAACATTCCAGTGCGTCCTGCTTAGCCCAGAGGTTGTGGAGGCCGCAGGGCGCGTATGATGGCATGTACTCACAACTAAAATGGACAAAAACATTCTCTACAAGAATCCATGGCTTCCTGACTTGCCCAGAATTTCTTGTGTGCAGAGAAGGAGTGGATCTGAGCAACTATACACATCCAAATGTTTAAATTAGGTAGGGGGAAAAAGGATCTGGTGGTGCCCACCCCAAAACTTTATTTGAAGTATTATATATCATTCATTCATTCATTCATTTCATTCATTCATTCATTGGCGATCACTCGTGGCCGAGTAAGACTGTAAGGTCTTTAGCGGTGGGTCCATAAGTGACTGTAGAGGCCAATTCTGGATCCACACAGCCTCCCACAGTGAGGACATAGTTTTCCAGATGGAAGATGGTCACGATGAGGATTTGCTTGACGTGCCTTCCGCTTAGCTTGCTTGTCCCTTTCGCCCTCTACTCATGCTTCTTCAACGTCCATAGCACCTTTGATAATGGCCGACCTCCATTTGGGACGTTCATGGGCCAAGGCTTCCCAGTTCTTAATGCATGTTACATCTTTTAAGATTAGCTTTGATAACATTTTTAAACCTCTTTTGCTGTTCACTGATATTCCTTTTTCCATCCTTAAGTTGGGAGCAAAGTACCTGCTTTGAAAGACAGCGATCAGGCATTCGAACCACATGGCTGGTCCAGCGAAGTTGGGGTTGAAGGATCATTGCTTCAACACTGGTGGTCTTTGCTTCTTCCAATACGCTAACATTAGTCCGCCTATCTTCCCAAGTAATTTGCAGAATTTTCTGGAGGCAGCGTTGGTGGAATCTTTCAAGAAGTTGGGAGTGGCGTTTATAGATGGTCCATGTTTCTCAGGCGTACGGTAAGGTCAGTAGTACACGCCCCATCTTTTTTCCTGGGGTATATGATTTGTCCTGGCCCACAGTGGTTTTTGGGGCGTGTACCCCCAGTTACTTATTTTTTTCTGCGTGTTTTTGTCCAGTTTGATTTTGCATAGATGCCCTCCCATGTGCCCTGCGCCCAGCAGAAGCTCTGGGCCGGGCGGGACGCAGTGGCATCTTGTAGGGGACACCCTCCCCTTTCCCGGGGTATATGATTTGTCCTGGCCCAGAGCAGATCTGGGGGCGTGTACCCCCAGTTACTTATTTTTTTCTGCGTGTTTTCGTCCAGTTCGATTTCGCATAGATGCCCTCGTGAGTGCCCTGCGCCCAGCAGAAGCTCTGGGCCAGGTGGGACGCAGTGGCATCTTGTAGGGGACACCCTCCCCTTTCCTAGGATATATGATTTGTCCTGGCCCAGAGCAGATTTCGGGGGGTGTACCCCCAGTTACTTATTTTTCATGATTTTATGACATCATTATGTATTTATGATAATATCAGAATCCTGATGATTTTGATTGTATAAATTTATTGTCAGTCTTGACAGGGAGAGTCCCCTGATTACAGCAATATATCATACAAGGTACTCCATTATTTATTTTGGGGTTCAGGGGCATGTTAAATTTGGCTTGACGTTGCTGTAGCTGTCAACTTTTCTTCTTTGTTAGTGACTGAAATCTCACACAAATAAGGAACTGGGAACTGGGAACTAGGAACCAACTTATGTACACCGCCCAGAGAGCCTTCTTGGCTTAGGGCGGTATATAAATTAAATTAAATAAATAAACTTCAGCGTCGTCTTTTCGGCGGTGGGGAGAATGTATTACATTTCGTTGCAGATCCCACGTGTCCAGTTTTCCTCCCTACCGTGTACTCCTGGGAAGCCTCTTCCAGAGGAATCACCTCGTGGCCTGTGTGCTCCTTGGATCTGTGACACACCACATAGATGGGGGCTTCATCGTCCTTGCAGAAGAGTTTCAGGGGCTCCTCATGCTTCTCGCAGACTCTTCCTTCTACCCATTTCTCCTCTTGGAGGCTGAGTTTCTTGACTATCTCTGCAACGTTTGCCAGCGGCTGATTCGGGATGAGGTTCCTGCCCGGAACCCTTTCCCTGCACTGAGGGCAGGAAGCCTCTGCCCCAGATTTCTCCCAGCACTGGCTCAGGCAGGCTCGGCAGAAGTTGTGCCCGCATTCCGGGATGATCACTGGATCCCGAAAATACTCCAGGCAGATCGGACAAGTGGCTTCCTCGCAGAGATCCTGGTCGGGGCCCCTGAGATCAGCCATAGCTGCCTCACCAGGAAGAGAAAACGAGTTTCGTTTTCTCTGTTTTCCGTCAGCAAACGGGCGTTTCAAAGGAAAGTCAAACGAGGTGAGTTGGGATCTCTGGTGCCGTGGAGATGTGGAGCTGGCTGGAACAAAGTAAAAGTAATAAATTACAGTTACAATTACTTGGCCCAAAAAAGTAGTAATTACCGTTACGATTACAATTGCTCTGAAAGTAACTGATTACTTTACTTTTTCTCAAAAGTAATCACTACAGTTACATTTCAGTTACTTTTTAAAAAAAAACTCCTACAAAGTGCTGGCCTTGGCTGCTGCACATCTAAGTAGCCTAAAACAATATTAAAAATAAACACACACACACAGGGGGTAGTAGAATAAAAAAAATTATCCATAAGATTAACAGAATGGCATAACAGAATCTTACATCCCCCCACCCCGACCTCACATTTCAGGGTAGTTGGGTTGATCCAGTGGGCTGTTACCCCAAAGAGGGAGAGAGCAGAGACAAAGGTGTCTCCTCTCTCTCAGACAGTCGAAGAAGAGAAGAGGGGGAAAGGGTGGAAGGAGGAAGGACAGATAAGCTTCCCTAAGCATATCAGTCTGCAAGGGAAGGAAGTCAGGCAGAGCATCACAGGTAAAGGCAGGCAAGCCTAGCCAGGAGTTTTATCTAAGAATTATGGCTTCAAGAGCTGGTTGTTGGGAGAGCAAGAAAAGTTATCTCTTGGAAGCAAGCTTTGTTGTTGTTATTATGTGCCTTCAAGTCAATTATGACTTATGGCGACCCTATGAATCAGTGACCTCCAAGAGCATCTGTCATGAACCACCCTGTTGAGATCTTGTAAGTTCAGGTCTGTGGCTTCCTTTATGGAATCAATCCATCTCTTGTTTAGCCTTCCTCTTTTTCTACTCCCTTCTGTTTTCCCCAGCATTATTGTCTTTTTTAGTGAAACATGTCTTCTCATTATGTGTCCAAAGTATGATAACCTCAGTTTCACCATTTTAGCTTCTAGTGACAGTTCTGGTTTAATTTATTCAAACACCCAATTATTTGTCTTTTTTGCAGTCCATGGTATGCAAAATGTGTGTGTTGTACCAATCTTTCAGTAACAGTTCCACAAAGAATTTTCTGAAGCTTGCTTGCTTTCTTTTGACAGATGCTCATTCACTTGAAGTGAATTTTTTTAGTCAATAGATTCCTACAAGTCTGAACAGAAGTGAGAAATCAATACATCTTATTGTCAAATTAACATTGTCACAAGGTCTTCAGCTGCAGTTTCCCATTATAAAAACCTCCATATGAGGAGGTCGTGGAATGAGTTTCTCCTATGAAATACTAATTTTATTTAGCAGAGAATAGACTTAAGCGCAAAGTTCTCTTGCTGAATAGCATCTTAGATCCAGGCAGCAGTGTGGGGGGTTTGTCTCTAGCTTCGCAAAAATGCTAGTCATGGTAGTTGAAGGGAAAGAGGTGCAGGTAAGGGTAGAAACAAAGCAGAACTAATCTTAATGATTTTAAGACAGCAGGTGCTAATGACTTACACCTCAGGGTGCTGAAGGCACAGGCAGTGGAAATATCTAAACTGTTAGCAACTATATTTGAACATCTGTGGAAGACAGTATAAATCTCCAATGACTGTGAAAGAATGAACAATATATTTTTTCAAGAACAAGATTTGGTGATTTACAAATCAATGCATATAACTCATTTGGAAAGTAGTTTGAAAAACTGTTTTAAGAAACCTAATCATTAGCTTATAGAGGGAAAACAGACAATCACTAGAAACTCAGGGAGGTTTGAAATAGTTACAACTTGCTTTGGAAACATTGACACATCATGTACACACTGACCTTTCCCTATATTCTTTCCTTATGACTTACATCTTTAAAAATGTATTTCTGACCAGTCTCAGGGCATGGTCTGAGATCACATGATGCAACAACCTGAACTGAAAGTAAGCCTGGGGTCTGGTCACTGTCTGAATGGGAATCGTTTGTGACATCACTGAAAATATTTTTAAAGCTATTACAGGATAAGCTTGCTGTATATTTTAAAGACCTCTGGAACTGTTATCTAAAGTGGCACCCTTGCTTTTCCCATTTTGGTCCAGCCAAAACTCTCTGGAGATGGAGCCAGGAGCTATGCCCATGAACAAAATTCTAGTTTGGGACTGAAACAACCTATTGGGCATATTGAAGATAACTTTGTTGAGTGGGTGGGAGTTTGTTGATAGCTTGAGTCTTCAGACAGAGATTCTGGCTTCATACACAGACTTGCTTTGTCATGCATTACAAAAGTTTTTTTAGCTTTTGGGAGTGACAAGAGTTTTGACAGCACAATCCTGTGTATGCTACTCAGATATAAATCCCACTGAGTCCAATCCTGTATATAAGATTCAGCCTAACTACACAAACCTTGGAAATCAGTCTTGTTTTCTCCAGTGGGTCTTACTTCCTAGTAAGTGTGTTTAGGATTGCAGCCTGAGCGTAACTATTCAAACAGCTAACTGGCCAAGTGCACAAAATTCTTCACAACATCATCAAGCTGATCTTACTGATGAATGCGGGTGTTGTGTTGGAACCCGGCTCTGGGCCAGGCAGGACGCAGTGGCATCTCGTAGGGGACACCCTCCCCTTTCCTGGGGTATATGATTTGTCCTGACCCAGAGCAGATTTGGGGGCATGTACCCCCAGTTACTTATTTTTTTCTGTGTGTTTTTGTCCAGTTCGATTTTGCATAGATGCCCTCCCATGTGCCCTGCGCCCAGCAGAAGCTCTGGGCCGGGCGGGATGCAGTGGCATCTCGTAGGGGACACCCTCCCCTTTCCTGGGGTATATGATTTGTCCTGGCCCAGAGCAGATTTTGGGGTGTGTACCCCCAGTTACTTATTTTTTCCTTTGTGTTTTTGTCTGCTTTGATTTTGGATAGATGCCCTCCCATGTTTCCTGCGCCCAGCAGAAGCTCTGGGCCGGGCAGGACGCAGTGGCACCTCGTAGGGGACACCCTCCCCTTTCCTGGGATATATGATTTGTCCTGGCCCAGAGCAGATTTCGGGGGGTGTACCCCCAGTTACTTATTTTTCTTGATTTTATGACATCATTATGTATTTATGATAATATCAGAATCCTGATGATTTTGATTGTATAAATTTATTGTCAGTCTTGACAGGGAGAGTCTCCTGATTACAGCAATATATCATACAAGGTACCCCATTATTTATTTTGGGGTTCAGGGGCATGTTAAATTTGGCTTGACGTTGCTGTAGCTGTCAACTTTTCTTCTTTGTTAGTAACTGAAATCTCACACAAATAAGGAACTGGGAACTGGGAACTAGGAACCAACTTCAGCGTCGTGGTTTCTGGCTGGAGATTTCTCTTAAACATTTGAAAATAACGTCTTTCGTCTCATTTAGCGGCTTGCCTTCTTCTTTCTTGCTTTTTCCCCTTTTTTGCCAGGTCTACTTTTCCTGTAGACATTATCAGTATCATCACCTCAGCCGCGAGGGAAATCCTTTCTAAGGGCTTAGTTCATAACGTGTGTACTCTTACCTTTTCCATGAAGTCACAAAAAACGTTCAGGGTTTGAAAAAGAAAAATAAGTAATCGAAAGGGCCGGTTGGCGAGACTTACATGTCTTCAGCTTTATTCAAGTGATTTAAATGTACACTTCAACATGCATAACGCTCTTGGGCTGTGCTTTAGGGCTGCAGTCCTCCATACCCTTGCATGGCAGTAAGACCTACTGAACAAATTGAGCCACAAGTTAACTAGGTGTTTGTTTGCTGAGCAGACTTACAGGTTTCATTTAAACATAATTAGTTTTTGGTTTGTCTTTTCTCGTTTGTTTTTCATCTTTTTTAAACATACTAATAAAGCATTTTTAAAAACCCATGTATTAAAAAAAGCCACTTACAGAAATGTGATCCCAAACAAAATGCAAAGCAATTCCAGGTACTACTCCAAGCTAATAATCCATGCATAAAGCAAAAACACAGGAGATTTTATATCAGGCATGAATTTGGCCTTGGGACCTGATCAAGGCTAAAGTATCCTAGAAGGTGGAACAGAATACTCTTCGCTGCTCACAACAGCATTTCTTGCACAACACCAGGGAAGGCATGCAAAATTCAGCCGTTGGGCACCACACCTCGGGTGGGACCCATTCCTTCCCTCCAGTACAGTATCTGCTGCTTCCTTCTTTTTGATAAGCTGCATTTCTCTTCATAATTCTAAGAACTATATGCAGTCTGTGTCTTCACACTTTTGTTGGAAGCTGATAGCACTGGAGAACAGCTCAGCTCTGTGACTTCTGGTTTGTCTTATTTGTAACCATCCATCATAAGCAGGCGTTGCCTGTTTCCCACACTGGCCAACCAGATGCCTATGGAAAGCTCACAAGCAGGGCATGAGGGCAAGAGCCTTCTCCTACTGATTTCCACTAGCCACTGGTATTCAACAAGTAGATTCTGGTGCTGATTCATGACTAGTAGCCAGTGTTACCCTTCGTTAATTTGTCTAATCCCCTTTTAATGCCATCTAAGTTAGCACCTGGACAGCAGGCTGAACAGACAAACAAGCCACAAGGTCACAGTCTTCCCCGCTATGTTGAGATATACTGTATTTCTATCTATTTATAGTAATTGTTTCTAAATTTGCATCTATACATTAAAAATTAGCTTGTGCAAAATGCATGCAAATCTGCGTCCTGCTTTGTTTTTTTTGTTTTTTGTTTTTGTAGATGTATTTCCTCTTCTTTGGCTTTGCCTCAGTGGCCACCTTACTAGCAAGTCTCCCAAATGAAAAGGAAGATGTTGATAAATGAAATTGTGACAAAGCAATACATGCATGGATTTATCTATTGCTTCATCACAATTTCATTTATCAACATCTTCCTTTTCACGCATTGCAAATAAAGTCAATCACAATTTAAAATATGAAATGCAGGCATCATCTATTTCTGTTCAGAAACTATATATCCCAAATCACCTCTCAATGTATATGTTGCAATATGAGGCATGCATGCTTACATGCAATTATTCCAAGGATGCTCAACACTGCCGTGACCATTTTCTATGTTTTTAATTGTTGTAAACCGCCCAGAGAGCTTCGGTTATGGGGCGGTATACAAATGCAATAAATAAATAAAAAAATAAATATTCTAGGAAAGAGGTAGAGGGATGTTATACATCAAAGCAAAATAATAATAATAATAATAATAATAAGACAAGAAGCCATTAAGTTCATTGCACTATTTATTATTTTGACCTTCTAAACATAGTGCTATTGTCTTTGATCAGGTAATTGTATTTGAACAGACTCTTAAGTGTTAACACTGTCAGTGACGTAGATAATTCAGGTAATTTTATTTTTCAAGAAAACATGTATTAGACAAAACTTTCTCTTTAATAATAGTCACATGTCTGGGGCTCCTAAAAGCCCCTGGTCCATTAAAAGCCCAGCCCTACCATTAGGTAGAAAGTATTAGCCATTGTTAGATGCTGGGGACAAAAGTTGGTGTTGGAGAAATGGGCTTTTTGGACTACATGCTGGCTGGGGCTGATGGAAGTTGAAGGCCAAAACATCTGGAGGGTGCCAGATTGGCAAAGGCTGTGGTATGGTGCCCCATCACCAGTGCTGAACCTAGAGTGCCGCAGACAATTAGTAATTTGAAGGAGAGATTCAAGTGCATAGCGGAAGTTTAAGTCTGCGCAAGTCAAGTAGATTGAAGCCCTCTGTCACTTTAGGGCAAAAAACCCACTTAAAACCAAACAGACTTTTTGCTGTTAGGAAAGTGATTGGGAAATGCACTGAAAACTGTGGGATAAATGAATGATTAATGGGACAATGTGTAAATACCTGGCAAGTAAATCAGGATGAATGCTCATTGTCATATAATGGCCACATAAACAAATCAGAATGAAAGTTCAAAACAGACTAAACATACATTTAAAGCACATCCAATGCACATTTAAAGCACATGACTTCCCCCCCCAAAATCATGGGAAATGGAGTTTGTTGAGGGTGCTGGGAATTCGTAGTTCTGTGAGGGGAAAACCACAGTGCCTTGGATTCTTTACGGGTAGGGTTACCATCATTTTGTCATTTCAAAAAGAGTACATTTGGCTTCGATAAGTGAAAAGAAAGAGTATGCTGTTGCACCATCTCAAAAAGAGTACATGTACTCTTAAAAGAGTATGGTTGGTAACCCTATTTACGGGAAATCATATGCTTTAAATGTGCATTGGATGTGCTTTAAATGTATTGTGTGGATCTGCCCCAGACTAACCACCGTGTAAGCTTTGTGCAAGCAAGTCAGGATGAATGCTGAATAAACTAGTTGTCTGGAGGATTCACCTGCCACTCCAGTCAACTTCTGTATGTGAAAAGGGCGGAGGCATGTGTTTTGTCCTTTGCCTCGGGCAGCCAAATCGCTTGGCCTGGCCCTGGTTCTATGCATTCCTCTTTAATCTAGGGCTGTCTCTGAGTTCTTAAACATGCCCTTAGAAAGCCAGGATCTGGAAGTGAGCTCTTTCTCCACATAGGAAAATGTATGCCTCCAATTGTACTGAAAGAAGAGACCCTAATGTGGCAGAAAGTACATAATGAAGTTGCCAGACACTCCTCTGTGGGGTGGGAATTCCACGGCTTGCGGGCTGCCGCAGAAAATGGCCTCTCCCTGGCTGCTACCTCTTAAACTCCTGAGGGCTGTGGAACTCTCTGCCAGTCTTAACACCCAAGCAGTTCTGTAGGGGAGGGTCAGATATTTTGGGCCTAAGTGGTTTCGCTTGCGTTAAGCACATGTGAAAGGTGTATATAGTAAGTCCGTTTTGCCGATAGAGCAACTTGAACAATTGACTGTCCTGTCAGGTGAGGTAGAGTGGCAAAGAAATCAACACAGAAGATGTGTATAGTTGGATGATGGGAGAATCCTACTCGGCTCTCCCTCTAGGAGTTAGGTTTGGACTGTCTCCGGAAATGCATAGATTGTCAGCCCCATAATGGGGTCTCACACGGTACTTGAAGACTTTGACATAGTTATCTCCACTATCGGCAACTAATAGTGACCCCTGGGTGGAACAAGCTATTCCCATTGGCCTTTGCAGACCTTTAGAGACCAGGCAGACGGGAGACCCGCTCCTGGGAAACAAGTGGACCTTCTGGTGCTGTTCATCAGCCACAATGATGTTGCCTTCTCTATCAGCACAGACCCCGGCAGGATTGCCAAAGCAGTGGCCATATTTGCTGCTGATAGAAGAGACCAGTTTGTGGCTGCTACAGAACAGCTTGACATCGCCACATTCTTCGCTCACCACAAACCCTCCTTCCGGGGCCAAGCACACGTAACGTGGCCCACGCAGGTTGGTGACGGAGTGTATACTTTGCATCTTGAAAGCACGGTCCAGGGCAAAGCTGTGAACTTTTCCTTCCGTGTAGTCCGCCACCAGAATCTTTCCAGTTATGTCCACTCCAATTCCCCTGGGGGAAGAAAATGTCCCAATTCTAAGCCATTCTCCCTTGGAGAACTTGGAGTGGTTATTGAAGATGCGGATGGTCCCGTTTACCATGTCGGTGACGGCCACCATCCCTGCCCTGGTGATGGTCACGTCCTCCGGCAAAAAAGTCTCCTTCTTCTTCCATTCCACGCATGGTAAGGACTGAAATGTTTGGCCCAAGCGATTCAGGATGTGGACCCTGGGTGCATTTTCACTAGTCACGTAGATAACCCCGTCCAGCGAGCAGTGAATGCCACATACACCTCCATAGTGGTTGCCATTGGGGTTTGGGATCTGCTGGATCAGGTCATCCTGCCGGTAGTAAAGGAAGTTTTTGATATTGTCAAGGTCATGGCAGATGACCTTGGCTTTCTCTGCCAACTGGTGAACTTGGCGCTCTGTCACCAGGCCCATGCCAGGGTGACTGCTCAGGAGAGGGCTGGCTTTCTGAAAGGTGGCATCTGACTTCACTTGGAGGGCATAAACGGTCTTCAGAAGCTTCTCCTTGCGCTGGGTGTCCTCCAAGGTATAATCCATCCTTTCCCCCTTTTCAACAACAACAAAAACACCAAACAGTGGTTATAAAAGCAGGTTTTTCAACTTGCTTCAGCAGGCAAAGATTTTTTGAACACTGCCATAGTCTTTGTTGGCACTATTCTGAGTACTCATTGATTACATATTAGGAAAACAAGCAGCTGTCTTACTCCAAGTCAGACTGAGAGCCCATTTAGCTGCAAGCAAGAGATTTTATCTGGCCAGGTAAAGGAGGGTGCGAGAGCCAGTGTGGTGTAGTGGTTAAGGTGTTGGACTATGACCTGTGAGACCAGGGTTCGAATCTCCACACAGCCATGAAGCTCACTGGGTGACCTTGGGCCAGTCACTGCCTCTCAGCCTCAGAGGAAGGCAATGGTAAACCACCTCTGAATACCGTTTACCATGAAAACTCTATTCATAAGGTCGCCCATAAGTCGGAATCGACTTGAAGGCAGTCCATTTCATTTTTTCAAAGGAGGGTGCAGACAGCAGAGCAAGTGAGAGGTGTGGCCTGGGAGGTGTGGCCTCAGTAGAATCCCAAAGGCCAGATAGAGACCTATAGGGCCAATTCGTCCCCTGAGCCTGATGTTCCTCACCCCTGATTCCCCACACCAGGATGGGGTAGTGGTTAGGGTGTTGGACTACCACCTGGGAGACCAAGGTTCAAATCCCCACTCAGCCATGAAGCTCACTGGGTAGGCTTGGGCCAGTCACCAACTGCCAGCCTAACCATCCTCACAAGGTTGCTTTGAGGATAATATGGAGTGGGGAGCCACGTACGCCCCCTCGAGCTCCTTGGAGGAAATACAATGCTGTGGGGGAAGACTGTGACCAGGTGACCTGTGTGCCTGTTCCAGGTCCAGGAGCTGCTATCTCTTCAAGGCCCCTTATGCCCTTCCAATAGAGGATGTCTTCAAACATAGGACTGATCTTTGGCAGCCCTTTAAATACTGGACAGTCCTGTGCAAATTATGACACATGAGGACTGCCCATCTGGACCATAGCTCAGGGGTAGAGCATCTGCCTTGCATGTGAAAGGCCCCAGGTCCAATCCCCAGCATTTCCAGGTAGGGTTCGGAGAGTCCTCTCTGAACCCCTGGAAAGCTGCTGCCAGTCAGTGTAGATAATGTTGAGCTGGATGGATCAGTGGTCTGACTCAGTATAAGGTGGCTTCCTATGTTTTCCTCTTGGCTTTCCCATTCTGCCACTTCCCCTTATCTTTCTCCTCAGCCGCTCTTCTTCAAGCCCTCATCTTCTCCAATTTCCATTTTCCACATCAGTTTTTTTTTTAAACTTCATGACCATTCATCAGCGAATTTCTCCTGATGTATAGGTTTGTATGCAAATGTACACATTTTTTGCAAAGCAATTTCCCCTCATATAATGCATTTTTGTACGTAACTTTCACAAATATATGCAATTCTTATGCTCACTTTACCCTAGTATGTGCATTTCTGTACACATTATGCAGCTGGAGAACGGCATTGCAAAATTTCAGAGAAGTGTAGCTTTTGGCTACGTTATGGTTAGCATATTGTTTCAGAAACCATGAATTAAGCAGCTTTGCCTTTAAAGGAGGACTGAATTGCATTACTCCCTCATCCCTACTTTTTGCACAGCTCATATGCCAAGGCCCTTACAAGCAGGCATTACACATCTTCAGCCCAATTGTT
This sequence comes from Rhineura floridana, assembly GCF_030035675.1. NCBI lineage: Eukaryota > Metazoa > Chordata > Lepidosauria > Squamata > Rhineuridae > Rhineura > Rhineura floridana. Next base: position 8,123,842 of record NC_084496.1, on the reverse strand, counting down.
TGTCCTCAGTATCTGAACTCCGTTCACAATCCTTCCTCAAGCTTTCTTCAGTGGGAGAGTGTTTGTTGCTGCTGCTGGTATTGTTAAACAATTAGGAGCAAGGGCAGAGCTTGGAAAAGTTACTTTTTTGAACTACAACTCCCATCAGCCCACTCCAGTGGCCATGCTGGCTGGGGCTGATGGGAGCTGTAGTTTAAAAAAGTAACTTTTCCAAGCTGTGCTCCAGACCACCTGTTTATTGAGCATTCATTCCTATTGGCTTCCATGAAGTTTACGTGGAGGTTATCAGATGCCCCCTCTTTGTTTGTCCTGATTTGTTTGCGCAGAGGTTATACATCTCCTCAGTTGATTATTATCAACTTTGTTATCCTTTCGGGGCCAGGTAAAGACCTACCTCTTTGCTCAGGCATTTTAATTTAATTTAATTTAATTTTAATTTGTCTTTGTCTTGATTTTGTTTCTATATTTTACAGTGTATTGTTATCATGTTTATTGTATTTTAATCTGTTTTTACCTTTTGTACACCGCCCTGAGAGCTAGAAAGCTATAGGGCGGTTTGGAAATCTAATAAAATAAATAAATAAATAAATAAATATTATCCCACACTTTAAAGTGCATGTCCATGTCACTTTCCTAACTGCAAAAAGTTGTTGTTTTTTTGTTACTCCAGAGTGCTTCAATCCACTTAAACTGTGCAAACTTGCATTTGCAGTATGTGACTAAATCGATCCCACAAAATTGTGACAGACTGGAAGTGCTCCAAGAAACCCGTTTGGATCTGTCGCAAATCACCTACAGATCTACCGGGGGAATCCTGCTCTACTTTCAGAGTCCACCTCTAGGCTAAGTAGGGTTACCAACTGTACCCTTTTAAGAGTACATGTATTCTTTTTGAGATGGTGCAACAGCATACTCTTACTTTTCACTTATCGAAGCCAAATGTACTCTTTTTGAACTGACAAAATGATGGTAACCCTAAGGTACCTGGGAAACAATAACCTTAAAGCAATCCCCTCATCCATCCACCAGCTAACTAAGGAGAAGGGTTAAAAAAATATCCCTGGGGTGCTGACTCTAAGCTAGTGGTTCCCAAACTTTTTTTCCCCATGGACCACTTGAAACTTGCTGAGGGTCTTGAAAGATCAGTTGATTTTTCTGCCTGTTGTAGCTATCATAATTCCATAGAATTCAAATTTTAATTATTAATTATTATTTATTTAAGGCATTTATATACCATTTTCAGGTAGGCCTCACAAAGCAGTTTACATTTCTTTATTTATAATTTTTAAAAAAGCCCAAAGTGGTTCACAACATATATAAACACAGGATAAAACCATATACAATTTTAAAATCAGAATTCAATTAACTAACTGTTGTAGAAAAATATTGTCTATGCACCAGCTGGAGCTTCCAAACCAGGCCCGAGGGCAGCCCCACATAGAATTCACTGCAGTAATCCAGCCTTGGGATAACCAACGCAAGGACTACAGTGGACAGGTTAATATAGTACAATACAATATAAGAAATAAAGAAGCAATAAAAATGCAAATTAAAGTCAATGTGACTATTAATATAATGGATGTGCCACCTCCCATCTAAACCACAAATCTACAGACAAACTGCGGGCCACCTGAACAAAGCTCACGGATCACTGGTGGTCCACAGACCACAGTTTGGGAACCCTGTCCTGCTCTAAGCATTACTAGGGCTTATCTGTAGTCACCCAGATGCCTAGATCATTAGCCCAAACTTTCACCCTACAGGCTAGAGGAGTAAATAACCAACCCTTAGCTGAAACAGGGAAGAAAGTTCAAGACGATTTACCTCTGATCAAAGTTGCACAGACTACTCTCCGCTTCCCTCTGGAGTGCAGACTGCTGCATAGAGAGACAGGCCTAGAGTTTGTTTTGTCATATATCCTACTGACATAAGTTCCCCAGGGCTCTGTTGTTAGTGACAGGAATTTGCTGGCCAATGCTTGTGTCAATAGGATTGTTTTACCAGTGCAAACACAAAGACACTCAAGTTAAAATACATAAGAACCACCACACAAACACGTACACACACCCTGGCAGTGCGGGGTGAGATGCTCAGTAAACTCATACAGGGAACCTGGGATTTATTTTTAAGGTGGGGGAAAGAGCTCAAATGGGTCAGGACATGATGAATGTTGTCTGCTTTTCTGGTACATTTTGCTTATGTAAGTTATAAGCAGTCACATTCTTGAATGTGAGTTTCTTGAGTTTATGACAATCATACATGCACTTGGATAAGAAAAAAAAAACCTAACTGACCTTAATAAAAATTATAGGGCATTTATAGAACGTCAAATCAGCCTTAACTGCAGCAGCAAACGTTTTTGCCTCACCATCCCTATTAAAAAAGGGGGCTCAACCCCCTCTGGCCAATTTTAGAGGGGAGCAGGCTCTGGGGTCCATGAACTCACATCACATATACAAGTTTATGTCCATGTACTCTGTGATAAACTGGCAGGGCTTGCCAGACAGACAGCCAACTGTTCCAGCTAGAATTTCATCCTCTTGTCTGGATGCCAAAACTGTAGAATGTTGTGTCATTCAAACGGAGTATACGTGGGTGTTTTGGTTGTTGTTGTATAAACTCACATTACTAACTCATGGATAGAGCATTGATAGAGCATCTGCTTTGCATGTGGGAGGGGAAAGCCTCCCTGTCCGAAACCTCAGAGGGCCGCTGCCAGTCAGTGTAGAGCACACTGACCTAGACAAACCAATGGTCTGAGTCTGCATAAGCAGTGGTGCCTGGTGGCTCTATGTCAGTGGGGAAATGGAATCCGCTCTAGGTTTAAGTTCAAAATTTTCAAGGAGCTGTCCAATGTGCTGGAGCTAAAACCCAGAGCGGAGTATAAGAGGAGAGTCCTCTGTCCCAAAGAGCTTACAATCTAGAATTTGACACAGGGGAAACAACAGAAGAGGAGGAAAGAAGTGAAGGCGGGGATAAAACAGGGAAGCAATATGTGGCTGTTAGGATTTGGTAAAGCGTATAGAAGGATGTCTTGAATTACAAAAATGGGGGGCAAATATCAGTGCTGAGGGGTGAAAACAGTTCATGCCTTAATAAATTACAGGCATCGTCTGTTGATTTATGCCACTGCAGGATAACCTAACCACTCCTCTAGAAACTGGCACTTAAGTCCAAAACTGGAGAGGGGTACTTGCATAAGTCTAAAATCACTCTGCACATACTCAAGAGCACTCTCTGCTTAGGCTCTTTATTCAAGGTGGAAAGGTTTCCATTTCATCACGGAAATGTTACTCTGTGAATGCTCAGAGGCACTCATAATGGTGCCAGAATGTTTATATAATACAAATGTTATTATACGGTCATAGGCCTGACAACGGAATATTTAAAATAAAAAAGGGAGAACCAGCAGGGAAATGAATTAAATAACTCAAGCTGACAAGTAAATAGGGCTGTCTCAGCTGGACAGTGGGAAGACTGTGGGAGGCTTTTTTTAAATAAAGCATCTCCCATGGCAACAGATTCTGACCTTTTGTTGCGCTGTTGTTGCTTTAATCACCGAGGTAAACAAAACCTACCAAGGAGGCCTCTGGCACCCATTCACCTTTCAGAGGCTGAAGGCCTGTCAAGGCCTGTTTGAGAGCCATCCCCACGGTTCTAGTGACACCTCAGCGGTGGGCGGGTCGTGCTCATTCTCTCCTGGCTACCAGTGGGCACCACAGAAGGGACACACAAAATGGTTCCCTGCCACCTCTACTACTGTCTACCACCTGTAAGGCAGGGAGTGTCAGTCCATCATTTCGTATGATTGTACAGTGATGCTTCCCCGCAAGGGATGGAAAGATCTGTCAGTTTTGGTTCCCCAAGTTTCTCATTTCTTTCTAATCTTAAATTCACTTCTCCATATTTCTGCAGCAATTTGTGGTTGTTTTGTTTAAATCCTCACAAAAATTCTCCAGTATTTTAGCGCAAATTTCTCCTAATAAACACCTTTTTTGTAGGCAGTTTTGACTAATGTATGCATTTTTGCAAGCCATTTCTCATCATTTAATGTATTTTTGCATGTTACTTTCACTCATATATTATTTTTTATGCACACTTCCCCTAATAAATGCATTTTTGCAAACATTGGTTGGTGAACTGCATCACAAAATTAGAATAGGTGTGACTTTCGAAGGATGGCTGTGTTTCGGTTCCCATATTGTTTTGGCAAGTGCAAAATTCCATAGATTTGGCTCGACATGCCAACTGAATCTAAATTCTCACCCATCCCTATGCTCACTTCATCCTCACAACAACCCTGCAAGGTCAGTTAAGCTGAGAGATAATGACTGCCACAAGTTCACCCCATGAGCTTTAGGACTGTGGGGAAGGTTTGAACCCAGGCCTTCTGGACCCTAGTCCAACACTGTAATTCAGATGGCTAGGGGAAGCCCAAAAGCATAGTGCCTCTGAAAGTGGAGAGAGAACATAGCCATCGTTGCTAGTAGCCACTGATAGCCTCATCCTCCACGAATTCATCTCTAATCCAGTAATGATATCTTACAGGGGCTGCTGAAAGAATTACTGAGATTACGTATGTGAAAGCATTTGAAATATGTTATATAAATCAGGAGTGGGTAACCTGTGGCCTTCCAGATGATCTTGGTCTGCAGCTGCCATCGCACCTGGCCACTGGCCATGGTGGCTAGGGCTGATGGGACTTAAAGCCCAACAACATCTAGAGGCAGCTCGCAGGTTAGACACCTGTATGCCGCATTGGCTTTCTGCAAGAAAGTGGATCCATGCTTGTGTACCTAGACCCTGTGGGCAGACATAGCTTTGGGGGATATAGATTGTAGGCCTAGGAAGAGGTCGGGCAGTGAAGGAGCAGGGAGCCCCAGGGCAAGAAGACTGAAGGCAGTGTGCAGAAAGTGCCATCACTCCTGTGCTGCTATCAGGGCAAGTTTGAATGAGCAAGAGGTTTCCCAGTCACAGCAGGTCTGACTCACTCACGTCACATTTTTAAGCAATATATATTACCATCTAAAATCTGTACTGGATCTAAATTGATTTTATGTATTTTATGTGTTTTTATATTTTTTATTTTTATTTTGTATATCTCTTCAGGATGCCATATATATATATTGTTTTTATATATGTAACTGTTTTATAGATGTTTTTATGATATTGTAAATCGCTTCAGGATGTCTCCTGGGAAATGATTCGTAACTGAAATCATCGTCATCTAAAGAGCCTCCTCTCCACATAAGACCATAAATAATTAAAATCAAATAAATGAAGCACAGAATCTAAAATGACTTAACTATCACAAACGGGTGGTTGGCAACTGTTTTTTTTTAATCCATTTTTTCCTGGAAAGGGAAGAACTGGATTAAATTGGGGGAGGATACAAACTGGCATTTTTATGCCAACAAGGTCATGTAGACACTGCAAATAAACAACAACTGCATGCCTGAGAAGCACTCAATCCACAATAAACACCCACCTGAGAGCACCCACTGTATTTCTGAATCCAACAAAAGTTTTTTGTTGCAGTTTCATAGGATGACCACTAGGAGGATCTATCTGTCTAAATAATAAGCAGAAGGATATAGTCCAACAATTCTAAAGTGTACAGGTGTTGGGAAGCCAATGTGTACACCTTTGCCATAATGTATAGTTTTAATTTAGAAATGTGGCACAAAACAAAATGGGGATACAAGGAGAGGATGGCCATTAATTAAGCAATACATTTAATTTGGATATAAGTTCTTCGCTATCTGAGGAATGGTATTTGAAATAACCTTTGTGGAACAATCAGTGGAGCAAAGAAAGTGCTTTGGGTTTTTTTTTTATCCTAAAGTTGTTAGGAACAGAATTGTTTCCACACTAGAGACTTTTACCACTTCTGAGGCATGAGTTTTCCATAATCAGGTGGGAGCAGAATTAAAAATAGAGGTTTTGCGCTGCACATAATAAGTGGTGCAGTCATCCAGGGTCTTGGGGAGGTGTCTTAGACCCCTTACTTTTTTGGGAGCAGGGTCCCAATGTCTCCAGCATCCTATGAGCCAATCAGCATGAAAAGGGTGTGTGTTAGCCACTGAGAAGAGTCTTCTTGCAAGCTTCTTTGTCTTATCCTGCTGATTGGAGCCAACGAGAGTGAAAGGAGATGAGTTAGCCACTGAGAGGATTCTTTTCAGTAGCTAACACTCTTCTCTTTCAGGCTTACTGGCTCTTAGGGACTCTGTTGTTGTGGGAGACGGCATTAACAAGAATCTCATTCTCAACCAGCAGCAAAAAAAGAGCGAGGGGTGTGGGGACTATCATGAAGGGACCCTGCACTTCTGAATTTCCCACTATGCTATTGCACACAATAAAATGCAATATTATCTGCTTATGCCCCACGACTGCAATTCTTCTATAATGTTTACTCGGGGCTGGGGAACCCCCAACCTCCAAATGCGGGAGAGAACTTTTTCAGTTGTGGCTCCCAGACTTTGGAATTCCCTGCCCCAAGAAGCCCGCTTTGCTCCCTCCCTGATGGTCTTCCAGAAACTTGTAAAAACTATTTTGTTCTGGAGAGCCTTTGGTTAGGACTGATGGGTCAGCCTGACACTGTTTTAAGTTTTTTATCTTTTATTTTTCTCTTTTAAGTTCTTTTATTCTCATTTTCTTATATGTGTATGTACATATATATATGTATGTATGTTTGTATGTGCATGCATAATGCATTTTATGTATTTTAATAGTATTTTATGCATTTTAATTTAATGTAATGTTTTATGTTTTTATTGTGTATTTTATTATATATGTGCGATTTTATTGTAGCCGCCCTGAGTGCCCTACTGTAGGGTGGGATAGAAATATTTTAAATAAATAAATAAATGGCCCACCATCTGGCTATCACCCTTTGGAATGGGACACTTGAAAAGTTTGTAGGCTGTGTGAGAGAATCCTAGATTTATGCATACTTCTTCTTGCAGGTTAAGGAGCAGTAGAAGGACCTTAGCTTAGTGGTAGAGCCCCTCCTTTGCATGCAGAAGAGTCCAGGTCCATTCCTTGGCATTTTCAGTTAAAACGATCAGGCATCAGGCGATAAGAATGATCTCTGCCAGAGCCCAAGGACAGCCACTGCCAGTCAGAGTAGACAACACTGGGTGAGATGGACACAGCTTCCCATGTTCCTCTTTACCACAGTGCCACCCAGATCAGGATACCTCACTTTTAACATAAACACTGAAAGAAGAGTTGACTAGAAATGCACCAAAAAGTGTGGGATAATAGCTGATTGGTGGGAAGACATAATTTCTGCACAGACAAATCAGGATGCATGCTCATCGCCATGTAGCATCCCCACAACCAAATCAGAACAAATGCTCAGTAAAGAGCAGACATTGTATCACCTCCGTGCTTGTTTTGTGAAAGCAATTCGGGGCGAACGCTCAATAATCAGGTCATCCCCAATTTTAGGGATGGCTGAATCTGACCATTCTGTTTTCTCATTTTGCCACACTTAAGTCCAGTTCTCCCCATTTCTGCAAAAGTTTATGATTTTTTAAAAGGTCTTCATAACCATTCGTCAGTGAATTTCTGCTAACATGCACAGTTTTGTATGCACTTTCCCCTCATCTGCACATTTTGCAACACAATTTCCCCTAATATACTGGATGTTTGATGCATTTCTATGCATGCCATGCAAGAGTATAATCAGCACACATTACTTGGCTAGAGAACTGCACTGCAAAATTCAGAGAAATTTGACTTCCAAATGATGGCTGTCTTTCAATCTATGCATTATTTTCAGAAGGGTGGATTAGGTAGGGTTACCTTCAAATGTGCCCTGAACTGAATTTCTTCCCAATCCCTACCCAAGGTCTTCCTCTGCCCCCAGCCCCTTGCTTTCACCCATTTGTCCACCACAGAGACTAAAGCACAAAGGCAAGACAGGTGCTCCCTTTGGAAAAAGGCAGGCTTCTTTCTTCATTCACCTGAGACCAACCCAGATGCCTATCAGCTGGGCTGTACCCTAGAGGAGGAGTCATAGCTGGCTCTCAGGTGCCTTTAGGTTGACCAAATATCCATTGTAAAGTGGCTGTAACTGGAGCGAGCCAGGCGCCCTCAGGGTCCGATTCGACCATGATAAGACCTGCAAGTCGTTCAACTCCCATCCAATTATTTAAACACAAAGGTAAATGCTTTCGCCTTTTGAACTTGAAATCTGACCCCCTCGCTCCATGCTTGCTCCTCCTGCTCGTAAGCAGGAATGGTTCTTCCTTCTCCCTTGTTTCGTTTGCCTGGCAGCTATGTTGTTGCTGTTCCCACTAAACCTTTTTAGTAGTATTAGTAGGAATATTATTTTTGCTGCTGATTAAGAGCAAGGAGTCCAGGCCCGGAGGTGCTTTGCTGTTCCGGATCTGCTCACTGACTCACCTGGTGACCTTGGCGAAGTTGTGTTGGAGCCCAGCTTGTCTGCGGTAGAGCAACACGGCCGTGGGCTCCCTCTAGACCGGGGCGTGTGTGTGTATTTTCCATAGGGATGGAATGATCTGCCAAGTTTGGTTCTCTCATTTGGTCATGTTTCTAATCTTAAATTCGGTTCTCCACATTTCTGCATCAATTTGCCAATTTTTTAAAAAAACAAAAATCCACATGAAAAATTGTCAGCATTTTAGTGTGAATTTCTTCTAATAAATACATTTTTGTATGCTGTTTTGATCCCCTACACATTTTTGCAAGCAATTTATCCTAATGTATTTTTGTGTGTTCTCTTCACCAATTATGCATTTTTATACATAATTCCCCTTGATATATGCATGTTTATAAACGTCGCTTGGTTGGGGAACTGCGTTGCAAAATTCAAATAGTTACAAATTTTGAAGGATGGCTGTGTTTCAGTTCTGATATTGTTTCAGAAAGTGTGAATTGTCATTGCTATTTTATAGCATTATTGCCATCTGGAAGAGCACTCTGGCACTACAGCACAACAAAAGCAGGACAAAAAAAAATAAACCAGAGCATTTGTGGTATAAAAAATTACAGGACTTCAGCAAGAAGCAATGGGACATACACCAACTGGGAATGAAGCCGTATGACTCCCAAGAAACTTTTGCAGGTACAAACAGCATTGAAAAGTGGGATTGTGTATAGCTGCCCTGATACCATCATCAGCACAAATCATCATGGATGCACAATAAAAAGGATACCTAAAGGGGCTCTGTGATAGCTCCTCTCTCCTTACCTAACCGTACCAACAATCTGATGGGTTATTTCAAATCAGTGCATACATTTCAGCCATCAGGGCCAGCGCAAGACTGCAGCAGACCCTTGGGTACCAAACTAAAGGGGCCCTCAAAGGTGGCAGCTCTACTATGCTGATGTGGTGCCACAGGAAGTTGCACTACCAGCCTGTTGCAGCGGTGGTGGGGTGTTGCCTGGAAGGGTGGCTGCCGTTCTGGCATCTGTGCTAGCGTTGGGGTGTGGGGCACATGCTCTGCAACCCAATGCTAGCACGGATCACAGAGTGGGAGCTACATCCATCCAACTCCAGCAGCAGGGACCCATCTCAGCCCCAGGGCCCTTGGCCAGTGCCCAAACTGGCCACCCACTGGCGCTGGGCCTGCCAGCCATCCCCACTGCTGCAGCTGCTGGTTATGAACACCTCTCCTCTCTGCCCTTTCCTTTTCTGCCAGGCCTCAGTAAGGGTTGTTGGTACAGAAACAAGGGTGTGATCCAAACAAGCAAGGTCAGATTTAGCAGATAAGGGGCTAGGAACTCTAGGCAGGGGTGTAGTCAAAACAGGCACAGTCAAGTTCCAGAGGAGGTGAAGTGGCCGCAGGTGATAAGAGACAAATTGCTCAGCCAGCTCCAAGATGGCTTATTTTATTTATTTGCAGTGAAAGCTGGTCTATTCAGGCAAATGGGGCATTGCCCCACCAACTTCAGTCTGCCCTCAGCTAGCCCCCCCCCCCGCCTGCCTTCTGACTTACAACCTGCCCAGAAGGTGGCCCCGGCTGTCATCTTGCTCTTCCTTCGCCTTGGTTTTACCCTTGTAGAACTCATCAGAGAAGAGGATGGGGACAAAACTAGATTTGGCTCTGCCTGACTGTCCTCGTTGCCGGCTCCACCTGTTGTTGGCTTCTCTGCCTTCTGCCCTACCAGTCCCGAGGGGCACCAGCTACCACTGTTTATTTAAAGCATTTTTAGCTTGTGGCGCATAGATCACTAAATAAGAACGAAAGAGTCTTTGCCCTCAGGTTTACAGTCTAAAAAGATGACACAGGAGGGAGGAAAAGACAAACTCGGGCCACTAGTTCATTATAATGATCAGCTGGGAGGAATGGAAACAGTTCAAAGACAGGAAGAGCCAAAAGTGGCTGGTCTCTCACAAGAGCCGATGGCGCAGTCCTGCTTACCTTTTCTCTCTTTGCTGCGGCCTGATATAATTGCTGCTATCAGGTGACAAATGTTGAAGGGAGGAGACTGATGGAGATGGTCCTGTAATTTTAAACCAGATTTAGACAGAGCACCCAAGGCAGAGAACTAATGTACTCTCTGCCCCATCCAGCTGCAAAAGCTTTCTTTAGTTGTTTCCAGAAACTGCAAACAGTGGGTACCTGTCGTGTCTAATGATTATCATCAACACCACAGTGGGTCGGGAGGGGAGGTTTAACCCTTCGTAACCACAATCTCAGTAAAAATGCGACCCCCTGCCCTGGCCAGCCCTGTTCAGAATTAGTGATGAGGGAGAAACTCCCACTGGAACTAATGGACGGTTTTTAATTGCAGGAGGAGGTGAAAGAACTTGCATTGAGATTGTGGCTGGGGAGGGAAGGCTTAATCCCCTGCCCTTGTATGTCTGTACAGTAGGCTGGTTTCTACACACATTCACACACCCCTCCACCCAGGCAACCAAGAGGCATTTTCAGAGTTCAAGGGCACAGTCTAGCCAGGCAAGGATGGTGCCAGTGATGGCTGTGGCAAGGGGGTGTGGTCTGGGGAACGTCTGAGGGCCAGAGAGGGAGAGACTTAGAGGGTTGCAGTTGGTCCAGAGCTGAGGTTCTCTGTCCCTAATATGTGTGCCCACTAGGGCCTGAGTCAACAACAACAACAAAAAGAATTAGACACAATAATTATACCCTATTTTAACACGTGGTCAATGCAAGGCGATCTCCTAGCTGATTACAAGCTATCTTGGTGTAAGCATCATGTGATCTGGAGACAATGATCAGTGGATCAGTCAGGCGCTGCTGCAAGTTGGACTTGGAGTGAATCCAGGCTCTTTGCAGGAAACAAAAAGGGTAATGATTCAGAGAAAAGAGGTGATTGCCATCGATATCTTAGGATAGACAATGAAATTAATCTTAGCCGGTGTTCCCCAGGGCTTAGCCATTGTATGAGAACATGCTTTTCATGCTGAGGGTCTGTCAAATAATTGACAAGCCAGTTACCAAGGTTTGCAGGGCTCAATGGCTACCTTTGTGAAGGGACACTCAAACATCCTGATATGGTAGAGTCCCAGCAGAAGAACTGAACCATGCCATACAATGGTTTTTACTGAATGAGTCGACTGACTGAAAGTAGGGATAGGGGAAGAAATTTGATTCAGTTTGCATTTAAAGGTGAACCTACCTAATGTGCACTTTCTGGAAAAAAAATAGCAAACCAAAACACAGCCATCTTTAAAATGCAGACCTCGGAATTTTTCAGTGGAGTTATTAGTGAAAATACCATACAATGATGCGTGGAAAAATTGCTTTGCAAGAATGTGTACATTAGGCAAAATGGCATTAAAATGCATACATTAGGAGAAATTCACCCCCAAAATGCTACTGATGAATTTTCATGAGGAGTTTAAAATTGATGTGGAAATGTGGAAAACACACTGAAGACTGGAAAAAAGAGAAACCACAATCGACACATTCAACCATCCCTAACTGTAATTGTGCCTGAAAACAGTGGGAAGGCCTGGAAGCCGGAGGGGGGCAGGATGGGGAACCTCAGGCCCAGAAACCAAATAAGGCCCTGCAGACCTCTCTGTCTAGTTCTTGGGTCTAGGAATCGGCGAGAAATTCAATTCTGTTGACATTTCAAGCCAAATCAGTCAAATTCGCACATTCTGAAACAATATGGGAACAGAAACACAGCCAAAATCTGCGCTTATCTGACTTTTGTGATGCAGTTCTCCAAACAAGCAGTTTACAGAAATGCATATTATGAGGGGAAATGAATGTGTTGATGAAAATAACATATAAAAATGCCTTCTATTAAGAGAAGTTGCTTGCAAAAATGTGCTCATTAGTCAAAACATGCTCATTTAGTCAAAACTGTTCAAGATAAATTTGCACAAAAATACTGAAGGATTTTCATGAGGATTTTTTTCTTTTTTAAATGGCAAATTGCTGCAGAACTGAATTTAAGATTGGAAAAATGAGAAGAGAGCTGAAATGGACAGGCCCTTCCATCCCTACTTGGGACCTTCTCCAGGCCACACACGCACCTCACCAGCTGCACTCCAGGTCTTCCTTTTGTGCTTCTGCCCGGGTGGAAATGTGTCCTTGGTCTGCAGTAATGCCACTTGCTTGCCTGGATGGAGGACAGAGACGTAGGTGCATGTATAAATGCATGGAATGTTCCCATCGTACTGTACAAAGCCAACAGTCATGTTTGTTCCTCTGTTCGAAACGAAACCGGCAGATTTGCCCATCCCGAGGGCGGGCCAAACACCTATGGCCATACTACCCTGAACACACCTGATCTCTTCTGATCTCAGAAGCTAAGCAGGGTCAGGCCTGGTTTGTACTTGGATGGGAGGAAAATGGAAATGGACTGCCTTCAAATCGATCCCGACTTATGGCAACCCTATGAATAGGGTTTTCATGGTAAGCGGTATTCAGAGGGGGTTTCCCATTGCCTCCCTCTGAGGCTGAGAGGCAGCGACTGGCCCACGGTCACCCAGTCAGCTTCATGGCTGTGTGGGGATTCGAACACTGGTCTCCCAGGTCATAGTCCAACACCTTAACCACTACACCACACTGGCTCGCACTTGGATGGGAGACTGCCTGGGAATACCAGGTGCCGTAGGTGTAGAGGAAGGCAATGGTAAACCACCTCTGAATACCTCTTACCATGAAAACCGTACAAATTTATAGATGCATAGGGTCACTGTAAGTCGTAATCGACTTGAAGGCATATAACAACAGGGAGGGCCAATTTATGGAGCAGTGGCAGATGGGAGGGAAGTGCTTAAGTCAGAGGGAAAGGGCTGGAGCTCAGCAGCCGAGCATCTGCTTTGCATTCAGGAGGTGCCCGGTTCAATCCCCGGCATCTCCAGGTAGGGCTGGGAATGTCTCCTGTTTGAAATCCTGGAGAACTGCTTCCAGCCAGGGTAGACAAGACTGAGCTCAATGGACCAACGATCTGACTTTGCATAAGGCAGCTTCGACACTCCTGTCTTTCCCCCTGAAACTGCCTCCCCATTGCTGTTTTCTCTCCTAGCGGAAGATCCAGACACTTGTCTGCAACATCACGGGGAGAGTGAAGCGGAGGAGAGGTTTGCATTACTACCCCCAGGGCAATGTTGGGGTTCATTTAGCTTGGAAAAAGGCAAGGAAAGGGGGACATAACAGAGGCGTATGGAACAATGCACAGCGTGGAGAGAGCGAAGCAAGAGGCTTCTACCTGCTCTCTCATGGGGATGGGATGGGATGGTCCAAGTTCATCCTACGTCAGCGTTGCACTTCTCACCACAGTGGGAATACGGAGCAGGGCATAAAAACTTTCAATAAATAAAAATGAAAAAGTGGGTCCTGAAATGAAGGGTTGTAGCTAGCGAAGATCTACTCCAAGTAAACCCATTTCAATTAATGGATTTAAAATAGCCTAGGGGCTACACTACCCTGAACACACCCAGTCTTTTCTGACTGAGGAAGCTAAGCAGCGTCTGGCCTGGTTAGTACTTGGATGGGAGACCGCCTGGGAATGCCGGGTGCCGTAAGCTTTGGGGAAGGGCCATAGCTCAGTGGCAGAGCATCTGCCTTGCATGCAGGTCCCAGGTTCAACCCCTGGCATCTGCAGGTAGGGCTGGGAGAGACACCTGCCTGAAACCCTGAAGAGCAGCTGCCAGTCAGTGTAGACAAGACTGAGCTAGATGGACCAGTGGCCTGACTTGGTATAAGCAGCTTCCTATGTTCCTAGTCATGTCTATTCATTTCAGCGAGTCTGTTCTGAGTAGAGCTAGCATTGGATACAACCCAAACCCTTGCAATGCAGAATGCTCTTGCTCAGGATTACAGACTCCCTCCAACCCTCTTTTGGGGCACTCGATTCCCCCTCCCCAGTTTTCCGTTCTCCCCAGTCAGTTAGCATTTCATGGCCAACAGACAGACTCAACTTTCATTCAGCTAGTTATGGGATTCCCTGCTACCAATTTGTTCAGTATCAGTGAAGATTTGCCTCCATGGGGGAGTTGGGAAGCAGGGCTCATGCCATCAGAGCAGCTGAACTGCTTCCATTCCAGCTGGTCATTAACTGCTACTGAGTGATAAGAAGTGATGCCCGAGTTTGTGTTTTTCCTCTTCCCTCCCTGTCCCCTTTTCCTTTTGTGCCATGTCTTTTACAGTCTAAACCTGCAGGCAGGGGTTGCCTGTCTTGTTTAAACTGACTGTATGTAAGCTGCACTGGAGGCCTTTATGATGAAGAGTGGGGTACAATTCCCTAAATAAATTATATATAACCTGTTGATACCTTAGGTGATGCTGTGGATCAGCAAGGCCATTCACAATCAGAAAGAGAGGGAATGACATATGTTACTTCACTGCAGGGGCTGCTTCTGTATAAATATCAACAATAACAACAAAACAGACTAGGACATTGAATTTTAGTCATTTTTTTAGATTTAATTTAATTTATATTTTTACATTCTTTAGAACTGTGGACAATAAATAACATGTGAATACTTTCAATCCCCTCCCCATGTCACCCCTCCCTCCCCTCAGCACCATTCCACACAATAAATAAATAAATTTAGCATATATCGGTTGTTTGCCATCGATTGACACAAAAAAGTGTAGTGGAGAGTCGCCCAGGTGTTGGTGCTTGAGTGACGGTTGCATTTCATGGGTAATTCTAGCAGTGATGGATGCTGGGGCCTGTTGCAAGTGCCTCCTATATCTGAAGTCTGATTGGGGAATGCTCTCAACAGAGCCTTCTCTGTCGTGGGCCCCAGATTATGGAATGCCCTCCCTTGTGAGGTAAGATCAGCCCCTTCTCTTCCCGTTTTTGCAATCATTTGTTTACATTTCTGCACTGTATGCCATTGCACTAATGCTTTTAAGGATTTTATGGATTTGTCTGCATGTGGGTATTTTTTGTATGTTTTTGTATTTTTAAATCTATGTATGGTTTTATGTATGCTTTGCATTTTTAAATCTATGTAATTCTCCTCGGGACCCGCATTCCAGGTGAGAGGTGGTCAATAATAATAATAATAATAATAATAATAATAATAATAATAATGCATCAAGTGATTGATCAGATAAACAGGAAAGGGTACAACAGGAAAGGTGGGCAAACAGACAATGTTGTGGCAAACTCTGGGCATGGCTCTCTTTCCTCCCCTTTCAGGTGCTCCCGGCTGTCTTTTCAAACTGCAGAAATGTGCTCCTGCATTGACATCATTAGAAAACCACTTTGCTTATAGACAGCATGCTGCCATCTGTCAGACTCCAGGTGTTATTGGACCACAACAGGGGTGGGGAACCTCTGGCTCTGATGAGGTGCACCAGGCATCCCCATTTGGCCAGCAAGGCTGTTTTGGCCAAACCATGCCCACTTGCCCTACATCTGACATATGTAAAGGCGAGATTTGGATAACAGGGGCTTCGCAGGCACTGCCGATCAGCTGACTGGCGGTGCCTGCAAACCCCCTTGAGCAGCGTTTCTATTGGCTGATTGTTGCTGACTTGGCACTCGGGAAGTGTGGCGCATACCTTTTCGCAAACCGCACAGGCAAAAGTGGGTCAGTGGATGCCACTGTGACATCAGGTGAATTGGCAACTGGGCAGTCAAACCTGTCAATACTATTTTGGCACCTGTCAATTTGATAGCAGTTCCAGTGTCTTGGCTTCCAGCAAAGAATAATTGGAAGTGTTGCTTGCTGGGAATTCCGCTTGAGAGCCATAACTCCCTTCACAAAACGATAGGACAGGAAGGGCCGCAGCTTGGTAGCAGAGCACCTGCTTTGCATGCAGAAAGTCCCAGGTTCAATCGCCGGCATCTCCCAGGTAGGGGTAGGAGAGACCACGACCTGAAACCCTGGAGAGCTGCTGCCAGTCAGTGTAGATAATACTGAGCTAGATGGGACAAGGGTCTGACGTCAGCATAAGGCAGCTTCCAATGTTCAGGGGACAGGGAGTGATGAAAATCAGCACACATACAAAGTCACACTTTTTAGGTTTCACAAGGCTGATGGCAACATTTCCCAGTACCTAAACCAATCAGGAAGCAAGCCCAGCAGGGAGGATTTCCAAAAGAAAATAAGAGGGGCTCAGAATCCAAGCTGTGTCCTTCAGGATCCAGGGTCCAGCACAGAGCTTAGAACGGCAAAAATATTTTGGCAACTGTTCGGATATTGAGACCAGATTGAGAGGAATCGCTTCTCAGGTTAGCTGCCTAAATTTTTGGTGGGGGGGCAAGGATGGCCGATGCTGGTTTCTTGGGGGATGAGATCAACCTTCAAAAGACATTCTGGTGCTTCCAGAGGGTCACTGTTTTTGACTGTGATTTAATCACACAGTGGAAAATTCAGGTTGCACAATTAAAGCTCTTGCGCAACAAACCTGTTCCCCCTCCCCTCCAAACTGGACTTTTTGTGGAAAGTGATGGGGAAATGACCTGAAAAGGGTCAGATAAAAATTGCTTGATGCCATGTCGTCTAAACTCCCAGCAAACATTGTGGTACCAAATCAGGATGAATGCTCAACGAACAGGTCATCTGGAAGCGAGCTCCGTCGGAAAGTCTTGCTTAGCTGATGAGAGAGAAAATGGGGCAGAATCCCCCCTTCTGACACATGCATGCACCTGTCCTTTTGAAAAGCTTTGCTCTCCTTTGCTCCCTCACAATTTCCAGATCTGCCGTTTTGGGACATAAAGAGAGAAGGACATCCAGGTGTGGATGGAACCTCCCAAACACAGCACCATCCACAATATCTGGGGGGCGGAAGGGATGCTTACAGAATACCTGGATTCTATGGCACCATGATCAGGAGGCCACAGTGATGGATGGATACTTTCCAGATCTCAAATACTTGTTTGTACGTTTGCGGAGGTTTGGGGGTAAGAACATGGGAAGGGCGTTTTCAAGGCGGGACAGGACATCGAAGTGCTCTGGGGATGTGCAGGTGGAGAGGATCATGGGTCTGTGTTTAAAGGACTGTGGATGCATGCCCCATCAGTCTCGTTTGGCAGACCACAAGACAAGGATCGTGGGATGGCCTGGCACCCTAGCGTCGGGACGTCTTCAGTCACAGACAGTGGAGGGCCCTGGCTGGTGTTGGGTCGTCCATCAGTGCACAGCAGGACGCTGGAGTCCGCCTCGCACTTGGTGGCCCGGCTGTAATAGGGCTCCATCACCTGCCTGAGTTCCAGTGGGAAGCTCAGTGGGAGCAGCTCGGCTTTGATGATTGCTCCGAGGTGGGCCTCAGAAGAGCTTCTTTGGAGAGTCTCTGAGCGGCTCATTTTGATCAGCAGGTCAATCGTTTTGTTCTCCATCTCGAGGACGCAATCGGACGCCTTGTCCTCTTCGTTGGCTTCACCCACCACCAGACACTTATTGACGGGACCTGGAGCTTTCCCATGGACTTTCCCACCACTGAGACTGCCCTTGGGATCCTTCTTGTCCTGGGATCCTTTCACCAAGCCGTTTGAGGACCTTTTCACGGAGAGGTCCAAAGGGCCCTCGGTGGACTTGGTCGCCTTCTCCAGCGCCTGATGGATATGGAACAGTTCATGCCGTATTTTCACCAGCTGCTCCCTAAGCCGCTTTTGTGCTGGGCTGTCCTCTTTGGCCAGGTCTGAGAGCTTCTTTTCCACATCCTGATACTCCTCTAAAGTTTTGGACAAGTCGCCAATGAGCACCGTTGCCGCCTCTGGGTCTCTCAGGTCAACGGTTACAGCTTGCTCTGGGCCTGGCTTGAAAAAGAGGTGATCTGAAGCTGTAATCACAGGAGACAAGATGTCAGAGCCGCCGAGCTTCTCCTGGTCTTCACAAGGGCAGGTCTGGAGTTCTGCATCCCAGTGGTTCACGGAGGGTTGCATGGGGGCAGCTCTCAAACTGCTACAGGCAAGAGGGCAGAAAGAGGGTGGGAAGAGAACTGTTAATGAAGCAGGTGAAAAGGTCATAACATGCAAGGCTGGTTAAGGCCACATCCACACCATACACTTCTTCCACTTTAAACAGTCCTGGCTTCCCCCAAAGAATCCTGGGAACCGTAGTTTGTGAAAGGTGCTGAGAGTTGTTAGGAGAGCCCCTAATTCCCTCACAGAGCTGCCGTTCCCAGAGTTCCCTGGGAAGAGGGACTGACTGTGAAACTGCTGTGACCTCATAGCCCAGTGGGGAGGCACCAAGCTCTAAAAAAACCTTCTGGCTGGGCTGTCTGTCTGAGCAACTTTTCCCATCGGGCAACAACACAGGCTGTCTTTTGCCTCGCCTCGCCTCTGCTTCATACCTGCCCTGCCCTCTCTCACCTTGTACCAGCCCTCTCCTGCTTTCGATTAAATCTAGTAGTTAACCTTCCGTCTAGCTCCTGCCCTGTGGTCCTGTTTGCCTAATCTGGTACCTGACTTTCAGCCTGTCTAGGACCCAGAGCTTAGAAAAGTTACTCTTTTGAACTACATCTCCCATCAGCCCCAGCCAGCATGGTGCTGGCTGGGGCTGATGGGAGATGTAGTTCAAAAAAAGTAACATTTCCAAGCTCTGCTAGGACCAGCTCTCTCGCCAAGTGGCGGCTGGCAACCACCGGACCAGGTGGAGAAGCCAAGGAGTTCACTAGAGGGGGGGGCACAATTTGTTCTGGTTTTCGCTCCCACCCTCTCTTGCAAAGATACTGTGGCCACTTAAACAAAGCAGCAGTACAGTTACTGAGGCCACATCCACACCAGACGTTTATTCCATTTTAAACCATCATGGCTTCCCCCAAAGAATCCTGGGAAGTGTAGCTTGTGAAGGGTGCAGAGAGTTGCTAGGAGACCGCTATTTCCCTCACAAAGCTCCGGCTCACAGAATTCTCTGGGTAAAGGGGCCGACTGTTAAACCACTCTTCACCCGCAGCACCCTTCACAAACCACACTTCCCAGAATTCTTTGCAGGAAGCAGCCATGACTGTTTCAAGTGGAATGGATGTGGCCTGAGCATCTAACTGAGCTCAATCTTGCGAGGTAGGTTAGGCTGGGACTCTGCTTTGACGAGCTTCTGGTCTGTGTGACCATCACGAGGCGTCAGGCCTAGACTCAGAGGCAGCCTGTTACAATCTAGTCCCCTCCCTAGCCTGACAGTAACCCTGGATGCATTCCTGATCCCACCTTTTACTGTATCTACAGCATAGCACAGCACATTGCAACAGACAGAAAAATCATTAAGTGGTCTGACAAAACCCTCAGCAATTTTTCAAGTGGTCCATGGAGAAAAAGAAGTTTTGGAACCACTGCCTTAGGCAGCCTTTCCCAACCTTTGGATCCCCAGATGTTGCTGGACTACAATTCCCATCATCCCCAGCCAGCATGGCCAATGGCCAAGAATGATGGGTATTGTAGTCCAGTAACATCTGGGGACCCAAAGGTTGGGAAAGGCTTCCTTAGAGGATATTTTATGAAGCATATATCAGGAATGGAGGCTACATAATGCATCCTACCTGGCTTGGTATGGCACTTTTGCAGGAGTCAGGAGATCAGAGCCTACAAAATCAAGGCCATTCCCTGCAAATTTCCTCTTCAGGTTGCTGTTGTTGGTCCCTCCACTATCCAAGCAAGCGGCTGTTGGCAGTCCTGCCTTCCGGATGCTATTGGGGAGCAGGGCAGCCCCATCTTTTAAACCCACAATGCCCCTGTAGGCCTCAGGGGCTGGCTTCCTGCACAGGCTATTGACCCCCAGCAAAGCGTTGCTCTCCTTTTCAGCCTGGAGCAGCAATGCTTTGTGGCTTTGTTCAGGAGCGGGCAGCTCCTCCCGGAACCCTTTCACCCAAGGGTGGCTGTTCTTCAGCACCGGCACCTTCAGTAGGCCTGCCTTGGGGGGCTCTGTGGGGACCTTGGCCTGGGGTGGAGTAGGCATGGCTGCTGCGGGTTGCTGTTGGGCCTCAGGCTTGATGGTGGCCATCTTGTTTTCTGCTGAGCCGAAGGAATGCTCAAAGAGCAAGGGGTAGTAGAAGCGCGGGAGGAAGGCTGGCCGCTCGGGGTTCTGCAGGGGCTGGAAATGAGCAGAATGGGGGTGCATCAGCTGGGTAGTGGAGGCCAGGAAAGGCAGCTGGGCCAGGTAGGAGTGCGGAGCGGTGCTGTTAGCCACAGAAGGACTGAGATAGGAAAAGAGGTTGGGGTTCAATGGGTAGTTGATCCCTAGCAAAGAGAGGTTTAGGCTCTGGGGTTCCTGGTATTCACCGTACGCCGGAGGAGGATAACAAGGGATGATGTTGCCGTCTGGGGACAGCGTCGGGACCTCGTTGGCGCCTCTCTTTTGCCCATTGGCTACTAGCTTCCATTGTTCCATGAGGACCCCACTGCCCCCCAGGCATTTTGGGGGCCCTTTGCAGTGCTTTGGTCTGGCTTCTAACTCCAGAGAGGAAGGCTCCTTCCCCTTCACCACATGCTTCTTCAAGGAGAAGACGTCAGTGATGATGAAGTCCGGCGTGGGCTCCTTGCAAGGCTTATCCCTCTTGTTTCTCAACTGAGAAAGCAAAGTGTTCATGTCAGGCTCTGTCGACTCCACGGCAGGGTTGGCCTCTTCCTCTTCCTTCTCCCTGGGCGCCACTTCCTGCATCATCCCAGACGTCTCCTCCTCCTCCTCTTCCTCCTCTCGCAATTGGTTGGTTTCATCACTCATCTTTTCGGAGGCCAAGCCTTCAGTCTCCATAAGGTTGTCTCCTCTACTGTCTCTTCCTGCGGCACATTTGGGATTTGGGGTCCCAGGAGGCACCGAGTCACACGTCTCGGGCTCATCAGGCCTCCCGCGAGCCTGGGAAGCCTCCGTGGCATGCAGGAGCCGGAGCTCTGGATGGAGGAGGTTCCCTTTCTTATAGGGCCAGTCAGACTCAATGAGCAGGGAGAGGGAGTTTTTACACAGACTATACTTCATGTGGTTATATAGGTGGGATTTCTCCATGCAGGTGAACGGGCACTGGAAACACTTGTAGTTATAGGGCTTCCCCCACGGCCGGGGAATGTAGTGGGGCTTCTTGGGCTTGCGCTCCTTATGCTTGTAGACGGATGCCAGCTTACAGCCCGCTTCATCCTTCGACATGGCTGCTCCCAACGACACGGATCTCAAGAAACAGGGTGCTGGGCACGAGGAGGCATCCACGCCCGATTGCTCGCCTTGCTGGAACCACAGCACAATCTGTAGCAAGAGATATCACAACAATGGATTTATATACTGGGAAGGTGGTTGTTGTTATGTGCCTTCAAGTCGATCATGACTCATGGCGACCTTATGAATCAGTGACCTCCAAGAGCATCTGTCGTGAACCACCCTGTTCAGATCTTGTACGTTCAGGTCTGTGGCTTCCTTTATGGAATCAATCCATCTCCTTTTTGGCCTTCCTCTTTTTCTACTCCCTTCTGTTTTTCCCAGCATTATGGTCTTTTCTAGTGAATCATGTCTTCTCATGATGTGTCCAAAGTATGATAACCTCAGTTTCATATTAGCTTTAGTGATAGTTCTGGTTTAATTTATTCTAACACCCAATTATTTGTCTTTTTCGCGGTCCATGGTACTTAAGGTCATGGAGAAGCATAGAAATATTGCTAAATAAATAAATACAGGCACGGTTGCGGATGTGACGGTGATGGTGTAGGATGCTGCCTCAGCTGATTCTGAACTCTTGGTAACAGATCGTAGCCCATTTTCAAGGCTGTCTATGGCCTCTCAGGTCATATCCAGCCCATAGATTTAGTGAACATTTAACACACATTTAAAGCACATGGCTTCCCCCAAAGAATCCTGGGAACTGTAGTTTACCCTTCACCGAGCTACAATTCCCAGGACCTTTAACAGACTACAATTCCCAGGATTCTTTGGGGGAAGCCATGTGCTTTAAATGTATGGTGTGGATGTGACCTCAGTGCTGGACAGGCGTTTGCAGAGCAAATTCATGCATCAGACGGAGCAGAGTCTTTTTAGCAAGGTCGCAATGGGGTGATTTTGTGGAGCAATCCCTGGTCCGAAAGCAGGGAGTTGTCTGCAATCCTAGTCCTACTCAGAGTGGATCCAATGAAACTAATGGACATGACTCATTTAGGTTCATTAATTTCAGTACTGAGTAGAACTTGGATACAACCTAGGGGGTGTTACATGCATGCCCTGATTTTTCATGGGCAAAACTTCGGAGAGATTGATTGCATAAGAGAGTGGCAAATTGATCACATATACCAGAGAGCCCCAAATGACGACAAGCACAAGGGAAAACAAGAAGATTTGGGTGGGCTTGCCATCTTCAGGGGTCTTGCTCTGGATCGAGAGACAGGTGTTTGGATGCCTGCTTGGCGAGCCATTCCCACACTAGCAGATATTTTTGGTCTGTTCAACTCCTCTACCTGCCACAACACATTATTTCTGCTGGGCTGGGGAGGCACAGCATTATGGGGATGTGCCCGGGGGCCAGTGCTATGTCAACAGATTTTGCACCTGTGCATTGGAATTGCCAAATCTCTGTGCCACGAGCAGCCTTAAGAAAAGGAACCAGACTCAAGGCAGAGAGTGAGGGAAGCACAGCAAAGTGGGGAGGCAAAGGAAGGAGAGCACCCAAGAACATAGAAACCAAAAGGGGGGGGGAGGAGGAGGAAGGAAGCAAGTGGCCAGAAAAAGAGAGAAGACTGCATTCTCTGAAAAAAGCAGGGCACACAAGCAGGGCTGGCCTGGGCCCTGGGTATAAGGTGGGAAGAGAAATTTGCTTCTGTTTGCATTTAAAGGTGGACCTTAACAAAACAATAACCAAAGGGAAAACGCAACCATCCTTTGAAATTTGCACTTCTCCCAATTTTGCAGTGCAGTTCTGCAGCCAAGGAACGTGTACAAAAATGCATATACCAGGGTAAGGTGCACCTAAAAATGCATATTGCTCTGCAAAAAATGTGCATATTAGGGGAAAGTGCACACCAAGATGTATACTGTATATTAGGAGACATTTGCATGAAAATGCTGATGAATTTTAAAGAGAACTTTAAAAGAAAAATCTGCAAAGTGACTCGGTAGAGGGCAACTTCCTATGCTCACCTCAGCTTCCCTTTTTGATGTTTTTGCTACAATAGACTGACATGGCTACCCCTCTGCAATCTGCTACCCCAACAAAGGCTAGGATATGTTAGACAATGCAGATGTTTCTGGCCGCTAGGAAAGCAATACCACCAACTAGTGCAAAAGTGAAGATTCTGTAACTATTAGGCAGGAATATCGGAAGGGGATTATGTCTTGGGACGGCAGGGGGGAAAGACTTTTCTATATGAACAGGGATGTAGCTGTCTGGGCTCCTGGGGGTGTTCTTAGACCCCTCACTTTTTGGGAAGCCAGGTCGTAGTAGGGTCCCTATGTCTCCAGCATCCTAAGAACCAATCAGCATGAAAGGGGAGCATGTTAGCCCCCGAGAAGAGTCCCAATGAATGTCAATTGCAAGCAAGCCTTTATTAGTTCCTGCTTCAAAAAGAGTGAAGAAATTTTTAACTGAAGAAGAATGAATCCCAATGATAACATCCTGTCTACATCATCAAGCAGTTTGGCAGCAGCAGAAAATAAACATGTAGACACTGAATTCAGTAATTCAAGCAATATCTCTGATAGTGAGAAAGGCCAGCAAATGGTGACAGTGATAGAGAAGCAGAAAGCAGTATGCAAACCTGACCAGATTATTCTATAACTTTAGAAGGTTTTATAATCTTACAAGGGGGTGTGGCTGTGACTATAATGAAGGGACCCGGCACTTCTGAATTTGCCACTACACGACTGTATATGAATTAGGGCAGTCTCCAGCCTCATTTGAACACTAGGGGTCACTATTGCTTTAGCAGAGACAGCTCCTTCTCCAGGGCTGAACATTCAAATTACCACCAGCTCAAACTATCTGGAGGGCACCAGGATGGCTACTGGAATGAAACCCTTCCAAGATGGGTGGGTTTGTTTTTGAACAATCAATGGGGCATGCATCAAGCCTGAGCCCTAGGAAGTGGGGCAGACAGGGCCAGCCAAAGACATTTTGTCTAAGTAACAACTGGCTGCCCTTTTATGACATCCCAATCAGCTGCCAGGAAGTTGGTTTATTTGGGGTGTTTGTACTCCGCCCTTCGCTCAAGGATCCCAGGGCAGCACATAGTAACATGAAAACCCAAATGCAAAACAACAATAAAGGACCCTGGGAAAGCAGGGTCGAAATCCCCAGGCCTTTGCGCCAACTCTGATTCAGGACAAGGGCTGCGAGGAAATGGACTCACGGGCTATCCACAAGGGAAGCTGCCACACTCAGGCACTTGTTACCACCACCTGCTCCAGGTGCCTAGCTTAACCAGGAAGTTCTAGTCCCTGTGTAATAGAAACTGCCACAAAACCCACACCCTGAGGCCGAGAAGGGAGGGGCAATAATGAGATCAGACAGCAGCAGGTAAGGAGGGGGAGATCCTGACCTCATGACACACGGCCACCAACAAGTCCAGCAGCACCTTCAGTTTGCTAATGGGAAGGGCTCCAGAAGTGGGCCAAAGCTTTAAGGCTTTATTCCTCAACGAAAAACCATCACTGATGTTTTTCCTTTCCCTCTTTAGGACGTTTCCAGGCAGTTTATCTGCAAAGAAAGGGGTTTGGAAGCTTGTGGGTGTTTATATACAACTTGTGCATAGGGGTGCAGGCTAGCATAGATGGGCAGTGCAAGTCAGTCTCCCCCCCCCCACAAGCAACAGTGTACACCAGACCTGATACTGCCCCCAGATCCTTATTGCCAGTCCATTGGAAAGATATAAATTTTATCTTTTTCCCACACTATCTTCCAAGACTGCCGAAAGCTTTTTCTCAAGGCCCAACAAAAGCAGATGAGGAGCAGGCTGTAGCTGGCAGCCACCAGCCATCAGGGCTCACTTAGCAAGCACCTTCTAGCCATTAGTGCGCAGTAAAAAAAATCTTTAGCTACCAGTTGTACAAAATCTTAGAGAAAAGCTGGCCTTCCTCTGTTCCCCTTCCCATTATACAGTGTATGTATCACCAAGAAAGAAAGAAAATACAGCTTTAAAGTGGAGAATGGTCCATTTGGGCGAATGGGACGCCGCCCCACCAACTTAATTCTGCCCTCAGCTATTCACCACCCGCCTGCCTTCTTACTTACAATCAGCCTAGGAGATGGCTCTGCCTGTCATTGGTCCTGGCTTCACCTAATGTTGGTCTCCCTTCTTTCCACCTTACCAGTCCCAGAGAACACCAGCTACCGCTATAGCTTTGCATAATATTTGCATATGTTATTTTGTGTGTATAGGAACAAATAATAACTAATGACTGTAATTTAAGTAGAAATACATCTCTGTCTCCATGCTTAGACAATGTTTAATTTTGAACCTCCCCCTACTTTTGATTGGTGCGAAAGGCTTTGGGTTATTGTTATATTATCTGACTTCCTATTTGGCATGTTGGACTATCTTTTGGATGAATTGGAATAACAAATTTCAAGATAACGTGCATCCATGTAATTTGTTTACTTTATTATAAGAAGTTGATATATTTATGCAAGTAATTACCAATGATATTGATGTACTCAATTTAAGTTTATAATTGTATAATTTTACAAAATTAATCTTACAAAATTAAAATTTACTTAATTTTATACTTCTTTTTCTTTTTTCCCTTTGTGTGTGTGTGTTAAATGCCAAATGTTAAACTGGAAATATTATTGTTGGAAATAAAAATGTTAACAAATAAATTGAAATGCATCTCACCATAGTGGCAAAGGGTTTGACCTGATGACCTGCGTGCCTTGTTCCATCTGCTGAACAGGTGCTCACAGGTGATGGCCCTTTTCTGCTACCCCTTCTTGAAAAATAAATGTACTGCCTTCAAGTCGATTCCGACTTATGGCGACCCTGTGAATAGGGTTTTCATGAGGCTGAGAGGCAGTGACTGGCCAAAGATCACCCAGTGAGCTTCATGGCTATGCAGTATTTGAACCCTGGTCTCCCAGGGTTAAGTCCAACACCTTAACCACTACACTACACTGGCTCTGCTCTTGGACTGGACAGCTTGTCAAACAGAGGAACCCTTTAAATAGAAGCCTCCTTCAGACAGAGGATTGTCCTCTGCCAAGTAGACACACAGCCACCCTAAGTATAATGCATGCCTATCGACATCAGTAATGGATTCCAGGCATGACTGCTACCCTGACATGTTTAATTTCCTCTAACAAAACTGCTCAGGAGGCTCTGTGATGCGAAAGTGAAACAGGCGCTGTGCGTATGAGGCCGAATCGAGCTCCGGTTTTAAACTTTTTGACAGTCGTTTGTGCATTCTGAGCCACACCCAATGTGCAGCTACCTCACCTTGCCAGATGGTAGGGCCGGCTCTAAGCCAGAGGGCCCCGGACTGCCACAAAAACAAATCCAGTCTGCAAACTAGAGAAAGGGACTTTGGAGACAAGCTGATCTCAGGAAGAAGCAGCTCAGCTTCATAGTCATTCAGCGATGCTTCTACAGAGCAAGAGTGGAGGACCTTTTCTGGCACTGTACTTTGAAGTCTGGACAGTTATTATTAGTATTAGTATGAATATTAGTATCATCATCATCCCTGTGACAAGCTGCACCTCTAGGCAACGCATTATTTTCCTTATCCTGCCGCCCCGCACCTCTGGCCTGCACCCATTGCTGTGCTGTGTTCAGGTTCTCCACTTTGTTAAGGCCACCAACTCTTCACCGCCACCCACAATAAATGCTTCAAAGCTTGATTTGTTTCCACCCCAGGCCACAGGCAAACAGCAGGAGCACAGCTTTTGCTAATAGCCAAGGAAGTCCCAGGAACCAATAGCCCCACAACTCATTGGGATAATTGACTGCTGTTGATCGGCATTTATGTCAGCAGTGTTTCTGTCGGGGGAAAAAACTGCCTCTGTTTCCAGCCCCAGCTTGAACCCTTCACTTTGGACGTGGAAACGGAAGAGGAGAGCAACCCACAGCTAGGGGTGGGGAGAAAACCCCATTCAGTTTGCATTTCAAGGCAAACCTCCCTAATTACACACTTTCCAAAGCAATACGCCGCCCTTTGAAATTCACACCGAACTCTGCGGTGCAGTTCTCCAGTGAGGTAATATGTACAGAAATGCACAGAGCAGGGTAAACTATGCATAAAAACCCATGTGTAGGGGAAAATAACATTAAAATGCATTCTGTTAGGAGAACTTGCTTTGCAAAAATGTGTATTCTAGGCAAAACGGCATGGAAACGTTAGGAGGAATTTGCTGATGAATTTTCATGAATGAAAAAGAATTACAAATGAATGTAAGAACTGAATGTAAGATTGAAAAAAATGAGAATTTGAGAGAAACCAAAATTGACATATTTGCCCCTCCATGCGCCTGGGATTGGGAGACAGTTGTTGCTGTTCACTCATCTCCTTGCTGTCTCCTCCTTACTATGAGGTGTGGCAGACCCTTTCATGCACCTCACCGTAGTGGCAAAGGGCTCTACCATGGATGGAAAGATCCGTCACTTTTGGTTCACTCCATTTCTCTTTTTTCCAGCCTTCAGTTCTCTACATTTCAGTGGCAACTTGCTTTTAAAACAAAAACACAATCCTAATGAAAATTCTCCAGCAGTTTAGTTTGTAAAGACATTTTTGTAGGCAGTTTTGAGTAATATACATATTTTCGCAAGCCGTTTCTCATCGTATAATGCATTTTCATGTTATTTTCACTCATATATTCATTTCTAAGCACACTCTCCCCCTCACATACGCATTTTTGTAAACATTGCTTGGTGGCAGAACTGCAACGCAAAATTCGGGTAAGTGTGAATTTCGAAGGATGGCTGTTTCATTTCTCACATTGTTTCAGGCCGTGCAAATTTGATAGGCTTGGCTTGCAATGTGAACTGAACCAAACTTGTCACCCATCCCTGGGTCCCACTACCCCCATATTCTGATCTAGTGAAAGCACCCATGGCGCAAAACAGGACAGGCGTTGCAGAACCTTGAAGAGCTCCAAGTAAGCAACTTGCTCTGACAAAGGCTGACAGCAAACACAGCCTTTTAAAGCCTCTGCCTTCACATCACCTCTCCCAGGCTCTGTCCCCTTGGGGAGAACTTTGATTCTTAAAGGGCCTGAAGATGGGCACTCCTCCTCTGTGCCATAGCCTCCCTCCTGGTGCACTCCCTGCACCACTGGATCAGTGACATGTGGTGAGAGGCATCTGGATCAGGGGAAGGCACCTGTGAGGGTTCTGGCGCTAGCTTTATGGGCCCCGGTGCTATGGGAGGTTGTCATCTCCAGGCTCTATCGTCTCCTGGTCTCCAGAAGCAGGATCAGAGCCCACAACCTGGTCTGATGGTGACTCTGTAGCCCAGCCTTTCCCAACCAGTGTGCCTCCAGATGTTGTTGGACCACAATTCCCATCTTTCCTGACCATTGGCAATGCTGGCTGAGGCTGATGGGAGTTGGGGTCCAACAACATCTGGAGGCACACTGGTTGGGAAAGGCTGCTGTAGCCCCTGACTCTGTCTCTCAGCCACTGCTGGAGACCAGCAACATCTGGAGAGCCACATGTTCTCCACCACCTGCCTTAACATTATAAAAACAGGGGCACTCTTGTCAATGTGCAATCAGGGGTGTTTGGGGAATTCAATTTCTGCAGATTTTGATGTAAACTGACCCAATCCTCACTGCCCAGCGTAAGGTGCGAATTAGAATGCAATTATCTTTTGGATTTCGCATCTCTCTGAATTTTGTAATACAGTTTTGAACTCAAAACAAAATTATGATTTTATGATGACAATGGTGATGACGATTAGTTGCTTGATACACGAAGGTCCCCAAGAAGTTAGAAATGTGTATCTCAGGACAGAATACACTGAAAAATAGACATATTGAGATAAAATACATATTTAAGTACAATAGTACATATAGAGCAGTAAAGCAATTGAAAAGATTGAAATAAGTATTTTGATAAAACTTTTCATGCATTTTTTTTAAATTGCAGATAAATGCCAAATCAGGATGCAATGGATTTATTAATAAAAACGTGAAATAGACTGATCTGTTTACCCCTATTTGCAACAGCTCCATTCTTATGCCTTTCTCTTATACCAGCCTTTGCCAACCTAGTGCCCTCCAGATGGATTGGAGTACAACTTCCATCACTATAACTACACAACTGAAATTTGCTGGCATGTGGTTGAATCCCACCTGAAAACAGTGACAGTCTGGAACCATCCCAGTCCTCATGGGGTCTTTTTTGGGGGGGGTTCCCCCCAACTTTTTTCTAAAGTCCCTCCAATACTTCTACAAACCTTGGGGTCCCCCCAAGCTTGCTGCTGATGCTTCCTTCACATTGGGAATGCTGTTTTAGCTATGTAAACAACACCACTCACCTGAATGCCAGAAATGTTCAGGACCCCTGAATCCAGCAGCAATTCAGACACAGAGCCAGGAGCTGTACAGGCACCCGTTAAGGATCCGGATCGAGTTCAGGGCTCTGAGCTGGCTGCTGGAGATCAGGAGACCCCTGTCCCTGACGCTATTGGGCAGGAGCTCCCAGAGGAACCTCCTAGACCACAGAGCCCAGACCATCATGGTCGCCTTCACCTGAACCCGAGGAACCAGATGCCTCCTACCACACTTCACAGTGGTTCAGGAAGCGCACCACGAGAGTGCTATGGAACCAAGGAGGAATGCCCATCTTCAGGCCACAGGGTTGGCCCTTGAAGGCTCTGCAGTTCTCCATGAAGGGGTGGAGCCTGGAGCCAGGAGCCAGAGGTTTAGAAGGCCTCTGCCTGCTCTCAACCTCTGTTGGAGCAACATGCTCAGCTTGGAGCTATCTGTGGTCCTGCAATGTCTGACCTGCCTCACTGCCTTCTCTGTGGGAACCAGCACTGGTCCAGAAAATGACAGATATGGAAGGCCTGATGCCATGTCCAGGCATCTCCCTTCTAGATATGATGGCACAGCTGAGGATCCCCTCGCCCCAGGGAGTCCATTTTCAGCAGCCTCTCTCTTGTCAAATTCAACACATGCTCTTTGAGGAAGCGGTTGGGTTGAAGCGCTGCCACCCGCTTCCGACCGCAATCGGTGGCAGGAGGGCCATCGATCCCAGCAACTGAGGATGCCAAAACAAACAAATACCTGGGATTATATAAACACACATGCTTCTAGATGGATGAAAAGGTTGCTCTTTTCCTGTCTCATGGAAATAACCCAAGAAGGGGCAGAGGGAAGGATGTCAAAAAGAAACTCTGTGTCGAAAGCTCGCCTAGGAGCAAATGATCAGCTAAACAATTGGACAGCTCATTAGGAGGTACATTCAAGCAGAAGGACCACAGCTGACCTTCCCACGTGCCAGAATCTCTCAATGGCCAGGAGTTAAAATCTTCAGGAAGCTGCTGTTGAATTGGAGAGGATGGCTCCTTCGGATACACCAAATCTGGATACAGATCAACCCAATCAGTAACACAGGTGGCTTAGGTACATAGAGTTGTCTCTAGCTAAATCCTGCTAAGAGCAGATTCATTGAATTGAATGGATCAACATTCATCACGTCCATTCATTTGACTGGGTCTCCTCTGTGCAGGACTACCACTGGATACAGCCCATAAAAAGCTGCCTTATACTGAGTCAGACCGTTGGTCCATTTAGCTCAATACTGTCTACACTGACTGGCAGTGGCTCTCCAGGGTTTCAGGCAGGAGACTGTCCCAACCCTGCCCCCCGGAGGCAAGCCTGATGTGTCCAGGAAGCCCAAAAGCAGAGGAGGGAGGATACAGCCGCCTCCCTTCCTCTGTTCACCAACAAGCGGCATTCAAAGATAGTCTGCCTTTGAACATGGAGGGTCCATTTAGCCTCACGGCTAATATTTAATGAACATTACATTCATAGCCAAACTTTCCTCCAAGGACCTCAAGGTGGTGTACACGGTCCTCCCTCTTCTTCACCATTCTGTCCTCCCAACAAGCCTGTGAGGTAGGTTAGGCTGAGAGACTGCGACTGGATTAGGATCACCCGGTGAGCTTCACAGCCAAGAGGGGATATAAACCCTGATCTCCCAGGCCCCAGTCCGATACTCGAACTGCTACACCGCACTTGCTCTTGCAGGGTGTGGATGCAACCAGTCAGAGCCTGGAAAAGTTACTTTTTTGAACTACAACTCCCATCAGCCCAATCTAGTGGCCATGCTGGCTGGGGCTGATGGGAGTTGTAGTTCAAAAAAAGTAACTTTTCCAAGCTCTGCGACCAGTGTCGCTACAACCAGCAAAGTAATCCAAAAATAAATAGCAAAACACATATTAAACCAACACGAACCAGTAAAAACCAGCCTAAAACTTCTGCTCTTGCAATATGCTTTAATATGTGATACCCCCAGGCACTTAGGAATGGGGGAGGGGTTACATCCCACAATAAGCTTTTGGACAGCTCCATACAACTGGGCTGGACTGCAACTTCCATTGTCCCTGACCATTGGCCGTGCTGGCTGCAGCTGATGGAGTCCGGCAACATTTGAAGGGCCACAGGTTCCCCAGCCCTGCCACAGAGCAACACATCAAGCTGCCTTGTAACAAGTCAAGACCGTTGGTACAACTGTTCTCTGCTCTGCCCGGCCGGCAACTCTCTGGGCTTGTAGACGGGCGCCTTTCCCACCCCAGCTTGGAGACAGCAGGGATTGAAACGGAGGCCTTCTGAATGCAAAGCAAGTGCTCTACCTCTGAGCAATGGGCCCTTACCCAAATGACACCCCCATACCACAAATTATCCCCCAGGTCAGAGATACACAGCGTGGCGCTCTTCAGAAGCTGCAGGCTGCAAGTCCCATCATTCCTGACCATTGGGCTTGCTGGCTGGGGCTGATGGGAATCTGACTCCAACAGCATCTGGAGGGGATCACACTGACTGTCTCTGCCCTAGGGGCATTGCTCAGTACTTAAAGGACCCAGGGAACAGGAGGACCCTATCCATTTACTTATTTATTTATATGTATTAAGCCTACGGCCATACTACCCTGAACACATCCGATCTCGTTTGATCCCAGAAGCTAAGCAGGGTCAGGCCTGGTTAGTGCTTGGATGGGAGACCGCCTGGGAATACCAGGTGCTGTAGGCTTAGAGGAAGGCAATGGTAAACCACCTCTGAAGACCTCTTACCATGAAGACCCTATGAATACATCCAAAAAAGATTCATCAGGCCGCCATAAGTCGTAATCGACTTGAAGGCATATGACGACAACAACAACAACGTTCCTTGAGATTGGGGCATGAGTGCTCCTGCTGGGAGGAAGGGCGGGATATAAATCAAATAATAAATAAATAAATGTTCACATTTAACGGTATTTTATTGCTTCTACTGTATTTTGTTATTTGTTATTTTATTTATTTAACAAATTTTATATACCGCTCAAATGTAAAGACCTCTAAGCAGTTTGCAAAAAACAATCACAACTATCAATAAAACAGTGAAAAGCAAGCAATTAAAACCATATTTATGGACATGCTACCCTGAACACACCCGATCTTGTCTGATCTCGGAAGCTAAGTAGGGTCAGGCTGGTTAGTGCTTGGATGGGAGACCGCCTGGGAATACCGGGTGCCGTAGGCTTAGAGGAAGGCAATGGTAAACCACCTCTGAATACCTCTTACCATGAAAACCGTACGAATATAACCAGAAAAAGATTCATAGGGTCACCGTAATTGACTTGAAGGCATATAACAACAAAATATTTATTAAAGTTGTATATCCCGCCCTTCCTTCCAGAAGGAGATCAGGGGGAGGGGGTGGGAGTCTGATGCACAGATGTTCGGCACACCCAGATTTTTCCTGGCATGGTGGTAAAGTGATTGGTGGTGGTGGTGGTGGCTTAACCTCTTGATCTCTCTTGTGGGCACAGGCTCTTTAAACAGAGTAAAGAGGCAGCAAGTGAAAGGAAAAGCAAAACCATCGGAAGCTGCCTCAATATTGAGACAGACCATTGGTTCATCTAGCTAGGTATTGTCTACCCTGGCTGGCAGCAGCTTTCCAGGGTTTCAGACCAGGAGCGTTCCTCAGCCCTGCCTGGAGGCATCAGGAATTGAACCTGGGGCCTTCCTCATGCAAAGCAGATGTTCTACCACGGAGCTGCGGCCCGTCTCCAAACAGTTCTCTATATGCAGGACACCTGCTTTGCACGCAGAATGTCGTGGATTCAAGCTCAAAGCACAGGAACATAGGAGATGCAGGGGACTGAACCTAAGACCTTCTGCACACAAAGCAAGTATTCCACCACGGAGCGACGGTCAGTCTTTGCAAGTGTTTCTGCAAAGCCTTTCTTTTGTTGCCTTTGCACAAGCATGCTCTCTGATCCTGCCTGTCAAAGTCTTGGTTTACATATACCTTCCCTGCCCAACATTGGCACCTACCAACTCCAGGCTGGGGTGCAATAGAGAGGGAACTGAAATGGCCATGCCTTACCTTTAAGGATTTGTCCAGAATCCAGCTTGTTAACAGCTTCCTCTGGACTGTAGGCATGGATACTCCCCGCCTCCTCTCCACTCGGAAAAGCTGCTGGTAGCTCAGGGAGCAGTGTTGGATCTTATCCCTTCCATCGCACTCACCTGGCCAGGTGAACCGGGTAAGAGCGCCTAGGACAGCAAGCCTCTCGTTACACCAATAGGGCTCTTGGCAGAATTGCATCAAAACATGGGTTGCAAACACACACACACACACACACACACATTCTCTCTCTCTCTCTCTCTCAACCACTTCTTCTCCTCCTCAGCCGGCACCCATTTGTATCAATTTGCCCTCCAGGCTCTCTTGTGATCTGCAATGGCCCTGGCGAGGTTTGGGGGGGGGAGGGCAGAACAGAACAGAGCAGGCAGTGGGGTGGGTGGGTGTGTATGAGGGAGAGGGAGAGGGAGAAAGAGAGAGGTCTCAGCAAACACAACTCTGACTTGTCATCATAAGCAGGTCGAACCGAGCCAAGCACCTTCACAGGCACAGGAAAAGCAGGATCAGCGCACCCAAAGCCAGCCCGGCAGGTGTGGAGAGGAACAGGAGACAAGCCCCAGCCGGGCTCATCTGACGTTGGCCATGCATTTGGCATCGGTTGGACTATGGCCTGGAAGACCAGGGTTCGAATCACAACACAGCCATGAAGCTCACTGGGTGACCTTGGGTGAGGCACTGCCTCTCGGCCTCATGAAAACCCTATTCATAGGGTCTCCATAAGTCAGAATCGACTTGAGGACAGTACATCTACATCTGTGCAAGTTGCTTAGGCTCCAGATCTGCCCTACCACCATTTGAAAAGGGCCCACGGCCTAAAGTGTAAACAGTGTAACAGGAGTGGGGGGGGGGCTTCAGCTGAACGGCAACTCCCATAGTCCCTGGCCATTGGCTGTGCTTGCTGGGCTGATGGGGAGTTGTGGCAACGTAAAACATTCAAACCAGAGGGGGCCGCAGTCCCGGAGGCCATATGAGGCCCTCCAGGCCTCTCTGTCTGGCCCTTGGGACTCTCCCCAGCTCTTGCCCATCAATGGCTTTGCTCCATCCTGTCTTCAAGTGCTTTTGCCTGGATGGAATCTGTTCTTGAGCTGTGACTGTGTCACCTGCTTGCCTGGATGGGTATGTGTGCGTGCGTGCGTAAATGTCTGATTTTTGTATGCGTATTTTATTTATTTATTATTTGATTGATACCTGATGGAATGCCTCAATAAATACCTGATGGAACGCCTCTCCCGACACGAACCCACCCGTACACTACGCTCAACATCAAAGGCCCTCCTACGGGTGCCTCCTCTGAGGGAAGCTGGGAGGCTGGCAACTAGGGAGAGGGCCTTCTCTGTGGTGGCCCCCAAATTATGGAATGATCATCCTGACGAGGTGTGCCTAGGGCCAACACTGTTATCTTTTCGGCACCAGGTCAAGACTCTCCTCTTCTCCCAGGCATTTTGGCATGTGTTTTTAAATTGCTTTTTAGAAATGTGTTTTTAAAATTTGTATATTTGTTTTTAATGTTTTAATTTTTTGTAAACCGCCCAGGGAGCTTTGGCTATGGGGCGGTATATAAATGCAATAAATAAATAAATAAATAAATAATATCCTGCCCTTCCTCCCAGCAGGAGCCCAGGGTGGCAAAGTATGTGGAGTATGGCTCCACCCACTTTTTGCCTCTGGCCATGCCCACCTCTGGCATGCACACACACGCCTGGAAGGTAGCTCAGGAGGAAATGTGGCTTTCATTTCATTTTAATGTAGATTCTGTATGTTTTAATGATATGTGCTTTTATCTGGAAGTCACCGCGAGTTCCAGTATTGGAAGGATGGCGGGATATAAATAAAGAATAACTAACTTTCAGGCCGGAAACGTTTCCCCATCCCTGCATGAAAACTTTCAACGATGCAGGAGCTGCGAAGTTGAGAGAAAAACATCCCCATGGGCTCCTGAGTTTGCCAATCAAGCAACTACCAATGACATAGGAGGAGGAGACGGCAAAAAAAGTTGACCGCCCCAAACGTTAGGAAGGCTGTCGGCCAACCCGGTGCCCTGCAGATGTTTTGGATGACAGTTCCCATCAGCTCCAGCCAGCCTGGCTGCGCCGGCTGAGGCCAATGAAAATTGCAGTCCAACGCATCCGGAGGGCCCCAGCATGGCAAAGACTGACCAAGGGTGTGGGAGGTTTCTCAGGGTGTTGCCAGACCCCGTGAGGGTCAGCGTGGGCAAGTTATTAGTGCATTTTATGCAACAAAGCACTAAAAATGTTACAGTAGGTAAACCTGGAAAAGCAGCATGCCTTTTTCCAGAGCCTGGAAAAGTTACTTTTTTGAACTACAACTCCCATCAGCCCCAGCCAGCATGGCCACTGGATTGGGCTGATGGGAGTTGTAGTTCAAAAAAGTAACTTTTCCAGGCTCTGCTTTTTACAATAGTAGGCCTTTGTTTTTACTGTATTTTTAATGGTTTTTACTGTATGGGTTTTTTAAAAATTTGTTGTAAACCTCTTTCATAGTTTTTTTAAATGAAATAGCAGTATACAAATATATTTATAAATAAAGAACCCTGTGTGTGTGTGTGTCTATGCTTGAGGTGTGAATTGCACAGGCTAGTCTAAGATGTCAAGTAGTGCACTTAGGTAACTTTAGATTCTGGGCTTAATGGTCTACATTTCTTTAGATGGTAATGTGTATTACTCCACTTACTTCAAAATGTAGGAAGCCACTCTGCTATGTTTGGGTCCAGTCTGCCTCTGAATACCAGTTGCTAAGAATCGCAGGTCCTGCCCGCAAGCTCCCCAGAGGCATCTAGTCGGTCACTGTGAGAACAGGATGATGGCCTCGAATGGCCAATGGCCTGATCCAGCAGGGGTCTTCTTACATCCTTAGGACACAGATTTGCATATAAAATCTATACGTGCTAATTTATATGCGTAGATGCACTTTGAGAATAATTTAGAAAAATGTAGGAAACTGTGGTTAGAGTGTCAGACTAGGACCTGGGAGACCAGAGTTCAAATCCACAGTCAACCATGATGCTCGCTTGGGGGACCTTAGACCAGTCATTCCCTCAGCCTAATCTACCTCACAGGATTGTCGTGACGATAAAATGAAGAGGAGGAGAGCCATGCATGCCACCTTGAACTCCTTGAAGGAAAGGTGGGGTATAAATAAATAAATTAGAACTGATTACTAGAATGTAAAGGAAGATACACCTGGGGAAGACTGTGGTCTGCTGTCCAGTTCCTGCTGACTGAATTTCAAGGCCCCTCCTATTCTCCTTTCCTGGAATTCTTTATCCTGCAATGCAAATCCCACACTGAGCAAAAGGCTGGTCTAGAAGACCTCCAAGATCCCTTCCAACTCTAAAGAGGATATGAATTTGATTAACCCCCCTTTTTTAAAAAAAAAGCCATCAGTAGCGACATAAGGACTATCGAGGGCCTTTAACTCTGCCCTGATTTGCAGCATCCAAAAGAACAGAAGACAGCTCCCACCGACCTTCCCTCTCCCAGATGGCACGGCCACAGGTTCAGCCTGCGCAGGTGGCCATCCGAACAGCAAGAGCTTGGCAACGTGAAGGTGCTTCTGTGCAGTCTGGGAAGGAGCCCGCGAGGAGACGTCCCTCCCACTAAGCAGCTTGGATGAACAAGAGGGTCAAGAAGGAAACAAAAGGAGGCAGCAGCCAGAAAGCACCAGAAGCACAAGATGCGCTGCAAGGGGAAGGCCTGTTTGAAGTGCCTGCCCAGAGATGGGGTGGGCCAGGAACAGGTGGTAAGAAAATGTGGGATGCGATGATGGGCACCCCATGGGAAATGGATAGATCAGACCCACAGACACAATCCACAGAGGAAGCTGCCTTACAATAAGGTCTGCGTCTATTCCACTGCCTATCTGGGCTGGGAAAAGGATGGCGCTCAATGGTCAGAGCATCTGCTTTGCACACAGAAGGTCCCAGCTTCAATCCGGTTGCACTGAGAGCATCCCTAGACTGAAAGCAGGGAGAGCAGCTGCCAGTCTGTGTAGGCAACACTGAGCTAAATGGACCAGGGGTCTGAATCTGGATAATGCAGCTTCCTGGGTTCCTAGCACTGGCTGAGGTCTTTACCAGCACTTGCTACCCATGCCTTTTGGCTGGACTAGCCAGGGATCGACGCTGGGACTTTGTGTATGCAAACTGTATGCTCTATTTGTTTTATATTATTGATAAAAGTATTTATATACCGCCTGTTCCAATCTATCTCAAGGCAGTGTACATATTAAAACAATAAAATCACAGTGAGATGCAGCTTGTGCGCAATAGCCCTTCCCCGAAGCAGTGCAAGTAGAGCCTCCTGCTATAAGCCAACCTCATCTATGGGACACACATCCACACTATACATTAAAAGCGCATTTATACCACTTTAAGAGTCATGGCTTCCCCCAGAGAAGCCTAGGAACTGTAGCTTCCCCCGCCCAGAGTCACAGTGCCCAGCACCCCTAACAAGCTGCAGTTGCCAGGATTCTTTGGGGGAAGGCGTGTGCTCAAAAGAGTGGCGGGCTCTCAACAGGTGGGCAGGCCCTTCCCTCAAGAGCAGCCGCGTCGGGTAGGGTCGGGCCGTGGCCGTGGCTCTGAGCCAAAGCTCTAGAGCTGCTGAGGGACAGCGATGTGATGTGGAGTCATGGTTTGGGTGGCCGAGGGGCAGGCGTCTTTTCCTGGGACTAAGACGGGATATGGCGAACGTCAAAGTGGCAGTGCGGGTCCGGCCTCTCAGCAAAAGAGAGCATGCAGAGGGAAGAAGAATAATTGTAGAAGTTGAAGACAGAGTGGCAAAAGTCAGAAATCTAGAGGCAAGTTTAAGATGAAAAGAAGAATTTTATGCCAACTATTACACTGAACTACTTTGATGTCATAAGAGTATCATATATTTCTTATGGATGCCTGTGGAAAGATCAGTGCTTTCACTGGATGCATATGTTTAATTTTCCTCTTCCATGGGCAACTATGAGAAATGCATGACTTTGGAAATAGTTATCGGGACTAGAATCTGGTTCTTTGATCAGGAAAATAGCTCTTACATTTTTAATGCAAATGTGTATATTTGTTTTTAATGTTTTGATTGTTGTAAACCGCCCATGGAGCTTCAGCTATGGGGCGGTATACAAATGTAATAAATAAATTAAAAAATGTGCTTTAAATGTATGGCGTGGATGTGACTTAAGTCTTCAGAGCACCTGATGTAAACTGGAACCAAAAGCGCCGGCAAGAAACGTAGCTCAGGTCTTCCAATAGACTGGACGAATACAGAAAGCCATCGTTCATTGAGTCAGGCCGTTAGTCCATCTGGCTCAGTATTTGTCTACACTGACTGGCAGCAGCCAGTGGAGGCCGGTCCATTGGGGCTAATAGGGCACTGCCCCACCAACCTCAGCCCAACCTCTGCCAGCCCTCACCTGCCTGCGTTCTTACAACCAGTCCAGGGGTAGCCTTGGCTACCACCTTCTTCCTCCCAGTGTTGCCCGTGCAGAACTCAGCAGGGAGGAGGAAGGGGGCAAAACTAGAATGAGTGGGCTCTGCCTGTCATCGGCTCTGGCTTCACCTATCATTGGCTTTGGCTCCGCCTACTGTTGGCCTCTCTGCCTTCCACCCCACCCAGACCCATTGGGCACCAGGCACCCCTGGCAGTAGCTCTCTGGGATTGCAGACCAGGAGTCTTTTCCCAACCCTACCTAGAGATGGCTGGGATTGAACTTGGGACCTTTCGCATGCAAAACAGATGCTCTACCATTGAGCTGCAGGCCTTCCCCATGTTACCAACAGGAGGACAGTGAGCATCCAGGGTTTTGCAGCACCAAACCAGCACTGTACCCCCTCCCTTCTCCATGACTAGGTACATCAACTTCTCGTTGATTTCTGATGGGAAACCATGCTAAACTCCCTGTCATTTCAAGAAGTATTTTTCTCGTCCTTCCCCAGGGCAAGCTTTTCTTTCAAGGGCAAGGTGCTTATCGCGATGAAGTAATGAGTATTTACATTCCTCAACCCTTCAAGACTCAAGTTATGCATGGTGGGAACCTGTGCCAGAAAATCTGGTTGCCAAAATGTGTGATTTATTATTGTTTTAATCGCAGATCTCAGAATTTCAGGGACTTCCCTATAAAGGCCTTATGAAAAATTAGGAGATTTTTCAGCCTCTATCTCAGCCCACCTGCTAGCGATGAACATCCTGTCCAGGAGAGGCAAAGGAAATAATTCTTCACAGAACAAAAATCCACTTGTGGACACAGTGATGGGCACAAGCACAGATGGCCTTTAAAATGGGTTGGACAAATTCCACACAGTGCAGAGGACATGGGAGGGCAGGAGTGAGCTATGAGCAGATTCTCAATTCACACAAGGTGCCAGCCAGATCTCCTATGCCCAGCTGAGTACATTCTGAAACACATCCCAATACTCTTCTGCAGTCATGTCCTTCATGGCAATATTGTTAATGACAGTGAAGCTACTGGATACCCAGGGGTGCCATCAAGGTAAGAGTTTGAAGCAGCTATCAGGGGCCCCACACAACAGAATGAGCAGAAGGGTCCCAAATGCAGCAGGGCTCACTTACCACATTTTGAAATAAATAAAGTAATATACATTATAATTTAAAGACACCCCCAAGTTCAGAATCTAAAACAACTTTGTTGCAGTTCCCAGGATTTTTTGGTGGAGGAGAATGTGCTTTAAATATTTTTTCAAATGCATGGTGTGTACACAGTTTGTGCCTCTTCTTCTGTAAAAGCTGTTCCAGAAGCAACTCCTGGGGGTATTTCTTATCCTTATCCCATTCTACCAATTCCCAGGCTAGCTCCCTCAGCCCGTTTTTTTTTTAATGGCCGTAGATATTTAATCTTGCATTTGGCAGCTGCCCCAATTTGGAGCAATGTTGGGTTAATTCATAACTCATCAGCCTGTTTTGCGCCATAGAACCAATGGGCGCTTCAGAGAGGCCCACGGCTTCCAAGGGGAACGCTGTCCTTTGATAAGATGATAACAGAGCTTGCTTTGCACAATTTATGATTATTTTTTAAGCAACAAGTCGCTTGAACGTTGTATTCCTCCCTCCTCCTGGCTGAAAGGTCAGGGCATCCTGCCAGCCTCCCCTTAGGTTTTTTGCACGGTGCCCTTTGTGCTTTGATAGGAGATATGTTCCGTTCCGAAGGTTCCTTAATAGCTGCTCTGTGATGTAATCTACTGGCCTGGCTCACCCTGAAAGGTGCTTTTGGGGCTGGGCAAAAGGCAAACTCACCATTACGGCTGCTGTTCAAAATAAAACTAGGTGGATGGGGGAGGAGAGAGAGAGAGAATGAGGGGGTAAAGCAGGGCTAAGGAATAGGTGGCCCTCCAGATGTGGTTGGACTCCAACTCCCATCAGCCCCAGCCGGCACAGGGATGGTGGGAGTTGTAGACCAGCAACCATCCGATCACTGATATCCCTGCCTGATCACTCAACTTTTCAGAGGGAGTCACTGTTAGTGGCTCCCCGTGGCTCGCATGCACAGCTCATGTGCACCAGGAGTGTGCGTTCAGTATTGGAGGTCAGGCAGGCCTCCTCCTAGTTGAACTTCTGGCTCTTTCAAAAAAATTATTGTTATTGTTATTGTTGTAAATGTATGAAGAAGAAAAGAAGAAGGGAAAGAAGGGGACATTTTAATAATAATAATAATAATAGTAATAATAATTATTTATTTATTTATTTATTATTAATTACACTTTTATACCGCCCCATAGCCGAAGCTCTCTGGGCGGTTCACAACATAAAAACAATATAACATCACATTTGGTACAATTGACAGTAAAAGAAAATGAAATCTATCACATTTTAAATAAACATAACTGCACAATAAATTGCGAGCAATATGCATATCTTCAAAAACAAAATATAACAATTATAAAAATATCTAGACAAAAATAAAAGAAAACCATACATCACATTATGAAACATAAATTGAAATTGCCATTCCAAATAAGCAAGACTGTTGGATATGCTCACCTTCTTAATACTAGCAACCTAAAAATATTTCTACCAGCATGCACATGTTTGTATCAGAGGAAACAATAGTGTGCCCCCAGGAATAAATTACTCTTGGGGTCTGGCATCACAACCTACATTGATTCCATGGAGGAGTCTGCCTCTTTAGGGATGTCCTTTTGGACATACATACACTCTCCAATACACTCTTCCCTATCCTTCCTATGTATTGTACTCGGAGATAATCATATCCCACTGGTTCTGTCCATACTCCTGGGTTTCCATTACATCCACTATATCCCATAGCGAATGGTGTGGTGGGGTGACAGCACTCAATGACCTCCAGCTGGTCACCTTGTTGTTGCTTACTGGGAGGTAGAGGGGAAGGGGCAATGTGGCAGGAAGGTCAATGCAGTGCGAACACACCAGCAGAGCCAATCCAAAAGTGCTGTTATTAAAATCCTAAGAATCCCAGCATTATCATGGATTTCTAACCATGTATACCCTGTTCACATATGCATGTATGTTAGGCCTCAACAACTTGTGATCCACATATGGTGACCCACCAGAGTCTCGATAAACTTTTGTTTCCTGTCTAGGACTGCAAAATCATAATAGAACATCCAGCACTTACTGAATTTTTAAATTATTATTGCAGCAGACTTTTAAACTGAATTCTGGCTTTATAGTTTTAACTCATTTTTAGTCACTGTACTGAGTCATAGAATGCTAGAGTAGCAGAGTTGGAAGGGTCCTATAAGGTCATCAAGTCCAACCTCCTGCTCGATGCAGGAATCCAGCTTAAAGCATCCACAACAGGTGGCTGTCCTGCTGCCTCTTGGATGCCTCCAATGTTGGAGAGCCCATCACCTTCCTAGGATGTTGA
Source organism: Rhineura floridana (assembly GCF_030035675.1). NCBI lineage: Eukaryota > Metazoa > Chordata > Lepidosauria > Squamata > Rhineuridae > Rhineura > Rhineura floridana. The sequence goes on along the minus strand of NC_084496.1, from coordinate 8,081,096 downwards.
AATCTGGCTTCCTGCAGCTTGAGCCCATTCTTCCGTGTCCTGCACTCTGGGACGATCGAGAAGAGATCCTGGCCCTCCTCTGCATGGCAGCCTTTCAAATACTTGAAGAGTGCTATCCTATCTCCCCTCAGTCTTCTCTTCTCAAGACTAAACATGCTCAGCTCTTTCAGTCTCTCCTCATAGGGCTTTGTTTCTAGTCTGCTGATCATCCTCGTTGCCCTCCTCTGAATTCGTTCCAGTTCATCTGCATCCTTCTTAAAGTGCGGTGTCCAGAACTGGACACAGTACTCAAGATAAGGATTAACCAATACCAAATAAGAGGGGAACTAATAGTTCACACGATTTGGAAATGATACTTCTGTTAAAGCAGCCTAAAATAGCATTTGCCTTTTTTGCAGCCACATCACACTGTGTACGCTACTTAGAGATGGCTGTAATTAAGCAGTATTTAAATGGTTGAAATTAATTTTTCGGTGGCGGCCCCCACTCTCTGGAATTCCCTCCCGTTCGATCTTCGACATGCCCCTTCCCTGGATACCTTCCGCCGAGCATTAAAAACTTGGCTGTTTGGTCAGGCCTTTGAGACTATCGGGATGGGCTAATTATATACTCAATCCCCGCTGCTATGTATTACAATTGCTGCTATTCTGTCACTGATGATTATTTGTATTTTATTGTATTTATTGTATTTACTGTATTTTGTATTTTATTGAATTTAATATGTACGCCGCCTAGAGTGGCTTCGGCCAGATAGGCGGCCTAAAAATTAAATTATTATTATTATTATTATTAACCAACTATCTAGAGGGCCACAAATTCCCCTCCCCCCAAATAAAGGATCTACCACAGCCAGACTGCCAGTCAGGTCAATTTCAGCACCCTCCTTCCAAAATAAGGAAGAAGTGTCATTTCGGGTCAAGTGACAAGTGATGTGGGAATTCCATGACAGGAACTCCTGACCATGTGTCCTGCTTTACAGGGGACAGTATGTGAAGGGCTGTCTTGTTCAAGCCTGGTTTAAAGATAGACCCCCAAGGAAGAGAAAGCAGGAAGGGCTTTCAAGTTGCCCACCAACAATCTCAGCCGCACCTGGGCAGCAGACTGTGCGGGCACACCGTCCGTCCAGTCTTCCCCAAATGTGTATTCATTTAAATAATAGGAAACAATTCTAAATTTGCATCTGCATGTTCAGATTAGTGTGTATACACTTTAAATGCAGATCTGTGTCCTAAGAGCACAAGAAGAGCTCAACTGGATCAAGCCAAAGGCCCATCTAGTCCAGCCTCCTGTCCTCACAGTGGCCAATCACAATCCTCCAGAAAGCCAACAGGTAGGGCATAAAGGCAAGTGCCCTTCCCTTACTGTTATTCATAAGAACATAAAGAGAGCCTTGCTGCTGGGTCAAGCCAATGGCCCATCTAGCCCAGCATCCTGTTCTCACAGTGGCCAACCAGATGCCCCAACGGGAAGCCTGCATGCAGAACCTGAGCGCAAGAGCCCTCTTCCCACTTAGGATTCCCAGCAACTGGTGTTGAAAGGTATACTGCCTCCGACAGCGGAGGTCCTCCTCCCTGCAAACGTTGTGCAAGTAAAGCAGGATGGATGCTCTTTAAATAGGGTGCCTGGGAGCCATGCGAGCAAGGGCCAAACTAAACGTGACGTCATTGACATAATTAGCAATTGTGCAAAATGGCTTTAAAAAATTAAATTGCCGGGGGGGACGGGCTGATTTGGATTGGGACCTGGGGGGCAGGGGAGATAGAGTAAAGGGTGCTTTAACTGTTTGCCTCTTACTAACAGTGTGGACACCCTTGAGGCTGCTATTTGCATTAGGAAATCTCCCATTTGAATTGGGAACCAAAGGGTTAAAGCCCTCATTTCCCCCCCCCCCCGGTCCCTACCCAAACCAGGGCCCTGGAACGTGTTATGTACTGGTTAAAAAGCCATTAACAGGACTGCTAATTGCTTGAATGGTGCTGCATCTTGGTCTAGCCCAAGTCCCCATCGTTAGTTAAAAACAAACAAACCCAAAAACCAAAAAGGTCCTTTTCATGCTCATAGGAGGAGAAGAAAAAAATTGTGTTGGCCAGAATGCTCATTTGCATCACAAATGCCTCTCCTTCCTTTCTGCCTTAAAACCCAATTGGATGGTTCACATTAAAGAAAAAAGTGATGAGAGAGAGAAAAATCTCCAAGGTGATTTGAAACCTCGCATGGGTTTTCAACCCTTGGAATTAGCAAAGCCCGGCTGAAATCCAGCAGGATCAGCCGGCCCATGGGCTACTCTTTGCCCACCTTGTACCTATATCCACCGACAGCCTATACCTGTGATATTATATTAATATGGCCCTGCTGCTCCTGATTTATAAACCAGCCTGTAGCCCCAGGCTGATCAGAAGAGGCTTTTAAAACGCACACACAGAACATTGGGGTGGTGGTAATGGTGATGTGACTCCTTTGTTCATATATATATATATAGCAAAGCAATTCCCGGCTTGGAATTTATAGATTGGCCCCTTTAACTAAAACAACCTCCAGGGCCCAGAGAAACAAAGTATACTTTGGCTGATGGTTGGTTTTTATTTTTTTACTTTTTAAAAATCTTAGACAGACAGCCTCCTTTGCCCAGGAGGGGTAAGCATGAAAAATGTATGTGAGGATCTGGAGAAAGGGAGTCTGCTAAAGAGGGGCTATCGATCATGTAGCTCCGAAAGCCACACAGCTGTGCTGGTTTCCTTTGCACTCGGTGCGAGCGCCTGTTATTATTCGTCTCGGGGAAAGGCCCAACCAATTTGCTTCACGCAAGCGGGGGATGGCTTCAGACTGGTGGGTGGACCATGGACTGGGCCGGATCATTCCTCCCACTCCACCGGCAACAAGTTGAGGCTGGAATGATCCAGAACTATCATTGCCTGGGATGTCAGTGCAAATTTCCTCTAACTGTTAAGGGAATTCAGACTAGGGACTGGGCGAAGATGTCAGTTTCAGTTCCTCATTTTTCTGCTCCTGAGTTCAGTTCTCCACATTTCCAAGCCAGTTTGCAATTTTTTTTTAAAGTCCTTGTGAAAATTCATGAGCACTATGGAGCAAATTTCTCCCAATATGTACATTTTTGACATTACCCATTTTTTGCAAAGCAACGTCCCCTAAGATAATGCATTTTTGTATGTTATTTTTTAGTAGTATATGCATTTTTATGCCCACTTTGCCCTAGTGTATGCATTTTTGCAGACATTACCTTGCAGGAGAACTGCACCACAAAATGTGGAGAAATGCAAATTTCGAAGGATGGCTGAGTTTTGTTTTGTGTATTGGTTCAGAAAGGGTGGATTAGGTAGATTTGCTTTTAAATGCAAACTGAATCAGATTTCTCCCTGAGGAGCTCTGATCCTGCAATGGACATTGACCTGGAACCACCCTAAATTAGTGTTATAGTGCTATAACACTATTTGTTTTAATGATGGTAGAATGATGGGGGACATCTGGTACAGACATCACTCTTTTAGCAATATTTCTCCCCCTAATTAGACACTTCTGGATCTATATTTCTGATCCAAAAACAAATGTGTTTCGACTTGGGTCGCCTCCAGTTTGCCAGTGTTTTGTGGGAAGGACTCAAATTTAGGCTTGCACACTTCAAGTGGATTAAAATGCTCCGTTGCCCTTGTGGAACAAATTCATTTAAAAGAACCCCCAACAGATGTTTGCAGTTAGATAGTGACAGTGAAACGAAAGTGTGGGATGAACTTATTTTATGAACAGGAAGACGTATAACCGCTGCACAAGCAAATCAGGATGAATGGAAGATGAATGCTTAATGTCACAAAATCTTCCTGCAAACAAATCAAAAGGAATGCTGAATAAAGCCCAGGTATAATCTAGCCTCCACATAAGCTTTGTGCAAACAAATGATGAATCCTCAATAAACAGGCCTTCTGAAGAAGCCCATACTTTCTTAGCATTTCTTGGGCAGTAGAGAGGAACCATGCTCCACGAGCCTGCTCCACGAGCTAGAGGGAGCCCCAGCTGACGAAGCGTCAAGGCCCCAGCTGACAAAGCGTCAAGGCGAGTTAAGCAGCAGAGCGAGTTAGGCAGCAGAGCGAGGAGGCCAGGGCCCCCCACTCTGCCCGTCTGTTCCCTGACCTCAACTAAACCGCAGTCTCCAACCCATTGATGTAATAAACCTTAAACAAAACTATGCAGGTAAGAAGCCAGCAGGGGTGTGGGGGCTTTCCAGTGTTTTGCACCGCCTGCAGCATGTACGACTATCTGCCGGTTGGACAGAAGTCGTGGGTGTGCTCTCGGTGCAATGAGCTCCTGGCTCTCCGGGAACGACTTCATTTCCTTGAGGCCAAGGTGGCGGACCTGGAAAAGCTGAGAGAGGCAGAGAGGTGTGTGGAGGAGGCCTTCAGGGACGTTATAGCTGTGTCCCACTCCAACGATGATAGCTCTCCTGCTATCATGGAGAACGATGGTCTCGGGGAAGGAGAGCATCCAGCTGAGGAAGAGGGAAACGATCCCTTAGAAGGGACCTATTCCTTGGGGGATGAGCAGCTATCCTCTCGTGCCGAGGATATATCTCCAGGGGGTGGAGGGATCCTTGTAGTGGGTGATTCGATCATTAGGAACATAGACAGTGGGGTGTGTGATGGGCGTGTAGACCGCAAGGTGTTTTGCCTGCCTGGTGCGAAGGTTGCGGATATCGCCCGTCGTTTAGATAGTTTGGTAGACAGTGCTGGGAAGGAGTCAGTGGTCGTGGTGCACGTTGGCACCAACGACATGGGGAAATGCAGCCGTGAGGTCCTGGAAGCAAAATTTAGGTTGCTAGGTAGGATGCTGAAAGCCAGGACCTCCAAGGTGGCTTTCTCTGAAATGCTACCAGTTCCACGCGCAGGACCAGCCAGACAGGCCCAGCTTCGCAGTCTCAATGTGTGGATGAGACGATGGTGTCGGGTGGAAGGGTTTGGATTTGTTAGGCACTGGGGAACATTTTGGGACAAGCCGGGCCTGTACAAAAGGGACGGGCTCCACTTGAACCAGAATGGAACCAGACTGCTGGCACTTAAAATTAAAAAGGTGGCAGAGCAGCTTTTAAACTGACTGAGGGGGGAAACCCGACAGGAGCTGAGAAAGGTCCGGTTCGGAATAAACCTCCCCCCTGGGATAAAAACCAAAGAAATGATGAAATTTTAAAAGGGGTAGGCCTAGAAGTAGGCATTGTGAGAGCAGGGGCACAGGATATAAATTCAGAAGAGCAAAATTACCACAGGCCTAACCACAACTGCCAAAGACACTTGAAGAGAGACACTGCTTACAAGTGCCTGTACGCTAATGCTAGGAGCCTGCGAACCAAGATGGGAGAACTGGAGTGCTTGGTCTTAGAGGAGAGCATTGATATAGTGAGCATAACGGAGACCTGGTGGAATGGAGAAAACCAGTGGGATACGGTTATCCCTGGATATAAACTATATCGGAAGGACAGGGAAGGACGTATTGGTGGCGGAGTCGCTCTATACGTGAAAAAAGGCATTGAATCCAGCAAGCTCGAAACCCCAAAAGAGGCAGACTCCTCCACAGAATCGTTGTGGGTGGTGATACCATGCCCCAGGAGGGACTTAATACTGGGAACGATCTATCGTCCCCCTGATCAAAATGCTCAGGGAGACCTGGAGATGAGATATGAAATTGAGGAAGCATCCAAACTAGGAAATGTGGTAGTAATGGATGACTTCAACTACCCGGACATAGACTGGCTGCATATGTGTTCCAGTCATGACAAAGAAGCAAAGTTTCTAGATATTCTAAATGACTATTCCCTAGACCAGTTGGTCATGGAACCGACCAGAGGGACGGCAACCCTGGACTTAATCGTCAGTGGGGACCGGGACCTGGTGCGAGATGTAAGTGTTGTTGAACCGATTGGGAGCAGTGACCACAGTGCTATTAAATTAAACATACATGTAAATGGCCAATTGCCAAGAAAATCCAACACGGTCACATTTGACTTCAAAAGAGGAAACTTCACAAAAATGAGGGGATTGGTAAAAAGAAAGCTGAAAAACAAAGTCCAGAGGGTCACATCACTCGAAAATGCTTGGAAGTTGTTTAAAAACACTATATTAGAAGCTCAACTGGAGTGCATACCGCAGATCAGAAAAGGTACCGCCAGGGCCAAGAAGATGCCAGCATGGTTAACGAGCAAAGTCAAGGAAGCTCTTAGAGGCAAAAAGTCTGCCTTCAAAAAATGGAAGTCTTGTCCGAATGAAGAAAATAAAAAAGAACACAAACTCTGGCAAAAGAAATGCAAGAAGACAATAAGGGATGCTAAAAAAGAATTTGAGGAGCACATTGCTAAGAACATAAAAACCAACAACAAAACATTCTATAAATACATTCATCTAGGGAGACGATTGGACCCTTGGATGATAAGGGAGTCAAAGGTGTACTAAAGAGCGATAAGGAGATTGCAGAGAAGCTAAATGAATTCTTTGCATCTGTCTTCACAGTGGAAGATATAGGGCAGATCCCTGAACCTGAACTAACATTTGCAGGAAGGGATTCTGAGGAACTGAGACAAATAGTGGTAACGAGAGAGGAAGTTCTAAGCTTAATGGACAATATAAAAACTGACAAATCACCGGGCCCGGATGGCATCCACCCGAGAGTTCTCAAAGAACTCAAATGTGAAATTGCTGATCTGCTAACTAAAATATGTAACTTGTCCCTTGGGTCCTCCTCCGTGCCTGAGGACTGGAAAGTGGCAAATGTAACGCCAATCTTCAAAAAGGGATCCAGAGGGGATCCCGGAAATTACAGGCCAGTTAGCTTAACTTCTGTCCCTGGAAAACTGGTAGAAAGTATTATTAAAGCTAGATTAACTAAGCACATAGAAGAACAAGCCTTGCTGAAGCAGAGCCAGCATGGCTTCTGCAAGGGAAAGTCCTGTCTCAGTAACCTATTAGAATTCTTTGAGAGTGTCAACAAGCATATAGATAGAGGTGATCCAGTGGACATAGTGTACTTAGACTTTCAAAAAGCGTTTGACAAGGTACCTCACCAAAGGCTTCTGAGGAAGCTTAGCAGTCATGGAATAAGAGGAGAGGTCCTCTTGTGGATAAGGAATTGGTTAAGAAGCAGAAAGCAGAGAGTAGGAATAAACGGACAGTTCTCCCAATGGAGGGCTGTAGAAAGTGGAGTCCCTCAAGGATCGGTATTGGGACCTGTACTTTTCAACTTGTTCATTAATGACCTAGAATTAGGAGTGAGCAGTGAAGTGGCCAAGTTTGCTGATGACACTAAATTGTTCAGGGTTGTTAAAACAAAAAGGGATTGTGAAGAGCTCCAAAAAGACCTCTCCAAACTGAATGAATGGGCGGAAAAATGGCAAATGCAATTCAATATAAACAAGTGTAAAATTATGCATATTGGAGCAAAAAATCTGAATTTCACATATACGCTCATGGGGTCTGAACTGGCGGTGATCGACCAGGAGAGAGACCTCGGGGTTGTAGTGGACAGCACGATGAAAATGTCGACCCAGTGTGCGGCAGCTGTGAAAAAGGCAAATTCCATGCTAGCGATAATTAGGAAAGGTATTGAAAATAAAACAGCCGATATCATCATGCCGTTGTATAAATCTATGGTGCGGCCGCATTTGGAATACTGTGTACAGTTCTGGTCGCCTCATCTCAAAAAGGATATTCTAGAGTTGGAAAAGGTTCAGAAGAGGGCAACCAGAATGATCAAGGGGATGGAGCGACTCCCTTACGAGGAAAGGTTGCAGCATTTGGGGCTTTCTAGTTTAGAGAAAAGGCGGGTCAGAGGAGACATGATAGAAGTGTATAAAATTATGCATGGCATTGAGAAAGTGGATAGAGAAAAGTTCTTCTCCCTCTCTCATAATACTAGAACTCGTGGACATTCAAAGAAGCTGAATGTTGGAAGATTCAGGACAGACAAAAGGAAGTACTTCTTTACTCAGCGCATAGTTAAACTATGGAATTTGCTCCCACAAGATGCAGTAATGGCCACCAGCTTGGATGGCTTTAAAAGAAGATTAGACAAATTCATGGAGGACAGGGCTATCAATGGCTACTAGCTGTGATGGCTGTGCTCTGCCACCCTAGTCAGAGGCAGCATGCTTCTGAAAACCAGTTGCTGGAAGCCTCAGGAGGGGAGAGTGTTCTTGCACTCGGGTCCTGCTTGCGGGCTTCCCCCAGGCACCTGGTTGGCCACTGTGAGAACAGGATGCTGGACTAGATGGGCCACTGGCCTGATCCAGCAGGCTCTTCTTATGTTCTTATGTTCATGCTTAAAAGGAGTAAGCACTTAGCATAAAAAGAAAAATGGGGAAGAAAATATCCCCAAGTATAGCATGTCAGCTGTTATTCTACTTGCGGATCCCTGAGAAAGAGCAATGATTCTTATCAGCAGGAGAAGGAATAGGGGAGAAAGTCATTTCAGTTCACATTTAAAGCCAAATCTATCAAATTTGCATGGCTCAAAATAATATGTGAACCGAAACACAGACATCCTTGAGAATTCTCACTGATCCAAATTTTGCAATGCAGTTCTTCATCAACGAAACAGTGTTTGCAAAAATGCATCTATTAGAGGAAACCGTGCATAAAAATGAATATATTAGTAATAATAATATACCAAAATGCATTATATTCGTGAAAATGGCTTGCAAAAAGGTACACATTAGTCAGAACTGCATACTAAATATCAGAAGGCATTTGTGTGGGCAAGGTTAAATTGCCTACCAAATGCGGTATTGATAGGCAGATATAATAAAACACCCTATAGTGAACGAACATGCCCTTGCAATGCTGGAGAGGTTGAATCACTAATCCATGTCTTCTTGTACTGTCCTTTATATCATGACTCTAGACACCGTCTGATTAAGCCTCTAATTACTTCCTTCCCAGGAAGAAGTGAGGACTTTTATCTCAAATATCTCCTTGCTGACCATTCTGTTCATATTACTCAATCTGTAGCAAAACTATGTGCTACAAGTATTCCCATTAGGAGAAATTTAACCATGTCCATTTAAGTGGAAAGAAATCTGAATGTCCTCTCTCTGTACCTAACGTTATTAAAATTAAATACCTCTGACCCTCATCTAAATGGCTAATGCATAAGGTAACTAAATTTGTGATGTATTATTTTTATATTAAGTCTTTCTCTTCCATTTTATTGACACAAATGTTTTAACTTTTCTATGTATGTATGTTTTATAACTGTTTTATTGGTCTATGACCGTAATAAATATATCCATCCATCCATGCATACAAAATGTGTTTATTAGGAGAAATTTGCCCTAAAATGCAAAGGAATACTGTATTCATGAGGATTTTTTTACCAAAAATTTGCCAGTTGCTGCAGAAATGTGGAGAACCAAATTTAGGATTGGAAAAATGGAGAGAACCAAACGGACAGATCCTTCCACCCCTAGATAGGAGCTGCCCATCCAGAAACAGCCCTAGGCCCAAACTAAATGCGATGTGGGTTGTGTTTAGGATTTCTGGCAGGTAGGTTTTCCTGCAAATTTAAAATGGATTACTAGCAACTGTGAAGGAGGGATTCAGATCTGGCACATACGGATCACTTTTATGTTTTCCTCTGCAGAGCAAATAGCAGCTTGGGATGTGGGCAGGGGTGGATTTTCATCAAAGAAATGGCATGAGGGGGAGGGTGAAGTGCCCCTCTCCCACTGCTCAGTCCTAATCTGATTGTTGCAAGTATATCCTCCCCCACCCTCCCCCAACAGCAGTGCTCCTGGTCTGGTTTCCAGCCAGCCAGCCACACTCTCCAGGCAGTGCCAGATTTAGGAACAAGCCAAGCAGCCCATGGCTTAGGGCCCCACATTATGAGGGGCCTCGAAATATGTTGGAGATAACTGAGAAGTTTGATTATCATTGAAACCGCTTTGGCTTGAATAACCTTCCATATAAAATCCACCACCAAAATTCTGAACCCCGGCCGCCTCTTCCCAATCCACGCCCAGTCCCATTAACTTCCCTTCCAGGGCTGCTGGGCTACTTGCTTCATCCACAGGTTGCCCAACCTCAGCTCAGACCTCCAGAGGAGACAATGGGAGCTAGCCTACCAGCACATTCTAAAGTCCCATTCCACACCAGGCGTCATTTCTGCTAATCATCTCCTTGCCATTTTCCCACCAATTTTTTCCTCTTTTTTTAATGGCATGGGGCCTCTGAATTTGACATCGCTTAGGGCCTCAGTGTATCTTAATCTGGCCCTGTCTCCAGGATACCATATGTTCCCATGGACTCAGGCAGAGCAATTCCTTCCTCACCCACACCCTCTGGTTTTCTTTTCCAAGTAAAATTGAATAGTCCATGGCCTCTGCTATCGGCTGTTTTAGGCATGGGGGCAGTTTGGTTGCCTTAGAGTTTTATTTTTTGTGTGCGGTGCAACATCTATAGAGTGGATGAATTTAGGGCTGGCAGAGCAATTCAATTCAGTTTGCATTTAAAGGTGAACTTACAGAATTCACACTTTTCAAAAAAATATGTCAACTGAACCATCCCTCAAAATTTGTACTTTCCTGAATTTTGCAATGCAATTTTCCAGCCACGTAATGTGTAGAAAAATGCACATACTAGGGTACAGTCAGTGCTTTTTTTGTGATAGAACTCACTGGTAGAGAGTACTGGCACCTCTTTTTTTGCTGCATGGTAACCAGGTTATGCTGGCACTCATAGCACTTTAATCAAGGTATGAGTACTGTGGCCTCATTTTTTTCACAAAAAAGCACTGGGTGAAGTGTTCATATAAATGCATATATCAGTGAAAATAACATGCAAAAACATGTTACGTTAAGGGAAATCGCTTTGCAAAAATGTGCATATTAAGGAAAAAATGGAGAACAACAATATTAAGAGAAACTTGCGCTAAAATGCTGGTGAATTTTCATGAGGGCTCTTTAAAAATAAATAAATACATTGCAAACTGTCATGGAAATGTGAAGAACCAAAGACTGGAAAAATGCCGAACTGAGAGGAACCAACACTGAAAGCCTCACTGCCTTCCCATGTTTGATCGCATGCCTTGTAATCGTTCATCGCATTTGGAGATCCGCTTGGGCATATGGACCACTTACATTAATACAGATGTTGAAGTCAGGATTGGTGGATTATTTTTCATGTGAGATGACAACGTTTCTTCTTGTGGTTATATACACAACAGAAAACATTTATTTTTTTTAAAAAAAAATTCTTACCATTTAGTTATATTTGCAAACTATATTTTTTTAAAAAAACAACAACAATAGGTTTTATCGTTAGGAGGTTTCTCCAAGTGTTTAGCTGAAATCTACTTCCCTGAAATTTCCATCTATTTGGTTCTAGTCCTGCCCTCTGATGTAACAGACGGAACGAGTCCTGATGTTTGTGGGGTATCCCTTTAAAATCTTCATTCCCAACTAGAGATGGTGAATCTGTCGATGCTGGGTTCCTCTCAGTTCAGGTCTCCACATTTCCATGTCAGTTTTGCTAATTCTTTTAAAAACAGGTCCTCATGAAAACTGAGCAGCATTGATGAATTTCTCCTAATACACGTGTGAAATGAATCCAATTTCTCCCCACGCTCTGTTCCTACATTCACACTCATCCCTCTCTACCCTCATGTCTCCCTCCTTCCCTCTGTTGCATTCTCCAGCATCTGTTTCATACTGTAAGCTCGCCGAGAGCAGAGACCTGCCTATTTTTTCTTTTTAACCGATTAAATTTTCTAAGGCTTCATCTACACTGATGCTACAGTATTATATATTATAATTGTTAACGATGTACCAGAATACATAATCTTCGAATGGAAGAAAGGGCTTGCAGGTAAGAAACAGTGGCCAGCTCCTCAAGGTTTATTTTAAGCTTTTTCCCTACTGCACAAGTAGCCAACCCACTGCCCACCCCCCAAACTTCTCAAGTAATTAGTCCTGTAATATATTATTAATATAAGGTTATGAAGATTTGAAAGGAACCGGGTTTTACCTTCGTTTTCTAGCTCTTTTTATCTTTTCTCATCTAATTCTGTTTGAGAATCTACCTAGCTCCTTATTAAAACCTGTATGCTCACCTGCACAAAAACTTAATAGACTGCAGTTTTTTTGAATGGAAATGGACTGCCTTCAAGTCGATTCCGACTTATGGCGACCCTATGAATAGGGTTTCCATGGTAAGCGGTATTCAGAGGTGGTTTACCATTGCCTTCCTCTGAGGCTGAGAGGCAGTGACTAGCCACAGGTCACCCAGTGAGCTTCATGGCTGTGTGGGGATTCGAACCCTGGTCTCTCAGGTCCTAGTCCAACACCTTAACCACTACACCACACTGGCTCCTGCACAAAATGTGTCCAGCTGCAACACTAGAATAAACCCTGTTGCTCCTCTTCCTTCCACCCTGCACCACCACAACCACCAACTCCTATCCTCCTCCAAAACACCACAAACAAAAAAGCCTGACCCTGAGCCATCGAGAACAAGCTGTGCACAGACATATCCAGTTATGGTGAGGCCGGAGAGATTTTGTTTAGGTTCATAACATGTGGATATGTTGTTCTGATTGATTTCTTTTTTTAAAAAAAAGCTGCTTGATTGCTTGTGTCTGCACAGACGAAATGTTTTAATTTCTTCACGCCTGGGTAGGTTCAAATGGTTTCGTAGAAACAGTTGTGGTGCCAAAAGCACTGATGAGATGGGCGATTATTATACATTGCCCCACTTGTCACCAAAACAGATCCAGATTCACTGGGACCCAGATATACAAAGATCATTTAAGACTGCAGTGGATTTTAAGTAGGGAACACCATTTTGGACACTGGGGACCAGCACAGCTTTTCAAAAACATGGTCGGACAAAGATCAGAGTCTCTGGAAGGAAGGCTAGCCCTTTATCTTTGTGCGGTCTGGGAAGCAACACAGACCTCTTCTGATATTTGAAATGCCTCCGGTACATTGGGTGGCAGTAGTATTCCATCCATCACCCCAATAATGTCCTACTTCCGTCCATCTCTCTTTCCCCTAATGCTTTGGAAGCCATAGCTCAGTGACCAAGCATCTCTTTCGCACAAAGAAGGCTCCAAGTTCAAACCCCAGCATCTCTGGATAGGGCTAGGATTTTCCCTAGTCTGAAACTCTGGAGAGCCTCTGCCTGTCAATGTGCTGCCAACAATAATGAGTTAAGATGAACCAGTGGCCTGACTCTGTATAAAGCAGCCAGACTGGGGGGCAGCACATCTATTTATAGGGCACCTTGGAAACACTGTTGGCACTTTGAAAGTTTAAACAGCGGCCACTGAAACTGAACAGTGCTGATTTCACAGGACACAGCCATACAGAAAGCAGACAAAGGAGGAGGAGGAGGAGATTGTTTGCCTCCCTGAAATCCCTTGATGTTTCTGTTAGTGGCTCTTTCTTTTACCTTCTACAAGCTGCCTTCCCTTGCTCTACAACCAAGCTGATCACTTAATTACATTCCTTAAACAACATTCCTCAAATAACCGCTGCCGTGGCTGGCCTAGCGGCAGATTTATTTACATGCCATCATGGCGACATTTCACTTTGCTATACAAATCAGGATTCCCAGAGATTTTACCCTGCCTACCACGCAGTTGATTGCCGTGGGTTAAATGCTATGCTGGGAAGGGCTGTAGCTCAGGGGTAGAGATCTGCCTTGCATGCAGAAGGTCCCAGGTTCAGTCCCCAATGGTATCTCCAGGTAGGACTGGGAGAGACTCCTGCCTGGAAATCTGGAGAGGTGCTGCCAGTCAGTGCAGGCAGGACTGAGCTCGATGGACCAATGGTCTGATGCAGTACAAGGCAGTTTCCTAAGTTCCTGCGTTATGATGCAGTTTGCGTCCTGCGCTTACAGACAAAAGTCAGGCAGTTTGCCTGGGTATGAAACAGCAGCAAAAAAGGCAAATGCAACAGGTTGCCAGGAAAACACCAGGAGGGGGTAAAACATGGCGGCCCCGGTGCAGGAGGGCTCCAAAATGCTTGGTGCATCTCCCAGCTGAAGAAATGGAAGACCCTGACGTGAGCCTTGCTGGATTCATGGCATTGGACAGGAGCAAAGTGAACATAAGCAGGGCTCTGCCGGGTCAGAGCAAAGGCCCGTCCATCGTCCTGTTTCCCAGAGTAGCCAATCAAATACCTCTCTGGGAAGCCCACAGGCAGGGCACGCCTGGCAGCAGCCATTCCTTGGTTGTTGTCTTCGAGAAACTGGGACTACACATGGAAGATCCATTTGGCAATAACTGCATTGTGGGTCAATAGTGATCTGCGTCTGGCTTTGTGTCTTCCCAACCCCCTTTTACTCAACGTGCTCTGCTTCCGCTTAAATCTGAGCTGTTCTGCAGCTGACCTAACTTATCTGAAGTTCCTCAGGAAATGCAGCAGGGGTGTCTGTGGCACAAAGCCCCCAAATTCTCTGCCTTCCTGCCAAAGCGGGGCGACTCGATCGCCATCGAGCAGGAGGGCAAAGGCAAACACACTTCAGACATTCTAGACACACCTACAGTACGTGTAATATAAGGGGATGTCTCTGTGGGAACAACACCCTTCTCACTCACCACGGAGGGCAGGGAGGGGGGAAGTTCCTTGCCCTTTGGCCAAGCGGGGCACAACGTTCCCGAGCCTAAACCGACATCTCAAAGTCTTGATCTGGGTCAGAACCGTATTAAGGCAAAGAGCCAGCCCTGCGCATCACTCCCTTTCACTTCCCAAAGGTCGGCCCTGCGCTGCTCCCTTCCTGGGGAAAACTATTCCCGTTGGAACAGAGGAAGCTGCCTTGCACAGTTGGGTCCATCTAGCTCAGTACTGCCTACACTGGCTGGCAGCAGCTCTCCAGGGTTTCACGCTAGGGGTGTTCCTAGCCCTACCTGGAGATGCTGGGGACTGAACAGGGGACCTTCTGCATCCAAAGCAGCTGCTGCTGAGCTATGGTTCCATCTGATCAAAACACTATGGTTTCTGCCTTTTTCTCTCATGGTTCTCTCCAAACCATGGGTCTCATCCAGCTGCCATAAAAACCGATGCAAAAGTCCTCATAAGGGCATAAGAAGAGCCTTGCTGCTGGGTCAGGCTAAAGGCCCATCTAGTCCAGCATCCTGTTCTCACAGGGGCCAACCTGATGCTGACGGGAAGCCCGCAAGCAGGACTTGCGCAGGATCATTCATCCGTGCAGGCAGAGCAGGTTGCGGAGCTGCTAGCTGTTTCTCTCCCTCCTTCCCTCCCCTGGAGAACCAGCTCATGCAACTGCTCCCTGCTGGAACCAAGGAAGGGGAGCTCGCAGGGACCTTCCAAATACAGCCTCCTCCAGAGAGTGCACATCAGCCACCGCCTACCTTTCCTGCGAGGTCCCCTTGGTCTGCTGTGCCCATATGGATATTGCCAGTCGGTTGGACTAGATGACTTTAGAGGTCTCACTCCAGAGAAACCGTAAGCCCGGGGCTGGATGTAACATTAAACCAAACCATGGCTTAGCCCTGGGGGGCATGGGGGCAGCCAGGAGGGGGGGAGGGGCACCACGGCCATGAACTTTGGTCTGGAAATCTGACATGTCTGCTCATTCACACTAAACCGTGGTTTGGTTTAGCGGTACATGCAAACCAGGCCAGGGATTTTATGAAGGGCATTATCTGCTGCCGCCGCTCCTACTCAGTTTCTGGAGCTGTCCAAAAGCCAGACTAAAAGCTGCCTTGGTGTGTCACCGGTGGCTCAGTAGTTTGGCCATCAAAGAAATATATATATATATATATATATATGAACGAAATATATATATATATATGCTTGAATCAAAGAAAGAAGGATATTCCAGCGAATTGTTAGGAGAAACAGCCTAATGGTAAGAATTGCTGTTGGGTAGTAGCACAGTCTGCCTTGGGGGGGTGGAGGACTGTCTACCACTAGAAGTATTTAAAGTGGAGAGATTTAGGAAAGATGTTTAGGGAGGTATTCATCGGAGGTATTTAGGGAAGAGCTGTAATCTCAGTGGTAGAGCATGAGAAGGTCTCCCTGTTCAATTCCTGGGATCTCCAGGTAAGGCTAGGAATGCCCCTGACATGAAAGCCTGGAGAGCCAACACTGAGGTCGATGTACCAAGAGTTTGAACTGAGTAAGGCAAATTCCTATTCCTATGTTCCCAAGCAGAGTCTGAATGAATATCTTTCAGGTATGCTGTTCTTGCAAGAGCCTGCACTGAGTGGTGAGCTGGACTAGCTGACCTCCAGTGTCCTTCCAACTGTAAAATTCTACCATTCTAAATCTATATTGCTTTTTAGCCTATACACACCACATCAGGAAAGTATCAGAAGTGCCTCTTGGAATAGCTCAGGTAAAGACACCAAACTGCACTTGGTGAGATCCTATTGATTTTTCCAGTAGTGTTTAAGCAGCACAACATACAGAATTGAAATCTGGAACACTAAACCAACTCATACTGTCAGGAAGCCCTTTAATTCTGGATCTGTGTGATTACTGTTCAAAGGGGGGGGGTGAGCCATGCTAAGCTAAGTATGTATTCTAACCAAAGTCAATGTTACATTTGAAAACTCAAAGTAGGAAACGCTAAAACAAACCAGCCCAACACTTGGGCACTTGTGCCAATAACCAGCATGTTCTTATCATGACTTAGTCAGGCTAATTCAGTATTTTTAAATTACTGAGTGGGCTCCTTTGGGAAAATGGGTGGGATATAAATTCAATAAATAAGTAAGAAAAATTTAGTTGCCACCAAACAAATACTTCTAAGAATAAGTCTTTTAAAGGAAGAAAAGGGCTCAGATCAGAAAGTTCCAAATTTAGACAAAAGTAGCCCCCCCCCCCGAAAACAAACTTTTGATGTGACCAACAGCCCTCAGTCTGGGGCTGTCTCAGAAAGGATGGACAGTCAGATTTGTTCAGAAAGTGACTCCATGCTCAAACCAGCTGTGGCCACATACATTTCCTCACTGGGAAATAGCTTTGGCGAAAGGATGTGCCAGCGAGGAGTCCAAAGTGAGACCTATTTGTATTGCCAGCACTTATCTACAATGCAATGAGAACTTAAGAAACCACATGAAGTGGAGTCTTGTACCTTGGCTTTATCAGAAGTACATCCATCCATAGTGCTTGCATGCAGAGGGTCACTTGTCAGCATAACCCTTAAATCTACTCCACTCACTTTCTCAGAAAATAGGTTTTTCCCCACTACCTCCCAGAAAACCCATCCAGGTAGAATCTGGAGCTGCATGCATGTACTTCTTAGTGCTTCTTAGAGGAACTTCCCTTCCAGCCTTCCTGAAACCTCCTTCTTAAGAAAGATAAACAAGCCAAAGGAAAGTGCCTTACCTTGAAGCAGGACCTTCTGCCTCTGCTCTCTCCCTCTCTTTCCGTGCTCTGCCTGATGTTCTCTCTGTGAAAATGAGAAGCGTTTGAGATGGTGCAGTAGGTATATATTGTCTGCAAGTCTGGCCTTAGGGCGACCATCACACGGCCTTAGTTTACTCCTGCCCCTATAAGGGAGATCTTGTCACATGCCTTCCTGCTTCCAGCTATCCGTATGGCAAAATGGGGAGGGAGAGAGGGGAGAGAGAAGAAAAGGAGGGGGGAAAGAGGAAAAGAAGGGAAGAGAAGGGAATCTTTAATCATGGGAGAGGTGGGGAGAATTTCCCAGTGCAAACCCCACAAGAGAAAAATCCCCGCCTGACCCAAAGTTTTGGATTTGCTTCTTTTTGTATCTGTGGCTCCTGGCTGTGCCTTTCAAGTTGCATTCGAGGCCTGGAAGATGTGAAGAGAAGTATGCCTTGATCCACCTTCACTGGGCTCTGCTCTGCCTCGCTGGGAGTTGAGGGGCGGTTTGGTGTGCAGATGGTGTGTCTGTGTACACACACACACTCTCTCTCTCTTTTCAAGCGCAAACCATCAGTCCATACCCTTCTCCCTTGCAACGTAAGACATAAAACCTTGATTCCATTCATCCAAACATATCCACACACACATGTACTTTCCAAATGCAAATAGGTCCAGATTCTCCTCCCAGGTTAAGCAAAAGAAACAAACTCTTCAGATGCATAATGCATATACGTTCCACTCTGCGCTTTCCACTCCAGGTTTTGCTTTGTTTCTTTAAACCCTCTTTTTGTCTTCTTTGTAACACACACATAACACACTTTCAAACAGGAAAATGAGTACCTGGACACTTCCAGGCTGTTGCAATGTTCAGGTGGAATTCAGTCACATACTGGTTGTGCAGTTATTTTTATTTATTTATTTATTTATTTATTAAATTTATTAGTCGCCCATCTGGCTGGTTGTCCAGCCACTCTGGGCGACGTACAAGATAAAAAACAATACATTAAAACATTAAAATTTAAAACCATAACAGTAAAAACCTAACCCACCCCAAAAGCCTGCCTGAAGAGCCAGGTCTTCAAGGCCCGGCGGAAGCTCATCATAGAAGGGGCATGGCGGAGATCATTTGGGAGAGAGTTCCACAGTTAAAGTTGATTTGATGCTTTTGTGTGACAACCTCCCTCCTTTCCCCCAAAATGGGACTTTTTGCTGTAAGGTAAGTAATGGGGAAGTGCAAAGAGTGGGATAACAATTGCTGTTGATTGGAACATCGTTGAGCCTCCTTGCAAATATATCAGAATGCATGCTCAGCTAGCAGGTCATTTGGGAGCGACCTCTGTCTAAGTGAGACCTGCAAAATCTTTAACATTTAAGACACAGAACTTTAACACATGTCAGTAGTGGGGCAGCAAACAGATGACAGAGCACTAAAATCATCTTAAAAACAAAACATCTTTGCAAAAAAATATTTAAACCATCTTTATAAACAAAACATCTTAAAAACATCTTTAAAAAAAGATGGGAAGGGAAATTCTTTTACTGTAAAAATTTTTTATAAAACTTTTCAACCAAGAACCACCACCACCACCAACACATTTATGTTCCATCTTTCCTCCAAGGAGCTCAAGCTGGTGTACATTCTCTCCCTCTCAATTTTATCCTCACAACAACCCTGTGAGGTAGGTTAGACTGAGAGACTGTGACAGGCTCACGGTCGCCCAGATTCACAGTGTTGGGAGAGAGGGGTGCAATGAGCATGTCATAAAAGAGTCTTAATGAGAACAAATTATAATCATGACATCACATTAAGGCCTCATCTTGAGTGCTGCGTCCAGCTCTGGACACCGCATTTTAAGAAGGATGCAGACAAACTAGAACAGGTTCAGAGAAAGGCAACAAGGATGATCAGAGGACTGGAAACAAAGCCCTATGAGGAGAGACTGAAAGAACTAGGCATGTTTAGCCCTGAGAAGAGAAGACTGAGACGAGATATGATCGCACTCTTCAAGTGTTTGAAAGGTTGTCAGACAGAGGAGGGCCAGGATCTCTTCTCGACCATCCCAGAGTGCAGGACACAGAATAATGGGCTCAAGTTGCAGGAAGCCAAATTTTGACTGAACATCAGGAAAAACTTCCTAACTGTTAAAGCGGTACGACAGTGGAACCAATGACCTAGGGAGGTGGTAGGCTCTCCAACACTGGAGGCATTCAAGAGGCAGCTGGACAGCCACCTGTCGAGGATGCTGTAATTTGGATTCCTGCATTGAGCAGGAGGTTGGACTCAGTGGCCTTATAGGCCCCTTCCAACTCTACTATTCTGGGATTCTATTATTCATTATTTGTTTTATTAGATATGGAGCTAGAAAACAGGTCACTAGTCTCTAATGATCTGCCTGTCTCTTGTCTAGCAAGGCCATCAATGTATTCAGCACTTCTCAAGAAAGTTTACAATCTAAAATCTGAAGAAGACGAAAAAGAAGGTAGAGGAACATGGAAAGGCTTTGCAGGTTTTCTCTTTTGCTTAGATGGGTAAAAATAGGGATTTATTTTTATCATCCGATTCCTACACAGCAGATTCAGTTTTCAGAATGGCCATACCATATAAAGCAACACCAACTATGAGTTAATGGGTTGTGTCCATTGCTAGTCCCATTCAAAGTAGACCCATTGAAGTTAATGAACATGAGTAATTTAGGTACATTAATTTCAATGGGTCTATTCCAAGTCAGATTTCATTCAATCAACGCAAATGTATTTCTACAACTTACTCTTCATCTTTATCCTTACAGATGATCTTTGACACATTCCTAACCCCACTGCCCCCCCCAAAACCCCACATTATTTTTGAAACTGAAGGCAGGACAGGTTGATGCATAACTTGGCCTTCACAAATAACAGAAAAATCCAAGACTCAACTTCACCCAAAAGAAAATCCAGGATTTAACCTGGTCTGTCTGTCTGTCCCCAATGAGGGACATTCCACAGGGTCCTCACCACAACTGAGAAGACACTGATCCTAGTAGATGCCCACCAAGCCTCAGTCGGTGGAGGCACTTAGGCTATATCCACACCAGACATTTATTCCACTTTAAACAGTCACCCCCAAAGAATCCTGGGAAGTGTAGTTTGTGAAGGGTGCTGGGAGTTGTTAGGAGTCAGTTATTCCCCTCACAGAGCTCCATTTCCCAGAAATCTCTGTGAAGAAGGATTGGCTGTTAAACCACTCTGGCCACTGTAGCTCTGTGAGGAGAATAGGGGCGTCTCCTAACAACTCTCATCACCCTTCACAAACGACACTTCCCACGATTCTTTGGGGAAAGCCATGATTGTTTCAAGTGGAATAAATGTCTGGTGTGGATGTGGCTTTAGAGCAAGACCTCTGATGCTGAATGGAGGCCCACAGGTTGTTTTGTGCATGGATGAGCAAAAAGCTTCTTTGAATGTTAGCACCTTCCTCTCTATGGTATTTCCCATTCACAGAAATATAGGAGGCCTCATTGAACCAGGTCAGACTACATCTAGCCCAGGATCGTCTACTCCAGGGGTAGTCAACTTGGTGCCCCCCTGATGTTGCCGGACTACAACTCCCATTGCCCCTGACCATTGGCTATGCTGCCTGGTGCTGATGGGAGTTGTAGTCCAACAACAATGGGAGGGCACCCCATTGGCTATCCATGGTCTCTCCTCTGACAGGCAGTGGCTCTCTAGGGTGCCAGAGACAGAAGCCCTTCCCAGCCCTACCTGGAAATCTCTTGGACTGAACCTGGAACCTTCTGTAGGCAAAGCACATGTTCTCCCACTGTGCTACAGGACAGATCTGAGCGATGTGACCAAAGTACCCAACCAAGCAGCATTTTCTTGAGCATAGAGAAGATGTCCTGTTTTGCAGGCGACAGTCCTCTGTTTGAAGGCATCCTCTGTTTGAAGGGTTGTCCAGTCCAAGTCCAATTTGAAGATAAATTACCTTAAGAAGAAAAAACAAGAGACGTGAAGCTGCCCAGGAACTATTAGTACACAGCAGACTGTGCAGGCATTCAAGTCCTCGCCTCCCAAATGGCGAGAGCTATTGTATTTCTATTTAAATGACAGCAATTATTTCTAAATTGCATCTATGCACATAAATTAGCACATGCAAACCTATTTCTTCTTATCTTAATTTTTGTTGGTGACCTTCTTCTTTGGGCAATGTGTATGTAGTCATTCTGTTTCAGTGCTTGGGCCAGTTCCCTCCATTTTTTTGCCTTGCACACGTGTGCTTGAGATCCAGGGCAGACAGACAGCATTTCATCATGTAATGCAAAATTAAAATACTTAACTCACTGCCATAAGATGTGAGGAAGGTCACTAGAAGATGATGTCAGTGATAGCTGTGTGCCCCATGCTGGTTTGGAGACAACATGCCACTGAGCACCAGCTGCTGGAGACCAGCAACAGGAGAAGACTTTTAGGCTTTGCTTGCAGGCTTCCCAGAGATATTGATTGTGGAATACAGGATGCAGGTCTAGAAAGATTTGCTCTGACCCAGGAGAGCTGCGCTTCTGTGTTAAGACAGGAAAGTCCTCCTAAGAGATAGCCTTACATTTATTATAGGTGAGTACTTCATTGCTACCATTGCTATGGGCTATGGCAGTGGTGTGATGATGTCATCAAGCAGCGCCAGTTTTCAGCAGTGAAATCTCCAGGTTCATTCTGGCTAACACCATAACCCTATTCAGGTGTTCCCTCTCACACAACTACAATGGCACAGCAGGGGAGATTGGGTCTGTGCTTCCTGGCCCCGCCCCTTCTGAAGTATCCGTGTCACCCACATGCCTCTCATATGTTGTAAAGAGTAAGTTCTGCACTAGGGTTCTTGCTGTGTTCATGTTGGCTCCCTGCATTGTTACTTGGGGTTCTGAGACCCACAGGGAACTTATATTCTTATAGATAAGAAGTGGAGACTGGTGGCTCCAATGTCAGCAGGGCACTGAATCTGCTCCAGGTTTTAATCCTAACTTTCAAGGAGCTGTCTAAAGCACTGAACCTTTTGGGGGGCAGTGGGATAGGTTTCAGCACTTTGGACAGCTTCTTGAAGGTTTGGATGAAAACTCAGAATGGATTCACTACCCCATTCACATCGGAGCCACCAGTCTCTACTGTAGATAACAATGGGGAAGAAATTTGATTCAGCTTGCGTTTAAAGGCAAGCCTACCTAATCCATACTTTCCGAACTGAAACACAGCCATACTTCAAAATGTGCAGCTCTCTGAATTTTGCAATGTAGCTCTCCAACCCAGTGATGTGTACAAAAATGCATATTTTTACTATGTCTTGGAATAATCATAAGGAAAAATAATCAGTGAAAAATAAAATCTAAAAAATAAAAGAAAACACAGTTGGGGAGGAATAAGGAAGGAAACGGACTGACTTTGGCTAGAAGGAAAACAAAAGATGTTAATTTTCCAGTTTGGCCATGCCCACTTTTCTGACTTGACCACACCCACTTCTCCATGCAGCTGTCGAAGATTTGGCCATGGGTCAATGCACTCCTTGGCCCAGGAAAGATCAGCCAGCGCTAGAGCAACATTCGAAAAGAATCTGAGTACTCAAGTTGAAAATATCGAAAGAATTTCAAGGAATTTGGAGAAGATTGGTAGAACTTCGCAGGCACCTTTCACCCATACATTCCTAGTTCCTCAGTGGGGCTATTTAGCTTAGAGAAGAGGTGAGCTAGATGCGACGTGATAGAAGGCTGGTGTAGAGAATTTGGATAGCAAAAAGTTTATCTCCCTCTCTTGGAAGATTCAGGACAAACAAAAGAAAGTACTTCTTCGCATCCACCCACAGTGGAATTCACACCCACAGTGTGGTTTTCCCCTCACAGAGCTACAAATTCCCAGCAGCCTCAACAAACTACAGTTCCCATGATTCTTTGGGGGAAGCCACATGCTTTAAATGTGTGTTGCTTTAAATGTATAGTGTGGATCTGCCCTGAGAGAACTGCAAAGAGAGCCATACTGTGTGCATGTGTATAAAGCTCTTTGTTACGAGTCCTTCTGCATGGCACAGCCTCTCTACACAGAGGGAAACATGAGGGCATGAAGAAGATTGCGTTGCCATATAAGATGGCCTCCTGAGAACCGGGTGCTCTCCATTTTGAAGGATAAAGGACCAGCTCCACCTCGGACCCCATTGGAAATGCCACCCCTAACCAACCGTCCCAGCATCTGCCATTGCTGGTGTTGCCATGAAGGACCTTGCTCGCATCAGCCTTGTTGCATGTATGTGTGCAAAGAGCACACACCGCTTTCTACAAGCCTGGAGGCTGCTTCGGGGAGGGTGGGGAAGAGGAGGTGGAAAGGCAAAACGGTGAGCTTGCCAGTTTCTCCCTAGGTCCACCGAGAGGTGTCTGTAGGGCTCATCTCAGAGAATGTCATAGTGCATGTGCTCCGCGAGATGGCCTTTCAGGACTCATCAGCCCCGCTGTCACGCAGGCCGCTGCAAATCGGGAGTGACAGCTGTCTCGGCACGCACCATCCATCTGCGGCAAATGTGTCAGCTAGCTGAACACTCCGGAGGAAACTGTTACACAGTCCGGAAATGAGAGGACAAGATAGAGACAGAGAAAACAGGAAGCAACAGGGATGGGGTGGAGGATGAGCTGATGGGTGGACCATGGTGGTTAGCTAGCTGCACTCTCAGTTCCTACAATGGGAGTGGACAGGGGAGTGATGATGCCTGTTAAACAAGAGTCCAATGCAGTTAATGAACAATGGTTGATCTACAAGACTACTGATACTCACATGAGGGAAAGGGCCTTCCCAAGACTGAAAGGAAGGCTGCAGGACTGGGTTGCAAGGAAAAGGGGCAAATAGGAAGGCCTGACTGTCCACCATTATCTCTTTTTTCACAGATCATCTTTACCCAGTTTGAATGGTTTCCATCCATCTCTTCCACATACAACAAGAGGACATGGATAAGGAATGTTGGTCCTTTCCTCATATTGCCTTCCTCTCCGCTCTTGCCTTCTGTCCCTAGTTTGGTTTTTCCCCCTCCAAGATACTATTTCTCCTTTTGGATATGAAGCCAGCTTGGGCACACTGGAGGCCGAAGCCATTTGCTCCCCATCCACTGGAGATTCCATCTCTGGATCTAGACAGTTTCCAGGGGGAACTGCTCACTGGAGATTCCATCTTTGCATCTAGACAGTTTTCAAGGGAAACTGCTCACTGGGATATTCCGTCTTTGGATCTAGACCTTCCACACACAAAGCAAATCCTTTACCACTGAGCTATGGCCCTTCCCAAGGCAAGATGGAGCACAAGCAATGTAATTGGGAGTTTTGCGATTAACATGATACTTTCCCCAAGATCTTGGGATGGGGCAGGCTAGAAACTGAATAGAATAAAATAAGAACATATGAAGAACCCTGCTGGATAAGATCAAAAGACCATTGTACATGAACTGGCCAACCAGAAGTCTTCAGGAAACAGGGCATGAAGGCAAGACAGCTGCTCCATAAAATCAGGCCTTGACTTAGCTCAAAGATGGGCTGCAACTAGGGATGGGCAAACAATTCAATTCAGTTTGCATTTCAAGCTGAATCGATCAAATTCACCGTTCCCGAAACAATGTGAGAAATGAAACGCAGCCATCCTTCAAAATTCACACTTATCCTAATTTTGCAGTGCAGTTCACCAACCAATGTTTACAAAAATGCATATGTTAGGGGAAAGTGTGCATAAAAATGCAAAATGGATTATATTAGGAGAAAATGCTTGGAAAAACGTATACGTTGATCAAAACTGCCTACAAAAATGTGTTTGTTAGGAGTAATCTGCACTAAAATACTGGAGAATTTTTGTGAGGATTAAAAAAAATGGAAAATTGCTGCAGAAATGTAAAGAATTTAAGAGTGGAAAAATGAGAAATGGATAGAATGGAAATGGACAGATCTTTCCATCCCTAGCTGCAACTTGGGGCTAGTTCAGCTGTCAGTAGACAGAAGGAAGAAGGTCAACAGACATTGTCCCAAATGGTCTGGGGATGTCCGTCAACCAGATAGGAAAATGAAGGTCAACGGTCCGGAGGACAGGGAAGAATCAGAGCCTGCCCACAGCATAAAAATAAAAACCAAGTTTCAAGGCAGAAAACAAAGGGGCCAGGAGCAGATACAGGGTCAAAGGTCACAGTTGCAGTTCTCCCAGTTTCCCATTTTTCCACTCTCTTAAATTCAGTTCACATTTCTGCACCAATTTGAGAGGTTTCCCCCCCAAAAAATCCTCAAGAAAATTATCAGCATTATAATGTGAATTTCTCCTAATAAACATATTTTTGTAGGCGGTTTTGACTCATGTACACATTTTGGCAAGCAATTTTCCTTAATACGATGTATTTATGTATGTTATTTTCATGTATTCATTGTCATGCCCACTCCCCCCTAACATATTCATTTTTGCCGTCATTGTTTGGGTGGAGAACTGCGTCGCAAGATTTGGAGAAAGGCCAATTTTGAAGACTAACTGCATTTTGGTTTGTGTATTTTTTTGGAAAATGCAAATTTGGTAAATACGAACCAAACTGAATTTTCTCCCCCTGTCCCTAGGCACTACAAAAGCCAGCAATCAAGACAAGGGGGAAGAGGAGGCATTGTCTTCACACTCGAGGCAAGTTGATGGGCGATGCCTTCACACTCAGCTGATGAGCAGTGACCAGAGCCACCCGTAGAATAGATAGGGCCCTGGGCAAGGAGTGCCTTCAGTGAGGAATGAGTTCAATGCCCCCCCCCATGGTCAGGGGGGTTATGCGGCCTGGTGCAAATGTGGTGTTGGGGGCCTTGTTGCTGCCCCATACATACGTGTGCAAAGATGGGGGCCGCATGTAAGAGTTATTTCATGCACAGACTACCTGTGAGAATTCTCACCTGCAGTTCCTCCTTGCCCTGGGATCAAGCAGCTTATAGCTTTATTTTATTCTTATTCATATAGTGCTAAAGTGTTTATAGTATTTGAAGTGCTCAATGCTTGGCAACATTGCTTCAAAGTAAGGCTGTGTCCCACTGATTTTTACCTAGGCCAAAGGACATCCAGGTGGATACTAAAAAAGAAACTAATTGCAAGAAGATCATTTTCGTAATTAGTACCCATACATCCTGCAGAGCCTTGAAAATAAAGGTTTCAACACAGCCACTGAACTCAACATGGCGCCTCTCCTACCTCAGCACCTTGGACAGCCACCCAGCTTGCCCACCTCTCAGGCCAGTCCTGGCAGTAACTTCAAGCCTATTGGATTGGCTACACGTCAAAGCGCTGCGCAGTCAATCATCACCAGACATAATTGTGACATCTGGTGATTGGCAGGTGGGCAGCCTTGCTCACCTATACAAAGCTGGCCCACAGAAGGTAGGGGAGACCAGACTCTTGCCTGCTGGCCGGATCAGGTTCCCCACTCCTTGTACTGATGTAAATTTGGAAAGAATCACCATAATTTTACATAGCAATAAAGTGCATCTCGCCATAATGGAGAGGACTGGGACCAGTCGAGCTGCGTGCCCGCTTGGTCTGCTGTCCAGATGCTCCGTGTTGATGGGCAACTTCAAGAACCTTCCAGCTCTCTTCTTAGGGCTCTAAAACTTCATCTTTAAAAGGTGAACTTGGACTGGATCCAGGCTTTATACAGCTAGAAAATGAAAAGAGAACCAAAACCCAGAGAAATTCAACGTTATACAGAAATCGTAGTGACAATTAGGTATAATAAAGCTTCCTGCAGCGAAGAAGAGAAATTTATAAAAGTTCTTCTTCTTGGTGATCACTCGTGACCTAGTAAGATTGTCTTCCAAAATATAGTCTTTAACAATGGATCCGTCTGAATCTGTATCCACCGCCGATGTACCAGACCATGACTAGGGGCTTCTGGATTTCACAGTCCTGCCCGTCGTCATTCACTGATCGCCAGATGCCTGTGCGTGAATTTGTTTTATGTGGGGAGATCGGCGAATGACGATCAACACACAATCTTGACAGAAAAAGGCTTTGATCCAATGGCATGGGTACTACGACCATTGGAAGTCCTTTATCTGCTGCAGCCTTCATCCGCCTTCACAGCCGTTGTAACATACACATTGTTATCCTCCGCCTGTTCTGCCATTGAGGACTTTCTTAGATCGTTCTTTGTCTGGTTCCTGTCCCTTGACCTTACTGCCATGGGTGACCCTGCTGGGAGTACTCCTGACGGCATCGCTAATAAAGCTTCCTGCAGTGAAGAAGGGAAATTTATAAAAGTATTAGATAGCTGGAAGTTGGTTGCTCATTATATTAAGAAGATAGGAACTGCAGGGAAGATGATTGTGTATTGATGATTAAACGGCTTTCTTACGGTAGTTGTCTGGGGTGCATTAAGGAAGGCCTTACAGTTATTAATAGGGCTTTGTTACATGCTTTTTGCAAATAAATTGTATTCTATAAAATACTCAAGCAGATAGACCAATAGTCTGACTTAGTATTAGGTAGCTTCCTATGATCACTCAATTAAAAAAAATCCCTTTCAAAATATTTGCAATGTTTTGTGCTAATGTTGCATGATGTTGGATCTGATCTTTTATTACTACTTGTTTTGTGGTTCAGCTTTTCTTGACAAAAGTGTTGTACGTCTCCTAGAAGTCTTGGTTAAATAAGCAGCCAATGAATGAAAATAAATAAATATCTAGCTGCAAATAAGAGGGGGAGAGAAATCACAATCTGGCGTTGTGAGGAGAACGTGCCAGATAAGGGGAACTCGTCCCAAACAAGTAGTGTCTGTGACTTGTTCCGGTTCTCCTCACATCCCCAGGACTGCTGGTTGTCCTATCAGTCAGCCTTCGGATCTCCATGTGCTGTTGTTAAACGCCAGGTCAGTTCATCATAAGATCTCCCTTGTTCATGATTTAATTGTGGAGGAGGCAGCCGACCTGGCGTGCATAACTGAAACCTGGGTGGGTGATCAGGGAGGAGTTGCTCTTTCCCAGCTCTGCCCACCTGGGTATACGGTTCAGCATCATGGTAGAACCGAAGGACGGGGAGGTGGGGTTGCTGTGGTCTATAGGAGTTCTTTCTCACTCACCAAGCACCCTGTCCAGGTGTCGACTGGTTTGGAGTGTCTCCACCTTGTGCTGGGCCAGAGAGACAGACTGGAAATTTTGTTGGTGTACCGCCCACCCTGCTGCCCAACAAATTCCCTAACTGAGCTGACAGAGGTAGTCTCGGAGGTATTGCTGTGGTCCCCTAGACTATTGGTACTGGGGGACTTCAACATCCATGCCGAGACTGCTCTATCTGGGGCGGCTCAGGACTTCATGGCCTCCATGACAACCATGGGGCTGTCTCAGGTTGTTACTGGCCCAACGCATGTGTCGGGACATACTCTTGATTTGATCTTCGCCACTGGACATGGAGATGGTGATCTGGTGGTTGGGGTTTTTTCATCTACCCCATTGTCATGGACAGATCACCGCTTGCTGAAGTTTAGGCTCACAGCGACCCTTTCCCTCTGCAAGGGTGGGGGACCTATTAAATTGGTCCGCCCCCGGAGACTAATGGATCCTGAGGGTTTCCAAAGGGCTCTGGGGGATATCCCGACTGAGAAGACTGGCGCTCCTGTCGAAGCCCTGGTCGGATTGTGGAATACGGAGATGACCCGGGTGGTTGACACGATCGCTCCCATGCACCCCCTCCTATGTAGAGCTCATACAGCTCCATGGTATACCGTGGAGCTGAGAGTGATGAAGCAAGAGAGGAGGAGGCTTGAGTGCAGATGGAGGCGAACTCCTGACGAATGCAATTATGCCTTGGTGAGTGCCTCTTCTAAGCGGTATATAGTAGCGGTGAGGGCAGCAAAAAAGAGATATTTTGCTGCCACAATTAAGGCATCTCTCTCCCACCCGGCGGAGCTCTTTAAAATTGTACGAGGGCTTTTACATTCTGGCCCTCGGGACATCATAGATTCATCTGTAGCCCGCTGTGATGAGTTCGCGAGGCACTTCCAGGATAAGATCGCATGCATTCGCCAGGACTTAGACTCCAATATTATGGCAGTGGGATCTAATGAAGCATCCAGAACATGGTCTTGTCCTTGTTTATTGGATGAGTTTCAGTCTGTACAGCTTGAGGATGTTGACAAGATCCTTGGACTGGTGCGGGCGACCACATCTGTGCTGGACCCTTGCCCCTCTTGGCTGGTGAAAGCTGGCAGGACCGGAACCGCTGGCTGGGCCAAGGAGATAATAAACGCCTCTCTGAGAGAGGGAGTGGTCCCTGACTGCCTAAAAGAGGCGGTTGTGAGACCGCTCCTGAAGAAACCCTCTTTGGACCCAGATAACCTGAACAACTATAGACCTGTGGCGAATGTTCCGTTCCTGGGCAAGGTGCTAGAACGGGTGGTTGCCGGCCAGCTCCAGGGGCTCTTGGATGACACTGATTATCTTGATCCATTTCAATCCGGTTTCAGGCCCGGTTTTGGCACCGAAACAGCTTTGGTCGCCCTGTATGATGACCTTTGTCGGGAGAGGGACAGGGGGAGTGTGACTCTGTTGATTCTCCTTGATCTCTCAGCTGCTTTTGATACCATCGACCATGGTATCCTTCTGGGAAGACTCACGGAGTTGGGAGTTGGGGGTACTGCTTGGCAGTGGCTCCGCTCCTACTTGGTGGGTCGCCACCAGAAGGTAGTGCTTGGGGAACATTGCTCGATGCCCTGGACTCTCCACTGTGGAGTCCCGCAGGGATCAGTATTGTCCCCCATGCTTTTCAACATCTACATGAAGCCGCTGGGTGTGGTCATCAGGAGTTTTGGGGTGTGTTGCCATCAGTACGCTGATGACACGCAGCTCTATTTCTCCTTTTCATCCTCTTCAGGTGAGGCTGTTAACGTTCTAAACCGCTGCCTGGCCGCGATAATGGACTGGATGGGAGCTAACAGACCGAAGCTCAATCCAGACAAGACCGAGACGCTGTTGGTGAGTGCCTTCTCTGCCCAGATGGAGGATGTTCATCCTGTTCTTGATGGGGTTACACTCCCCTTGAAGGAACAGGTACATAGCTTGGGGGTTCTTTTTGATCCTTCCTTGTCACTTGAGGCCCAGGTGGCCTCGGTGGCACGGAATGCTTTCTACCATCTTCGCCTGGTAGCCCAGCTACGTCCCTATCTGGACAGTGATGACCTCGCCTCAGTTGTTCATGCTCTGGTAACTTCTAGATTGGACTACTGCAATGCGCTCTACGTTGGGCTGCCCTTGAAGACTGTTCGGAAACTACAACTAGTCCAGAATGCAGCGGCCAGATTGCTGACGCGGACCAGAAGGTCCGCTCATATAACACCTGTTCTGGCCCGTCTGCACTGGCTTCCTGTTTGTTTCCGGGCTAGATTCAAAGTTCTGGTTTTGACCTATAAAGCCCTACACGGCATGGGACCGCAATACCTGGTGGACCGCCTCTCCCAATATGAACCTACCCGGACACTGCGCTCAACATCTAAGGCCCTCCTCCGAGTGCCATCCATCGAGAAGCTCGGAGGGTGGTGACTAGAACCAGGGCCTTTTCCGTGGTGGCCCCGAACTGTGGAACAGCCTTCCTGATGAGATGCGCCTGGCGCCGACGCTACTATCTTTTCGGCGCCAGGTGAAAACCTTTTTATACTCCCAGGCATTTTAAAATGTGTTTGAATAGCATTTTCATCATTATTTGTATTTTGGACGTTGTTTGGTTCTTTTATTGTTTGTTTGTTTTGTTTTCTTGATTTATTGTATTTATAGATTGCTTGTTTTTTATCTTTTTGTACACCGCCCAGAGAGCCTTCGGGCTTAGGGCGGTATATAAATTAAATAAAATAAATAAATTAAATTAAAACATAAATTGTTTCCATTAATTGCCCCACTCCAAGAAAAGTCTACCAACGCAAGGCATCTGGAAAGGGAAAAGGGAGACAGAGTAGGGGCAGTTATTTAACAGGGACCTGAACATTCACTGGGATTGTCTCCGGTAAATAAAAGACAGCACAAGCTAGGGATGGAAAGATCTGTCAGTTTCGGTTCTCTCAGTTTCTCATTTTTCCAACCTTAAAATTTAGTTCTCTACATTTCTGCAGCAATCTGCTATTTTTTTAAAAAAAGACCACCTCATGAAAATTCTCCACCATTTTAGTGTGAATTTCTCCAAATAAACACATTTTTGTAGGCAGTTTTGACAAAAGTACACATTTTTGCAAGCCATTTCTCACCACATCATGCCTTTTTGCCTGTTATTTTCACTCATATATTCATTTTTATGCACACTTTCCCCTAATACTTGCATTTTTGTAAATATTGTTTCATTGGTGAACTGCATCCCAAAATTCCACTAAATGCAAATTTTGAAGGATGGCTGTGTTTCGGTTCTCATGTTTCAGAAAGTGCGAATTTGATAAATTCTGCTTGAAATGTGAACGGAATTGAAATTCTCACCCATCCCTAGCATGAGCATATGTTTATCTATCCCTTACTGAGTTCCAGGTCAGCTGGAGTGGCCTTAACTCACAGGTAAAGGCATCATCCAGGACTGGAAACTTCCTGCATCCAGTGTTAATGAAAACAAGTAAGAAGAAGCTAAGGTTTTCTTCCTCTAGGTTTGTCTATAATGATTCTGGAAAGCAGCCTGGCTCTATAAGGGAAAACAGAAGGGCCTTGTTTATTTATTTATTTATTTATTATTTAATTTATACCCCACCCTTCCTCCCAGTAGGGGGGCTTCTTTCATTGAACAGGCAAGGACCCCTCTGGATGGATGCACAGGCCAGGACATTGGAAGGTGCCTTCTCTCTCCCTGCCCTTTAATTAATTAATTGATTGATTGATTTATATCCCACCCTTCCTCCCAGTAAGAGCCCAGGGTGGCAGTTTTATTTAACTACTTGCTTGCTGAAAGAAGCTAGATGCCAGCTCAGAGCTCAGAAAGTTCGTTTTAAAACAGAACTAGTTCAAGTTCAACATGTCCAAAAAGGAACTAATTCCAGTTGATATTTGACCTTTTATTTATTTATTTATTAGATTTATATCCCACTCTTTCTCCAAGTAGGAGCCCAAATGAACTAATTTGGCTCATGTTCAGTCCACCATACAATTGAAGGTCATCCAAATGAACTTGAAGATGAGCTAGAAATTATTCTACCCAAAATGAAATTAATTCATGCTGAGTTCACCCAGCAATGGTGAGAACTACTTTCAGGTGCAGTTTACACATTTTTGAACTAACTCTGTGAACCTCATTATGCAGTGGTTCATTCCAAGCACTGGGCCAGCTAGGCCAAAGGAGGAGTGTGTTTTCAACGCACGGCTAGTAAACACTACTTACCTCGGTATCGCTTTTAATGTGACAAGGGCCCTACGATATTTACTGTGTTTGCTCTCACAGCAACTGTGCAAGGTGGGTTGCAAACGTTGCCTCTTGAAGAGATCCAAAGAAAGACAGCAACTTGCCCAAGGCTTTGCCATGAGTCAGTAGCAATAATGATGGAACTTAGCACTGACATCAGGAATGGCAAACCTGTGGCCCGTCAGATGTCATTGGACTCCCAACTCCCATGAGCCCTAACCAGCACGACCAATAGTCAGGGGGGATGGGAAATGGAGTCCAGCAACATCTGGAAGACCAAAGGAAGCCACCTCCAATTCACATAATATATTTCAAGTGCTTTTTCAAGTATGTTATCTCAGTCATTCGTTCAACAGCCCTGTAAGATATCACTATTGGCAGAAATTACTTAGACAAATCAGACAAATTAATGGAGGTTAAGGCTATCAGTGGCTACTAGTCACGACAGCTATTCCCTCCACTGTCAGACGCATTATGCCTCTACAGAATATGAGTTGCTGGCAACCACAAGAGGGGAGAGTGCTCTTCCGCTCAGGACCTGCATGCGGGCTTCCCCTGGGCATCTGGTTGGCCACTGTGAGAACAGGACAGTGGACTAGAGGGGCCACCGGCCTGACCAGAAAGGCTCTTACAATCTGCTGGATGAGCATCACCATTTATTTCCACTGTGAAATGGGGATGTCGTGGTGTCCATGATAGTTTGTTAGGTTTCCAAATGTGTCCACGGGCCTAAAGATATTGGGAAACCCTGGCCTAATCTCACCAATGCCTTTGTTTGGAAGACTTATCAAGAACACACTCACTCAGGCTCAGTCCCAAAATCTGCTGTGAATGTCAAGAGTCTGCACCTGAGGACGGGACCACAGAACAGAGTGTGCCTCTGAGCAGACACTGACAGTTTCTTTTTACTACTGAGTAGCTTAGAAACCATAGTCTGCTCCCCAACACACACCTCTAGGAGCTGGTGTAGGCAATAAAGGATAATGTATGCACTCATCCCCCTAGCCAGCCAGCCTCACTGCCCCCCACCTGATGCTCAACAGCATTCTGGCCAAAGGAAAGGCAGGGGAGCTGTCCAGTGTTTGCTTCCTGAACAGATTACGCAGCGCCCCCATAACAGCCTAGGAATCTGCCCTCTACTGAGTCAGACCATTGGTCCATCTAGCTCAGTTTTGTCTACACTGACTGGCAGTGTCTCCAGGGTTTCAGGCAGGGGTCTGTCTCCAAGCCCTACCTGGAGACGCCGGGGACTGAACCTGGGACCTTCTGCATGCAAAGCAGATGCCTTGCCCCTGAGCCACGGCCCTTCCCCATGTCCTTAGTGCTGCTTCGGAGGGCTGTTTTTCCCATTGTTGAAATGTTTTGTTGATGTGTTTGCCACCCTGGGCTCCTTCAGGAGGAAAGATGGGATATAAATGCAATCAATCAATCAGCAAGCCCTGCCAACACTGCATCATACAAACGATGCTCTTTCAACAAGTCTTTTGTGTAGAGATCTGCTCCTAGGCTGCAACTGTGTTGGACTTGTTTTCAGGGTTTTTTAAAAGATGTTTTAGAGGTTTATTGTTCAAGATGTTTTAAGGTGTTTTCAAAGATGTTTTTGGTGTTTTTGTTTGCTGCCCTGGCTCCCTCTGGGAGGAGGGATGGGATACTCACTCACTCACTCACTCACCACCAACACCAACAATAGAGATTCCAGCTTCCTCCCAGCCACTTGGAACAGTGCCATGCCCCACCCTTTGAGAAATATAGGACGCGTCCTTTCCTATGCAGGCCTCCTTGTGTGCTGTGTACTGCGCAGAGGGAGGTACATGGGAAGCTACCTTATACTGGGTCAGACCATTGGTCCATGTAGCACATAATTGTCTACCCTGACTGGCAGTAGCTGCCTGGGATTTTCAGACAGGGGACACACCAAGTCCTACCAGGAGATGCCGGGGATTGAACCTGGGACCTACTGCACGCAAAGCAGATGCTCTATCGCTGAGCTATGGATGCGCCTGATGAATCCAGGAAGCTACCTTCTACCAAGCCTGGCTCAGTATTGTCTGCACTGACTGGCAGCAGCTGTCCAGGGTTTCAGACGGGTGTCTCTTACCACTGGAGATGCCAGGGATTGAGCCCAAAACTTCGGTATGCAAAGCAGATGCTCTCCACACCTGAACTACAGCCCTGCCCCACTGGAGAAAAACCCTATGTGCCAAGCTGCCCATGGGGAAGGATGCAAACTGGTCCCCAAGGCACTGGATTGCCACACATGCACAACCCACGCAGGGCCCAGCCCGCAACTCCAGCCAGGCTCCAGCTGTGCTTGTGCACCACGAGCGGCAGCCGGATCGAGAGGTGCGCAGCCTGCATCGGCGTGGTTAGAGTGACTCAATATGACATGGAGCAGTTGTTGAGTGGAGAGCAATCTCCTGCGGGTGGAAGCAGGGAAAGGGAGGGTGGTGGGGAGGAGGAGATGGTGAGCCGTTCAGTGGATAATTATATCTGTGTGGGCTAAAGCCTTTGCTCACAGTTAAACCGCCAGGTCATGAGAAAAAGAGCAAGGCTCTCAGGCCCTATCAGCAATCCCAACTCTGACAATCGTCTTTTGCCAATGGGATGAGGACTGTGCTTATGTTGAGGGAGGTGGGGGCCAGTTGGGATAGAAGCAGGAGATGGAAGAGAGCCGGAGGAAGAAGCAAAAAGTTGGACTAATTTCCCTGTTGGTAGAATCTATGGGAAATGTCTGGCAATCGTGCAGTGCTTGCTGGATCTCAAACATAGATATCAGACATGGGAAGCTGCCTTCTCCCAAAGTCAGACCAGTGGTTCATCTAGCTCAGTATTGTCTACACTGACTGGCAGCAGCTTTCTGGGGTTTCAGACAGGGAGCCTTTCCCAGGACGATCTGGAGATACTGGGGGTTGAACCTGGGCCCTTCTGAAAGCATGGCAGACACTCTACCCCCGAGCTACAGACACACGTGTGTGTAGACACTGGTGTGACATTTGTGCACACAGGGGAAAAAAGGACCCTCTGCTGCAGGTAGGGGATACACAGGATAGCAGAAGGTTGCAAGAGGGAAAAAGGACACCATTTTTCTTTCTAATGTTCCTGAAACTTCTCCCCTCGCTGTGACCCGCTCCAAATAGTCCTCCTCCCAGGCTCCTAATTCTGGCCAGGCTGGAGCATTGACGAGGAACCCTCCTGTGAGGGGCTGTGATTCCACTACCACATTTTGTCGTGAGCTCCCAAATCGTGCTCACTCCATCATTAGCACTGCAAGCTCACTAAGCTTTTTCTTGGGAATAGGGATGGACAGATCTGGCCATTTCAATCACTCCCCCTTAATCATTTTTCTATCTTAAATTCGGTTCTCCAAATCTCCACATCTGTTTGCCTTTTAAAAAAAAAAAAGTAAAAATGAACAAATGTGCAACCCTACTGAGGAATACATTGGGATACACCTGTGTGTTGTGACCCACAGCTTGAGAAGTGCAACACTTAACTCTCAGGGATGGGGGAAAGAAAAAAAGCAACCAACTTAAACACAGGCACCCTTTGAAATTCACCCTTCTCCAAATTTTACAATACAGTTCTCCAGCTAAGTCATATGTGCAAAAATGCATTTTGCTCGGGTAAAATGTTAACAACAATGCATGCATTGAAAACAACACAAAGATGCATTATGTTATGAGAAATTGCTTGCAAAAAATGCAGACATTGGACAAAATCGCATTCAAAATGTGTACATTAGGAAGAAGTCACACTAAAAATGCTGATGTATTTTCGTGAAAACACAAACGGTCATGGATATGTGGACAACTAAAGATTGGAAAGAATGAGAGAGAAACCAAAATTGGCAGATTCGCCCGTCCCTAGGAGAAGATTGATTCCAACTCCCCTTTTTCTCTTCGCACATAGCTGGGTATGAGTGCGCGTGCTTCCAGATAATCAGTTTATTGAGCATTCATTTCTATTTGCACAAAGCTTATGCAAAGGTTATTTGATGTCTGCTGTTTCTTGAGCATTCATTTTGATTTGTTTCTGTGGATGTCATGCAACTGCCCATCAGTTACCCCACACTTTCCAGAGCACTGTTCCATCATGTTCCTTACTGCAAAAAAATTCCAGATTGTTTTTTAAAAAAATGGCACAAAAGCACTTTAATCCATTTGACTTGTGCAGAGCTAATTTCACCAGTATGCAATTGAATCCCTCGTGTAAAATTATTTATTTATAAGATGTCTTGCCCGCCCTTCACCATAAGGTCCCAGGGCGGGTTACGACAATATAATATGCAATACAACACAGTATCATGGCTGTCTGGAAGGGGCCCTGCTTTCCAAAGCTGGGGGGTGGCGGCTGTGGAGGAAGAGGGGGCAATGTTTGGTTATTATATTATAAATATTTATTTGATTTGTTAGCCTCTTGTTACCCAAAGGTCTCTAAGCAACTTACAATACTGTTAAACATGCAAATAAATGTATCATGCAATAGAAGCAAACCTATAAAATAGCAGCAACAACCCCCCCACAGGAATCTTTAACACTAATAGCACACTAACAGCCAACAACATCATCTCAGTCTGTCAAATACCTCGGGGGGGGAAGATAAGTCTTTACCTGGCGCCAAAAAGATGTCACTAAAGGTACCAGGTGGACCTCACTGGAGAGCACATTCCACAGATGGGAAGCCACAACTAAGAAGGCCCCCTCCCTTGTCCCCACCCTCTGAGCCTCCCTCAGAGGGGGGACCTGGTGAAGGGCCTCAGAAGATCTAAGGGTCCGGGTAATAATTTTTATATCAATGATACAGTTGCTTTTCTTCATAATCAGAAATATCATATGCCTAAAATTTTAAATACAGCAGTAAATATATTACTGTATGCAAGACAATACGATCCTACCCTCAACATCCCAAGTTGGCCTGAGAAGACTTCTAAGACAGTTCAGCTCCTACCTTACCTGATATGAACAATACTGATATTACTTTATTTTACTTTTGATTGCAATTTGCTGATTTTTAATGTTTTGTAAACCACCCAAGTGGACCTGGTTAACGGGCGGGGCAGAAATGTCATAAACAAACAAACAAATATTAACAATTGTAAATAAATACAGGGGGGCAGTGCAGTGAGCAAAAGTATATTCTGTACTCTCCAAATGTGGATGTGTGTGTGTGTGCATGTCACTGATTTCTACGGGAGCGTTACAATGCAGTTTGTATTATTTTGTCTCTGCTTCCAGGCTGTCACCAACATTCTGTTTTCTGAGTGACAAGACCCAACGGAGGCAAGTGCAGTGAACTTTCTGCAATTAAGCAATATCAATCTTGAAACTGATTGCTTAGGGGCAACTTGCAAAGGCACCCATGACATCCCATAATGGTGGAGAAGATTCACCCCTCCTACTTATGCTCCAGGAAAAAGCACTTAATGCTCATCCATTGTCATTCACTCATATGACAATTAAAAAGCATCCAGAAGTGCACTCTAACCATGTCTGTTTAAACGTTAAGTCCCATTGAATGCAATGGGGCTTACTGCCAGGAAAGTGAGGTTAGACTCGCAGGCTAACTCAACAGTGAATTGTGAACATAGGAATGTAGAACAACTCCCATCATCCCTGACCATTGGTTGCTCTGGCTAGGACTTATGGGAGTTGGAGTCCACCAACATCTGGAAGGCACTACAATAGCTATCCCTGCTTTCTGAAAACAGTTGGTCACTCTCTGTTGTCACATGTCGTAAACATTTATTCGTATTGATAAAGTGCTGTTTCTCAGAGGTCAGTATAACATATTTCTCTCTATTTGGAGTTGTTCCCTTTGGTGGGTGGGTGGGATCTGGCTTTCAAAAGAGAAGACTGCAAAGAGTATGTTATTTTAAAGCCTATTATCTGTGTGTTTACCCCTTAAAATTATAATCAGAGTGACTTTTTAAAACTGAAATCACAAGAATTGATTAATTTTAAAGCGAAAAATCATAGTAATGTATCTGTAGTTACAGGGGTGTGTGTGCTGTGTAGAGATGGGAGGGAAATTCAGTTCAGTTCACATTTGAAGGCAAACTTACTTAACTTGCACATGAAATAATATGCAAACTGAAATACAGCCATCCTTCAAAGCTGGCATTTCTCCGAATTTTGCAATGAATTTCTGCAGCCAAGCAATACGTAGAAAAATGCATTTACTAGGGTGAAATGTGAATAGTGCATTGTGAAATGTGAAGATAACATACAAAAATGCATTATATTACAAGAAATGGGTTGCAAATCTGTGCACATTAGGCAAAATTGCATTAAAATGTGTATATTAGGAGAAATGCACCCTGGTGAATTTTGATGAGGACTTCAGAGAACAAAATTGCAGACTAATATGTCAATGGGCAGAACTGACCTTAAGACTGGAAAAAATGCAGGAAACAAACTGACAGATTTGCCCATCCTTCGTCTTGCGTAATGAGATTTTGATCCACGCTGAAGGAGAAAGGTAAATCTTGTCTCTTGTTTTGTGGCAGGTAACTCCCAAATTAGTTCTTCACGCTTGGCTCAGGAGAACTTCACCGACATCTCTAGTCCGATCAATAATACATGTGCAACCATAAGTTCCGCACACATCAAAGCATTAAGTAGCTTGGTGGTAGAGCACATGGTTTACATGCAAAAGGTCCTGGTTCAATCCCAAGCAACTTCAGGCAAGGTTGAGAAAAACTCTCGCTTGAAATCCTGCAGAGCCATTGGCTGTCAGAGAAGGCCAGGGACTGACAAATGTGATGCTGTTGGAGTACAACCCCCATCATCCCTTAGATGACTGCAATAAGCTCTACATGAGGCTACATTTCAGGTTGGTCCAGCAGCTGCAGCTGGTGCAGAACGCAGAGGCGAGGTTGCTTAGGGGGGAAGAACTACCACCAGCATACAGCATCTTGCTTCGGGGATTTGCGTTGGCTGCCAATCTGCTATTGGCCCGAGTTCAAGGTGTTGGTACTAACATATAAGGCCCTATACGGCTCAGGACCAGGTTACTTGAGTGAGACCGCCTTATCTCTTACATACCGAGTAGGTCACCGCAGTTTGCAGGAGAGTGTCTCCTGCAAGTTCCAAAGATTTCAGGAACCTGCTCCTCAGCAACTCAGAACAGGGCTTTCAGCGTGGTTGCCCCTGTTCCATGGAACAGCATACCTGTCACAATACAGCAGGCGCCCATTAGTGGAACTTTCCAGAAACAACTGAAGACATGTTTGCTCCAACAGGCTTTCCCAGTTGCACAAACGGGCCTCTGCCATGGGTGTCTACTTCGCATTGCTTTTT
The DNA here is from genome assembly GCF_030035675.1 of Rhineura floridana. Classification (NCBI taxonomy): domain Eukaryota; kingdom Metazoa; phylum Chordata; class Lepidosauria; order Squamata; family Rhineuridae; genus Rhineura; species Rhineura floridana. The sequence goes on along the minus strand of NC_084496.1, from coordinate 8,041,094 downwards.
TGTGTGTGCTACTATTTTCTGTGCTGTTTTAAACTGTACTCTAGCTGCTGGACTACGACCTGGGAGACCAGGGTTCGAATCCCCACCCAGCCATGAAGCTCACTGGGTGACCTTGGGCCAGTCACTGCCTCTCAGCTTCAGAGGAAGGCAATGGTAAACCCCCTCTGAATACCGCTTACCATGAAAACCCTGTTCATAGGGTCGCCATAAGTCGGGATCGACTTGAAGGCAGTCCATTTCCATTTTTCTAGCTGGCTTTATTACATTTTGTACATCGCTTGAGACCTAAGTGGAAGGCAAAAAATAAATCCTCCCTCCCCCCCTGACCATTGGCTTTCTGCCTGGACTAATGGGAGTTGGAGTCCAGCAACAGCAAGAAGAGATGCTGGCAACCACTGGTGTAGGCAATACTAAGCTAGTGCGACCAATAGCCTGATCAGAACATAGTTGAGTCAGGCCATTGGCTCATCCAGCTCAATATTGTCTACACTGACCGGCAGTGGCTCTCCAGGGTTACCTGGAGATGCCAGGGATTGCACCAGGGGCCTTCTGCACTCAAAGCAGATGCTCTGCCACTGAGCTATGGCCCTTTGACGCATGTTCCCTATGAACACCCACGGGTATGGCAACTACTGAACAACACGTTCTGTCGTGGGTTTTGTGTTTGCATCAGTGGCGTCACTAGGGTTGGTTTCACCTGGTGCGGTAACTCCTTGACGAGCCCCCAAATGTCCTGCTGAGCGTGCGTGCACGCGCGCACAAGGCCAGCCACCCATGCCCCTGGGAGGGCGCATGCCGGAGGGGCACCCAGCCAGAGAAGCAGGCCTGGGAATGCCGGCGTGCCTCCCTTGCCCCGCCGACACTGCTCCCGGTCTCGCCCACCCGCCTGCCTGCCTTCGAGGAGGAGTTGGCTGCTCTGATGCCGACCCGGAGCGCTTCTCGGCTCCTTTGCCAGACAACGGCGTGGGCGCCCTGCCCCGCGACAGGGCGGCTCTGGGTGTCACCCCCCTCATGGTGTCACCTGGGTGCGGTCCGCACTCCCCGCACCCTGCTAGTAATGCCACAGGTTTGCATCCTCAGTTGCTCCTCTCCAGCTTCCTTAGCTGCATGCTAAGTTACTGCAAGAAGCCAGGAGAATGCTCACCTATGGGATGTCATTGTCAATGAGGAACAATTGAGAGGGATATAGCAGATAAGCAGAAATCTTAAATGTCCATTTCTGAACCCCGCAGCCATGCAGACACTTGTGGGCGGCATGAACGAAACAATTGCTTATTTGTGAGTTTCCCTAAAACCTTGCTGCAGGCGTTTTGTGCTGTCACCGGCTGTAAACACCAAGCATTTGTCCAAGCGCGCAATCCCAGACCGACGCAAAAACCGGCCCTGGATGTGACAGTGAGAGCTACGGCTGTGTGTGGAGGGCAACGGAGTTCACCCGGGTTGCAAAGTGAGAGGGAGTTGGGCACGGAAACTTTGGGAAACTGCCATGGTGGCAAAATCAGCCGCATATAAAAGGGGAGAAGGAAGGAAAAATCAGTGGATTCTTTAAACTAAAAGTGCTTCCCTCTGATGACGTGTAATTGGCATGATGAAATGGATGCTAATCAAAGAAAGCTTTCTTTTGCCATTTTAAAAAACCCCTGTTAGTCTTTTAGGGGCTAAAAATAATTTTCTGTTATGAATGACTTAATTAACAGTGGGGAACTTCTGGGTCACAGGCCTAATTAGGCACAATTGGCATTCCCATATAGCCTGTGAGGCTCTTTCGGTCAAGCCTGTGCTACACTTCATGCCATCTGTCAGGGGTTCCCAAACTGTGGTCCGGGAGCTTAATTCAGGTGACCAGTTGCATGTCTGCAGATTTGTGGTTGAAGACGGGAGATGGCACAGCCATTGCATTCAATACTCGTATTGATTTTTATTGGTACTTTTATTGCTACTTTTCCTCCTTCTGTAAATTGTAATACAAGGAGACACAATATATAAGAAATAAGCAATAAAACTGCTATTGAAAATCACACAGCATTTAGCCCCGTGCATTACAATTTCTACATCGGGAAGGAAAAGAATTAAGTGGTCCACCAAGAGCCTCAACAACTGTCAAGGGGTCTGTGGGGGACTGTCAGGGGACTGTCCATGTGGGACTGTCAGGTTTGGAGCAGGTAAGTACGCAGCTCTCTGCAAAAAGTGACGTTTGTAGTCGTATCAGCTGATTGCTGATTGCCAGTGCTTGCAGAGGCACCGAGCTTGGCAAGCGCTGGCAGACGTCGGTACCTGCAAAGCCTTGTGGCTTTCCCCGTGCAGGCAAAGGAAACACGTCGCCTGATGGCATTGCAATGGGGATTGCGGGACTTAAGCTCCCAGACCACTTGCTCAAAACGGTTTTGAACTTATTCTGAATTACCAATTTCCCATTCCCACAATGCCCTGGAGTACGTTGGCCAGTTACACATTGCAATATATGTATATATTCACAGGATGGCTTCAGGTTTTTGTCTACATTTGGATACAATTGGGCGCCATTTTGAATCAAGATGGCATAACGAACCTTTCAAAATTGCCCTGATTTTATACACACACATCAGTGGTGGCTTAGTGGTTAGAGTGTTGGACTAGGGCCTGGGAGACCTACTCAGCCACAAAGAATGCTCTCAGCCTAACCTACCTCACAGGGTTGTTGTGAGGACGAAAGGGGGAGAACCACATATACTACCTTGAACTCAGTGGAGAGAAGATGGAATATAAGCGTAATAAATGAATAAAAAATACATATATGTACACACACACAAACACACATTCAGAAATAACTATATGTTAACATAGTGGGGAAGGTGCTAACTCTTATCTTTAAACCAGCCTCAGACTGGACAGCCCTTCAAAGAGAAGGCTCCCCTCTGCAAAGTAGGGCAGATGGCTTTTCCTGAGAGGGAAGGAGTCTTGTTTCAAACAGCAGGGCTCTCTCTTGATTACCCAAAACCTCCATGCACAGGTGGGGGTTTCCTGCAAGTTGGCTAAATCTAGAGGCAGTTCCTTAGGCCAGCCTTCGCCAATCTGCTGTCCCTCAGATGTTTTGGATACATTACAACTCCCATCAGCCTTAGCCCATCAGCAGATGGAAGCTGTAATCCAAAATAGTTGGAAGGCACCAGGTTGGCAAAGGCTGCCTGAGTGAGTGAAGTCCTCTTCTTCTGGCAAACTACAAGGCTGGCTCTGTCACCAAGCCTAGGCCTTGGCTGGGAGGGATGCAAATCTCCCTCCTTTACATCTCTTCCTTGCCACTCATATATACACTCCTACAGTAATGGGGTGCTTTGAAGAGCGCTTTCTAACTAAGTTGCCTCTGCCTTCTGTTACAGCTAACAGGACAATTGTCCTGTCCCTAAAACATGATGCCACACTGTAATTAAGGTGGTGGAAATCTCAAGAAAGCTTCTGTGACTTGTCTGTTATTCAAGAGCCTCAGGCAACTATCTGGCCGGTAGGACCTTGACAAGCGGTCAGAGAAACCTTCTAATGATGAGTCCACCTAGCCAGAAAAGTGGTGTGTGTGTGTGTGTTTGTGAGGAGTTGCGGGTGGTGGTGACGGTGATGGGGCAAAATAATGAAGGGAAGGCTATAACAGTAACAAGCACCAGGACTAAACAGCCATGAGGAACACATGAAGATTCGCCACGTCCTTTCCCACTCCAGGGTTTAGGATTCCTTGAGAAATAAGAATATAAGAACTAGGGGTAGGCAAGAAATTCTATTCAGTTCGCACTTGAAGGCAAATCTATGAAATTTGCACTTTCCAAAACCATCTCAGAACCGAAACACAGCCACATTTTGAAATTTGCACTTATACAAATTTTGCAGTTCACCAACCGAACAGTGTTTACAACAATGCATGCTAGGGGAACGTGTGCATTCAGATGAATATGTGGGCGAAAATGACATCCAAAAATTTATGGTATGATGAGAAATTATTTGCAAAAATGTGTACATTAGTCAAAATTGCCTTCAAAAATGTGTTTATTAGGAGAAATCCCCACTAAAACGCTAGAGAAGTTCCATGAAGATTTTTAAAAAAAAAATTGCTGCAGATATGTGAACCGAATTTAAGAATGGAAAAATAAGAAACTGAGAGAACCGAAGGCAACAGGCCTTTCTATCCCTAATAAGAGCATAAGAAGAGCCCTGCGGGGCCAGGCCAAAGGAGGCCCATCCAGTCCACCATCCTGTTCTCACAGTGGCCAACCAGATGCCCCAAAGGGAAGTCCACAAGCAAGCCCTGAGCTCAACAGCCCTCTCCGCTCCTGTGGCTCCCAACAACTGCTATTCAGAAGCCTCTGCCCATGGAGGTAGAACATAGCCAGTGTGGCTAGTAGCATTACCCCCGTGGATTTGTTATTCAAATTTGCCAGCCAGCCAGATAATGCGGCTGAAATTACTGAGCCATCTTGGGGGCGGTACAGACTTTTTGCCTGTATCCTTTGCCACTTGAATCAGGGGTGAGCATCCAGATGTTTCTAGAGGAAATCCAACAGCCTCCTCAATATCCTTAACGAACAAGGCCAGCTTCAGGTTTGAGAGAGGCTTGGGCAAAGTGCAATGTGATGAGGAATCCTTATCCACCACCAATCCGTATCGGAGGGCCTATCTCAGGATTGAGGAAGGTGCAGCCCTCCAGGTGCTACGGGCCCCTAGCTCCCATCATGCCAGCTGGGGCTGATGCGAGTTCGAGTCCAGCAATTTCTGGAGGGCGCCAGGTTCCCTATCCCTGGCTTAAGCTGTTGACAGCAGCTGCATGTGAAGCCTACAGGTCTAGCCCAGCCTTTGCCAAACTACTAACCTCTAAGTGTTTTGGACTACAACTCCCATCTGCCCTACCCAGCACAGCCATGCTGGCTGGGACTGATGAGAGTTTGCCGTCCCTAAGAGCAGGTGCCTATATGGGAAGGTGGCAAGAAGACTTGAGTGCAACAGCACTGTCCTCGCATGCGATTCTCAGCAATAGCTATTCGGAGGCAGATTGCCACCGACAGTAGAAGGAGAACATAGCCATCATTTGATGGAGGCTAGCATATTAGGGCAAGTGGAGCACCGCCCCACTCACTTCAGTCTGCCCTCAGCCAGCATCCACCTGCCTCTCTACTTACAACCAGTCTAAGGGGTAACATCTCCTCCTCCTCTGTCTCAGTGGGGCAATTAATGGACTGTGCAGGGAGGAGGATGGGGGCAAAACACAGATCAACTGGCTCTGCCTGTCATTGGCTCTGGCACCACCTACTGTTGGGCTCCCTGCCTTCCGCCCTGCCAGTTCCAGTGGGCATCTGCCACCACTGCCCTCATGGCTCGTCATCTAAATCCTCTGTGAGCGTGTCCAATCCTCTTTTACAGCCGTCCAAGTTGGTGGCCATCACAGTCTCCTGTGGGAGTGAGTGCCATAGCTTAACCATGCGCTGTGTCCTTTCTTTGGTCTGGCCTGCATCTTCCAACTTCATTGGGTGCTCTGATGCACCTGTAAATGTTATACAGTAATTATGGCAAGTGTCGGTTTTGTAGGGTAAATGTGGTAAGTAGAGTAAGTGAGGAGTATATGGGTTGGAATGTTGAGGAATGCTGAGTTGTGATTGGCTGAGCGTCTGGTGGTTGAAGGTATAAATGAGAGAATGATGGAGTTGTGGTTGTTGTTGGTTCTGGGGTTTGGAGGGGTGGATTTGTGTTTAGGCGGGCAGTGAGGCAGGTTTTAGGACTAAGATATATAAACAGAAAACTATTATATGTAACCAACACATGTTGACTGAACTTAAAGTAATCTTGTTTATTCCTTTTGTTGTTAAATAAATAGTTTTGGCTTAACAACACGCCTGATCCTTGGCTGGGATATTACAGACCAGAAGGGTGGGCAGAGCAAATACCAAAGCTGGGAACAGTATCAATGGTGGCCATGGGGAAAGGAGAGTGTCACAGCAGTAGGTATCCAAAGCAACCCAGGGCTGTAATCATTAAAGGCAGAAAGATACAGGGCGGTTGTGGCCTGTAAGTGCACCCAGATGCTATGCAGCAATTTGTGGAGGAGACTAAGGCACAGTCTCAGGGCAGTATTGCATTACAGAGTGTCAGGTGGTGGCGCCTAGTAGTGGGATCATGAGAGACCTGTCCTGGGGCCAGTGTGAGAGACCTATTATGAGACTAGACCCAGAGTAGGGGTCTAACAAGTGCCTCCTCTCCATCAGCCTTCTATGCCCATCTGCAGCCGAAAGCAAGCACCCAGGCCCCTGAAGAGGTAATGGCAAGGTTCTCCCAATAGCATTCTCCCTAATAATCCTAAATACCATGCCCTACCAGCTTGTCATTGTCTTTAATGCCATTAAAGTGAAGGCTTCAACGACAACGAGGGTTGTGAAGCTCACAATATAGGGGAAAACAGCAGCAGCAGCAACCATAAAATAAATAATATTTAAAAATACAACAAGAAAACTAAATGTTAAAACTGCCACAGGCAAACTCCCAGCATCTATTACAATGCTCAGGAAATCCAAGAAGTCCTTAGAAGCAACTTAAACGTTGCTTCAAAACCAATTTATCAGAGTTTTGTTACAATCATAAACCAACATGATATAAATAAATCCAAATTTAAAACAGTAAATCAAAGCTTCTCGACTAGTATTCTCATCGCATTAACAAAACAGAAGGTCTAAGATTCAATCTGTGGCATGTTGGGAGAGAACCTACCTGGAATCCTGAACAGCCTCTGCCAGTCCGTGTAGACAATACTGAGCTTAGACTTTTTAGGTTTTTTATATTGTTGAGATTTTAATGTTTTAATGTATTTGTATGTTTTTATTCTGTACGTCGCCCAGAGTGGCTGGACAACCAGCCAGATGGGCAACTAATAAATCTAATAAATAAATAAAATAAATAAATAGACAGACGACCTTAGATGACTCAGCATAAGGCAGCTTCCATGTTGGGAAGGGCTATAGGTGGTATTCAGTGCTAGTCCTACTCAGAGTAGACCCAGTGAAGTTAATTTGTTGTTGTTATGTGCCTTCAAATCGATCATGACTTATGGCAACCCTGTGAATCAGCGACCTCCAATAGCATCTGTTCAGACCTTGTAAGTTCAGGTCTGTGGCTTCCTTTATGGAATCAATACACCTCTTGTTTGGCCTTCCTCTTTTTCTACTCCCTTGTTTTTCCCAGCATTATTGTATTTTCTACTGAATCATGTCTTCTCATTGTGTCCAAAGTATGACAGCCTCAGTTTCATCATGTTAGCTTCTAGTGATAGTTCTGGTTTAATTTGTTCTAACACCCAATTACTTGTCTTTTTCACGGTCCATGGTATGCACATAGCATACCTTAACGTCGTGAGGGGGTTTGAGAGTGTTGAAGAAGCTGAGAGCAATGCCCTCTAGACCAAGAGGCTAGACTCCTAGCAGGGGCACCCATGGAGGAATGGTCAAAGCTGAGACACCAGACTAAGATGCATCCAGACTCGGAGGAAGCCAATGGTAAATCACCTCTGAATACCTCTTACCACAAAAACCCTATGAACAGAGTATTCAAAATGAAGTTAATAGACATGACTAACTTAGGTTCATTCATTTTAATAGGCCTATTCTAAGTATCTTATTATATATTATTATATTATCTTATATATATATAATTATATATGTCTCAAGGTAGGACTAGGAAAAGCTGCTGCTTGAAACCTTGAAGAGAGGTTGCCAGCCAGTGCAGACAATACTGAACTAGATAGACCAATGGTTTGACTTGGTCAAAGGCAGCTTCCTATGTTCCTAATTGGGAGGGAGGGACCATCTTGTCCCCCATCTCAGGTAGCAAAATATCATGGGATCTTCCCCGGCAACGGAGGGACAGCGAACCGGCCCTGGTGAAGAGAAATGGGACCCACTGAAGACATCTTACCCAGGCCACTCCCACCCACCCCCACCTAACCTGGAACTAGCTGCGCTGCAGCATTGCCTCCTCTCCAGAGCTTGGAAAAGTTACTTTTTTAAACTACAACTCCCATCAGCCCCAGCCAGCATGGCCACTGGATTGGGCTGATGGGAGTTGTAGTTCAAAAAAGTAACTTTTCCAAGCTCTGCTCCTCTCCCCATCGCGGCTGGAAGGGAACTCTGCTGCAGCCAATCTGCCAATGCCTGCCTGACTGCCAATCCCACAGTGGCCTGGGTGGTTTGTAATAATGATCCCAGCCCACGGATGAAAGGCAGCATATGGTGAGAGGAAGGAAACGAACTTGCCGTTTGCTACGCCCCCCGGGCTCAGCCTTTGTGGGGCTCATCACTGCTGATTTGCACTGCCTGACTGGCGTGGCTGTCTCCTTCTCCATAGACCGGACTGCACCACGAATCCTGCCATTCTCCAAAGGGGCTTCCTTTCACCAAGGGACTGAAAGCACCACTCCAGCAGCATCCTCAGAATATTCTTACTTTGCACCTGAAGGATGAAGCGAAAGCATTTCATTTCACCTGCATCCTCTCAGTGTGATGCTTACAACAGCCCTGTGAGGCAGGCCACTGCTTACTCTCACACGCCTATTTCTCACGCTATGAATCAGCGCTGGAGCCTGCTCCCCGCCTGACACTCATGCTATTACCACTTGCTGAATGTGGCGTATCCCTTTACCCAAATTACATCCAAGTTATCTGTGTACTGTAATGTTTATTATTTATTTATTTAATTTGTATCCCGCCCTTCCTCCCAGTAGGCGCCCAGGGCGGCAAACAAAGCACTAAAACACTTTAAAACATCATAAAAACAGATCTTAAAATACATTAAAACAAAACAGCATTAAAAACATTTTTTAAAAAAACAACAACTTTAAAAAAGGGTTAAAAACATTATTTAAAAACATATTAAACAATTCTGACACAGATGCAGACTGGGATAGGTCTCAACTTAAAAGGCTTGTTAAGAAGTCCATAGCTTTCAAGCCACTGGGCTGATCTACTGGATTGCCTTTTTCCTGTGTTTGTATAGACTAGGAGGACCACAGGAAGGAGCGTATCCCAGGTCAGACTATTGGCCCATCTAGCTCAGTACTGGCAGCACTGACTGGCAGTGGCTCCAGGGCTTCAGACACGAGTCTTGCCCAGCATTCGGTGGATTACAGCTAGGGCCTTTTGCATTCAGAGCATGAGCTCTGCCACTGAGCTATGGCCCTTCCACATTCTGCATTCATTGTCTGCCACTGTTGGGCCTGAAAGGTTAATTTGCTGAACATAACAGCATGAGTAAAGCCACACAGCTGGATCAGGCAAATGGCCTGTCTTGTCTCGCATCCTACCCTCACAGTGGCCAAACCGACGCCTGCGGGAAGCCCACAAGCAGGACCGGAGGGCAACAGCACTCTTCCCCATTGGTGATTCCCCAAAACTAGGCCTCTTTCTCTGCCTCTCAGAGCTCTCCCCAAGCCCCACCCCCTACTTCCCAAGCCACGCCCCTCACGGGCTCCGCTTCAGTGATTTTGCCTGGCTGGATCACTCCGGTTATGCCTTTTGCTGTTGCCTGGATGGGGGAATAGAGAGGGGCATGTGTAGAAACTAGCCTACTGTACAAAGGTAAAATTTACATTTATTGCTCCGCCCCTTTTGCCTCTGGCCCCACCCATCACAGGGTGGGACATGTGGCCCTCAAAAGGTGGCATGAAAGGAAATGGTGGTCCTCAGGCAGAAAAAGATCTTCACCCCTGAGGGGTGTACATGAGAGAGTGAGAGAGAGAGAGAGAGAGAGAGAGAGAGAGAGAGAGACTCTTCTTTAGAAATATTAGAGCAGCTCATATTAATTCCCTACCAGGTTCCTATCCAACTCTGCATAGCAGTGGTGGCTGGTGCCCACTGAGATTGGGAGGGCAGAAGGCAGGGTGCCTCGACAGTGGGTGGAGCCGGAGCCAATGACAGGTGGAGCCAACATGTTCCAGTCCTCCCTGCTGAGTTCTACAAGGGGCATCACTGAGACTGAGGAGCAGGAAGGTGACAAGTGCAGCCACCACCCACTGGAGTGGTTGCAAGCAAGAAGGCAGGCAGGCAGAGTGGGGCCTGGTGGAGGGCAGACCAAGACTGGTGGGGCAGTGCCCCATGCGCCCTAACAGACCAGCCTTCACCGCCGCTCTGCTTCAGCAACGCTTGTGCTTCTTCACAGGGCATCGATTCAAGCACAACACAGCCATACGCATTTGTCAGAGGAGGAAAACAATATGTCAGGATCATAGCTTAAAGTCAAGCAAGCAAAAGAATCGAAATGTAGCTTAGGTGAGTGGGTATATATACATGCCACACGCGCTCGCTCCACAATGTCGGCACTTCACAGTGAATCTTCTGAGCAAGGTGCAACGCCAGGCCAAGGTAACCCTACAGTTGTTTTCCTGTTACTCAGAAGTAGGGCCAACCTCTGGCTAAATGCCTCCCTTTTTTCTCAATCTTGGCTTCGCTGGTCTCTTGACGCCTCCCTTGTAGGGAACCTGGGAAAACCTGCCATGCTGGATGAAAGGGAATCAAAGAAGACAGAGTGATGGAGGATGCCAGAGCCCAAAAGCTCAGCCCTCCTCCTCCTCTTCCATACAGGCCCCTGTTAAAAGATGCCGGATCCCTCCTTCTTAGGATGCTTTGAAAAAGTATCGGCTAAACATCAGGAACCTGGCTAGCCCCAGCCCGCCTTATGACTTAGTTGCAGGTAAAGCTAGGCATTCAGCAGAGATATCCAATTTTGCTTGCTGTGGAAACACTAGGAGGAGTTGGCATTTTCCTTCTGAAGAAAGACATCAAGGCTGGCCTCTACTCAAGGGGTGTCATGGGCCCCATGGAGGAGTCCTGCCAGAGTGATCAGGAGGAGCAGGAGGGGAAATGGGATCCTGGGGATGGACCCAGTGGGCTGCAGGGAGGGACTGAAACCTTCAGCAGTATAGACAGTGACAGCTCCATCCCCTTCATTCCTGTTGCACCTGAAGAAGCACTGTCTGGCCATGAGCTGGCCCTTGTCCTGCCTCTCAGCCCTGCCTTGTCGCCTGAGCTGCCACTCATGCCTCCTCTTCAGGAGGAGGAATCAGAGGCTCAACCAGAGGTGGTGTCAGAGGAGGATCTGGATGAAGTGCCCCCGCCGTTGTCGCCAAGGACACACCGGCAGATGCGCAGGCGGTCACAGATAGCGCCAGTGCTTGCTTGCTCACGCAGTCCTGTTCAGAGAAACCTTCCCCACGCAAATACAAAGCCTGCCCTGAGCCTACATAAAGGGTCTCAAGGGGCATGTCTAATTGCTGTGACGTCTTAGCTTGAGTAGTCATGCCTAGTTATGCTTTGTAGACATGTAGAATCCTGCAGAATCTATGAAAAACACACCAGTGAGTCTAAGTCTGAATCCAACGGGGGTGGCCTGGACAAGGAGTTCATTTTGCCAAGCTCTTTTTCAGAGATTCAAATCCTACAAATGAAATCAATTTGGGTGAAGGGGAGATAGACTCGCCTGCAAGGCATGCTGCATAAAAACTCATGTTCCTAATATTTCATCTCTACTACTATGATTAATGGTACTTATATATCTATATGTTGGAAAGTTTGCTTGTCCGTCTGTTCTCTATGCATTCAGACATCTCTTAAGATACTGTAACCAAATTTGGCATGATGGTGTCAGAGTTCAAGGACCAGGTTTTTATCTATGTTTGGATACAATTGGATGCCATTTTGGATCAAAATGGTGGACTGAACCTTTCAAAACTGCATTATTTTAACCAAATTTGGCAGGATTGTATATATAAACCAAACAGCATTAGAATGAAAATACATAACTTTTTTAAAACTACAGTTAAGAAACTAACAAAAATTAATTGTCCATTCATAAATCTCAGGATTTTTTGGTTTGTTATTGCTGAGTAAGTACACAATACTTGCATTTATCTCCATATTTGAATTTATATTTCAGAGAATGTTCCAACCTCTGCTTGTGGGGCCCGCTTTACCCATTGCATTCCTGAGAGCCTTGGTAAAAAGATTGAAATCAACAGATGTGCCATTGATTGCAAATCTGGATTCTGTCATTTTCAGTAAATGTCCTTGGGCTGTAGATTCGCCATCCCTCTTTCCCATGGTCTAACAGTACAAAATCTGTTGACCTTCAGGGAGCGATGCAATGCCCATCTTTCCAACCAGGCCTATGCCCCAGGTCAGCATTGTGGGTTGTTGCAGTTCTGATAAGAGTTTTAACTCCAGGGCTGAGCTTACTGGGTTGGATGCTGGTCACTGGACTGTCAGTTTCAAAATATCACAAGCATATGCCTGGAAATGGTTATGATGGGTGCATTCAACTGAATGACTGATTCATGATGCAAAAATAAATAAAACAAAGGCTGGCATTGATTCATTATTTATCTAGTTAACTAGTAAATATCACAGGTCTTTACACATAGACACACACACACACAATGTCCCAAAAATTGTTATTCGGAGTCGGGGGGGGGTAGTCAATGAGCTGCCCTCTAGCTGCTGCTAGACTACAATGCTGGCCATGCTGGCTGGGGCTGATGGGAGTTGTAGTCCAGCAACATTGGTTACCCCTGTCCTGAGTTAACCATCCCACTCCTACCAATTCCATGTTACCATCATCGCCCTTTAATCAACCCTTCACCTAAAGGTTCCGGGGGTGTTACAACAGCTTTAAATACAACATTGAAAACAATTTTAAAACAACCTGAAATCTTGAAATAGGGTGGATCCTAAAAATACATGTCTCTGGTGTCAAAGGCCGGGGTCAAGAGGTGCACCTTCAGCATTCATCTCCAACTGTACAGCGAAGTTGCCAGATGGTATTCCAGCTGTACCACCAAGAGGTTATTGGGCTTCTCTATGGCAGGGATGGGAAACTGGGTGGGCTCTCTAGATGTCAATGGACTACAGCTCCCATCATCCATTGGGCCATGAAAGCTGGGGCTGATGGGAGTTGGAGTCTGACGACGCCTGGAGGGCCCCAGGCTCCCTGTTCCTGTTCCATAAAGTTGGAAATGTCATCAATCACAGATAAACAGCCCTGCTACTACTTGCACGGTCACTTAGCACAAGATGAACAAGACAGTCAGGAGAGAGTATGGTCACATCCACATAATATATTTAAAGCACATAGCTTCCCCCACCACCACCACCATAATCCTTGGAACTGTAGTTTACCCTACAATTCCCAGCACCCTTAAGTTGACAAACTAATGTGCACAGCATTTTTTGGGGGGAAATCATGCATTTTAAATGTATGGAGTTGATATGACCAGGATGAGCCCTCTTTGGCTCTCTCGCGACCTCTAATAATCGAAATGCCATCCAAGCTTTTGGGAATAGAAGGATGTGTCTGTTTTGGTTCTCTCCCTCACTTCGCCGTGAAACAGTCAAGCAGAAGTCAGTGGTGTGGATGCGGCACGTTGACTTGTGGAGCCTTCTCTGTTTTTTCACTTGTGAAATGTTTCTGTCAGAACCAGTTAATGTACAAATTAGCCATGGTGGTCTTTCTTACGTCCTTCTGACTCACTAATTTGATGGGGCGGGGGGTTGTTCTGTCCACAGAGCAAGCACACACGCTGGGCAAACAGCAGGTCTGGCAGCTGAGGCTCCGCCAGGAAGGACCCCCAAGTTAGCCTTCCTAGAGGGGCTTCCAGGTGGGGAGGGAAGAGGGGGGGAGGTATTTGTCATGGTAGTGCTGTAACAATTAGGAAAACCCAACTGGGCATGCTTTCGAAGGGAGACTGTGAATGGAGCAGGGGCTCCTCTCCTGCCTGTTCCGCTTGGCCAAATTCCTCTGGCAGGTTCTCACGTTAAGTTTAAAAGAAATGGCCCCCAAATCTGGTACTGGGCCGGTGAAGTATCAGTGGTACCAACAGGGTAAGACTTTGGGGCAGAGCTCGAGGGCCCCATTCAGGAGATCAAGCAGAACAGCCCCCAAACTCAGCAGGGATGGCTGGCCACACTTCGAAGCAACACACATTGCCTTTTGACGCAGAAAACACCTTATACGGAGTCAGTCCATTGACCTGCCTAGCTCAGTATTGTTCACTCTGACTGGCAGCAGGTCTCTAGGGTTTCAGGCAGGAGTCTCTCCCAGCCCTACCTAGAAATGCCGGGGACTGAAACTTTGACCTTCTGCATGCAAAGCAGATGCTTTTGGCTGGTCCATGACCGAAATAAATTCATTCATTCATTCATTCATTCATTCAAAGCAGATGCTCTGCCACTGAGCTACAGCTAGACCGCCGGCAGAGTTTAAACTTACCTAACTTCACCATTGCGCAGCGGATAGAGCACTTGACAAATCCCTGGTCTTCTGTGAAGCACACTGGAGGGCTGTTGGGCCAATCGCTGTCCAGTAGTGTAATGGCAAATCCACAAGTGCTGGGTCCCTTCATGATAGTTACAGCGACGCCCCCTTCCCCTTTTTTTGCTGCTGGGTTGGGAATAAAATTCTAGTTAATGCCTTCTCTCACAACAACAGATATCCCTAGGAGCCAATAAGCATGAAATGATAATGTGTTAGCTACTGAGGAGAGTCTTCTCAGTGGCTGACTCGCCTCCTTTCACTCTGATTGGCTCCAATCAGCAGGAAAGGACAAAGAAGCATGTTAGAAGGCTCTTCTCAGTGGCCAACACATTCTCCTTTCATGCTGATTGGCTTGTAGGATGCTGGAGACATAGGGACCCTGCTGAGACCCTGCTCCTAAAAAGCATAAGGGGTCTAAGAACCCCTGAGACCCCAGATGACTACGCCCCTGTCACTCTCTCTTAGTTGAACCCACTTCAGAGGGCTGCTGTGAGGATTAAACTGGTATAGAGGACATGAAGTTGTGCTTTTTGTAATAATGTCATGAATAATAAAAGAATAAATGATTTAATTGCCACAGAAAAGGAGTAGTGGTGGGCGAGCAAATCAGATGGACCTGCTGCAACTATTAGGGTAATAAATGGACAATAAATGTGGGGAGTGTTGGCCCCACATATGCCACCTTTGGGGTCTGAATGGCAGCTTCCTGTTTGCCTCCTTCCCTATGGCCTCTTTCAGGTGTGCCTGCCACCTTGGTTTTGTATTTTCCCTCAACTGCTGAAATGCACCTCTTTACCTGGTCCATTGACACCAGTAGTGTAGTGGCAAATTCAGAACTGCAGAATCCCTTCATGTTAGTCATAGCGACATCCCCTCCCCCTTTTTTGCTGCGGGGTTGAGAATGAGATCCTTGTGAATGCCTTCTCCCACAACAGACATCCCTATGAGCCAATAAGAATGAAAAGGGAGAGTGTTAGCTACTGAGAAGAGTCTTCTCAGTGGCTGACTCACCTTTCACTCTCATTAGCTCCAAACAGCAGGAAAGGTCAAGGAAGCAGTGGCTAAGACACTCCCCTTTCATGCTGATTGGCTCACAGGATGCTGAAGTCACAGGGACCCTGCTGGGACCCTGCTCCCCAAAAAGCACAGGATCTAAGACCCCCCGAGACCCTGGACGATTACACCCCGGATTGACACCCGAGATACGTATTTTTAGAACCCACGCTATTCTTGTGACTAATTTGTTTTAAACTAATTCTAATATTGTATTTTTTAAATTGCTGTAGCTAAGGACAGGGGAGAAATTTGATTCAGTTTGCATTTAAAGCCAGATTTATCAGATTTGCACTTTCCGAAACAACACGTTAACCAAAACACAGCCATCCTTTGACATTTGCACATGGCCAGATCTTGCGATGAAGTTCTCCAACCACACGGATGTTTGCAGGAATGCACAGATTAGGGGAACGGGTGCCTAAAAATGAAGTTAGTGAAAATAAATGTACAAAAACGCATTCCATTAGGAGAAACTGCTTGCAGAACATGTGTGCCTTATTCAAAACTGCATTCGTGTGAGGAGAAATTCACACTAAAATGCTGAAGAATTTTCATGAGGATTTTTTAAAAAGAAATGTGCAAATTTCTGCAGAAATGTGAAGTTAATTTAAGATTAGAAAAAATGAGAAATGGAAAGAAGGAAAATGGGCAGATCCTTCCCTCTTTACAGTCAGCTTCCACTTCAGGATGCAGCTTTGAGCATTTAGGGTGGGCTGGGGAAAAACAGAGGGGATGGGCAAAGCCACATGCTTCCGGGGTCTGCTTCAGGGTCGGTCTGGATCCCGGACAGTGAAAGCAGCAGGTCTCTCCTGGTCCGGAGAGTTCCCAAGCCCTGCCTTTGCCAGACTGCAGAACATTGTTCTGACAGACTGTTTTGGAGACCGCTTACCCAACAGCAAAGGGGGAATTTGCTCAGCAAGGCCCAGCCATCACTGCCAGGCAGGTGGGAGGCAGAGAGCACACCGGCTGCCTCTGGGTCCTGGGGACAGCATCCGCCAGCGCATGATGCGTTGTGGCAGTTTCCCTGCAGCCTGGAGCCTGCCTGGAGCGAGCACTGGTGATGTCTTTAATTGCTTTCAGATTCGATAGCCCGGCTCTTGACAGCCTGGGCTGCACAACTGCAGCGCAGCCAACTCTCCCCACTTAGCTGGGGACGAGGACCCACATTCATCTCCTCTCCAGGCTGCCTTTGAAAAGAAGGGATCAAACGGAGTGAGCTGCCCACCTCTTTTGCAAGCGGGGAGCCCCGACACGCTCAGACGGTTTCCAGGGCTTCCAGCCATCAAAGGGACTCTTGTCCATCCCCAACATTCAGGAGAACCAAAAAAAGAAGTGGCGCTTCAGCGCCTCTTCACCGTCCGCCGCTGCTGTCAAATAGGGCCGGGGAAGAAGTTCAATCCAGTTTGCATTTAAAGCTAAATTTATCGAATTCGCCCTTTCCGAAACAATATGAAAACGGAAACGCAGCCATCCTTCGAAACCCACGCTTATCCACATTGTGCAAGTCAGTTCTCTAACCAAGCAGCGTTTACAAAAATGCACAGAGTACAGAAAAGTGTTTGCATTGGTGAAAATAAGGTACGACAATGCATTAGGTCAGGAGAAACCGCTTGCAAAAAGGTGTACATTAATCCAAACTGCATACAGAAATGCATTTATAAGGAGACAGTTGCACTAAAATGCTGAAAAATTTTCACGAGTACTTTTTTTTAAAAAAGTTGCAAGTTGCTGCAGAACTGTGGAAAACCAAATTTAAGACTAGAAAAATGAGAAACTGAAAGAGAGCTGACATTGAGAGATCATTCCAACTCTACTGTCAAGTCACACAAGTCCCCACACTAGAGGCTTATTATCCATTTATGCATTGTTGCATTTACACCACACTTTTCCTCCAAGAAGCTCTACGAGCAGAGTTCTTCCCCGCCTCCCCCCATTTTTATTCTTACAACCACCCTGTGGGGTAGGTTAGGCTGAGAGTCATTAACTGGGCCTAGGTCACTGAGTGAATGAGCTTGGTAGCTGAGTGGGGAATTTGAACCCTGGTCTCACAGCTCCCAATATGACACTCTAAATTTATATCCCATCCTTCCTCCCAGGAGGAGCCCGGGGCAGCAAACAAAAACACTAAAAACACTCCAAAAAAATCTTGAAAACAAGACTTTAAAACACATTAAAACAAAACATCTTTAAAAATAAAACAAAATATTATTAAAACATCTTAAAAAGCAATTCTAACAGATGCAGACTGGGATAAGGTCTCTACTTAACAGGCTTGTTAAAAGAGGAAGGTCTGAAAAGATAACAGAGATGGCACCTGTCTAATACTTAAGGGGAAGGAATTCTAAAGGGTCAGTGCCACAACATTAAAAGTCCGCTTCCTATGTTGTGCGGAATGGACCTCCTGATAAGATGGTATCTGCAAGGAGGTCCTCACCTGCAGAGCGCAGTGATCATAAGAACATAAGAACATAAGAAGAGCCTGCTGGATCAGGCCAGTGGCCCATCTAGTCCAGCATCCTGTTCTCACAGTGGCCAACCAGGTGCCTGGGGGAAGCCCGCAAGCAGGACCCGAGTGCAAGAACACTCTCCCCTCCTGAGGCTTCCGGCAACTGGTTTTCAGAAGCATGCTGCCTCTGACTAGGGTGGCAGAGCACAGCCATCATGGCTAGTAGCCATTGATAGCCCTGTCCTCCATGAATTTGTCTAATCTTCTTTTAAAGCCATCCAAGTTGGTGGCCATTACTGCATCTTGTGGGAGCAAATTCCATAGTTTAACTATGCGCTGAGTAAAGAAGTACTTCCTTTTGTCTGTCCTGAATCTTCCAACATTCAGCTTCTTTGAATGTCCACGAGTTCTAGTATTATGAGAGAGGGAGAAGAACTTTTCTCTATCCACTTTCTCAATGCCATGCATAATTTTATACACTTCTATCATGTCTCCTCTGACCCGCCTTTTCTCTAAACTAAAAAGCCCCAAATGCTGCAACCTTTCCTCGTAAGGGAGTCGCTCCATCCCCTTGATCATTCTGGTTGCCCTCTTCTGAACCTTTTCCAACTCTATAATATCCTTTTTGAGATGAGGCGACCAGAACTGTACACAGTATTCCAAATGCGGCCGCACCATAGATTTATACAACGGCATGATGATATCGGCTGTTTTATTTTCAATACCTTTCCTAATTATCGCTAGCATGGAATTTGCCTTTTTCACAGCTGCCGCACACTGAGTCGACATTTTCATCGTGCTGTCCACTACAACCCCGAGGTCTCTCTCCTGGTCGGTCACCGCCAGTTCAGACCCCATGAGCGTATATGTGAAATTCAGATTTTTTGCTCCAATATGCATAATTTTACACTTGTTTATATTGAATTGCATTTGCCATTTTTCCGCCCATTCACTCAGTTTGGAGAGGTCTTTTTGGAGCTCTTCGCAATCCCTTTTTGTTTTAACAACCCTGAACAATTTAGTGTCGTCAGCAAACTTGGCCACTTCACTGCTCACTCCTAATTCTAGGTCATTAATGAACAAGTTGAAAAGTACAGGTCCCAATAGTGATCCTTGAGGGACTCCACTTTCTACAGCCCTCCATTGGGAGAACTGTCCGTTTATTCCTACTCTCTGCTTTCTACTTCTTAACCAATTCCTTATCCACAAGAGGACCTCTCCTCTTATTCCATGACTGCTAAGCTTCCTCAGAAGCCTTTGGTGAGGTACCTTGTCAAACGCTTTTTGAAAGTCTAAGTACACTATGTCCACTGGATCACCTCTATCTATATGCTTGTTGACACTCTCAAAGAATTCTAATAGGTTACTGAGACGGGACTTTCCCTTGCAGAAGCCATGCTGGCTCTGCTTCAGCAAGGCTTGTTCTTCTATGTGCTTGGTTAATCTAGCTTTAATAATACTTTCTACCAGTTTTCCAGGGACAGAAGTTAAGCTAACTGGCCTGTAATTTCCGGGATCCCCTCTGGATCCCTTTTTGAAGATTGGTGTTACATTTGCCACTTTCCAGTCCTCAGGCACAGAGGAGGACCCGAGGGACAAGTTACATATTTTAGTTAGCAGATCAGCAATTTCACCTTTGAGTTCTTTGAGAACTCTCGGGTGGATGCCATCCGGGCCCGGTGATTTGTCAGTTTTTATATTGTCCATTAAGCTTAGAACTTCCTCTCTCGTTACCACTATTTGTCTTAGTTCCTCAGAATCCCTTCCTGCAAATGTTAGTTCAGGTTCAGGGATCTGCCCTATATCTTCCACTGTGAAGACAGATGCAAAGAATTCATTTAGCTTCTCTGCAATCTCCTTATCGTTCTTTAGTACACCTTTGACTCCCTTATCATCCAAGGGTCCAATTGTCTCCCTAGATGGTCTCCTGCTTTGAATGTATTTATAGAATTTTTTGTTGTTGGTTTTTATGTTCTTAGCAATGTGCTCCTCAAATTCTTTTTTAGCATCCCTTATTGTC
Source organism: Rhineura floridana (assembly GCF_030035675.1). Lineage (NCBI taxonomy): Eukaryota > Metazoa > Chordata > Lepidosauria > Squamata > Rhineuridae > Rhineura > Rhineura floridana. The sequence goes on along the minus strand of NC_084496.1, from coordinate 8,021,271 downwards.
TTCTTGCATTTCTTTTGCCAGAGTTTGTGTTCTTTTTTATTTTCTTCATTCGGACAAGACTTCCATTCTCTGAAGGAAGACTTTTTGCCTCTAAGAGCTTCCTTGACTTTGCTCGTTAACCATGCTGGCATCTTCTTGGCCCTGGCGGTACCTTTTCTGATCTGCGGTATGCACTCCAGTTGAGCGACCCAGTTGATCGACTGGGTATATAAGGGGTAAGACAATCTTTCAGGTATCCTGGTCCCAAGCTGCATTGTGCTTTGTACACCAAAACCAGAACCTTGAATTTGGCCCGATAGCTAATGGGCAGCCAGTGTTGTTTTATAAATAAATAAGTAAAGATGATGCCTGTCAAGTTGAGTTATGCAGACAGCATATTGCCTTCTACCTGCTGTTGGGTCTGTGGATTGCGAAGTACACTTATGCATATGTGGTGGTTCTGTTCTTCGGTTATATGGTCCTGAGATCACGTTTTTGAACACATACCAACAATAACAGGTCAAGCCATTTCCAAAATTCCTTTACTGGCATGGTTTCTTTTTCTTTTTTTCAGATGTGTCCAAGGTACTCCCCAATGACCTGATACTTCTTTTGATAGCAGCCAGAATGGAGATTTCCAAGGGTTGGAAAACTAGCCTCCAAGCTCTCGTTGCAAAGCTAGCATTCTTAAATATGACACATTGTGATGGATGAAAAATAGCCACATAATAATAGACTTTTAAGGGGATTAGCAGATCCTGATGCACATGAGTTTATTTGGTTCCCCTTCACAGTTTTTGTAAACACAGATAAGCAGGGCATTCATCCTCCTGCAAGGCAAGTGATTTTAGAAAAACACCTTGATATAAATGCTTGTGTTTCTGTGGCAAGGAGCACAGTGCCTTCTGGGCAACCTTCTGGAGGCCACATAGCAGTGGTGGGTGGGGCCAGAGACAAAAGTGGGTGGAGCCATGAATGTAAATTTGTCCCATTGTACAACACACCCCTCTCTGAATTCAGGCATGCTCCAGAGTTCGGGGATCCGTTGCAGCTAGGCAAAAACATTCAAGAGACATGTAAAGCAGGGCTGGGGAAGGTTGTGGCCTGTGGAGAGTGCCAAGGCCCAGATTAATAGAGGGCCACAATCTGAATCCATGATGGCCATGTGTCAGTGCCCTCTTATTCAGCCTCATGAAGGAAAAACACGATCTCACATTGTAATGGAGGAGGAAGAAAGCGTCTGTTTTGCACATGGCCTTATTTTGTCTTGTAATGTACAGCTGTTTGAGACTTTGGAACATACTAATAAACTAAACAAAAATAGGGGTATTTTGTAAATATTTAACACGATGTCAGAAACAAGAGGAGAAAAGAGGATCCATGGCTCAGTTCAACCAATCCCCGGAGGATGGGGTGAGAAGCCTTGGATTTAAACCTGTGGAAAGGCAGTCCTCAGAGAAAACATTGGGAAGAAATCCCAAACTTAACAGGAGCAGCTTGGCAGTGTGTGTGCTCTCAGAAGCACATACCCTATCTGCATTACTGACACGTGCATGGTGCTCCAACCACCAAACGCCGGGCGGGCCCCAGGCAAAGCACTGGGCTTGCTCCATAAAGCCACAAGCCAGGCGAAGGCAGGCCAGGGAGGTCTCCAAAGCTTTGCGAGCCTTAGAACTGGGTGCAAGGCAGCTAAGTGGCCAGGCCTACTTTACAGAGGACAGCCCCTCTATTTTGAACGGCAGTCAGAGGGCAATCCTCTATTTCAGGGACTGGGGATCTGCGGCCCTCCAGTGTTGGACTCCAACTCCCATCATAAGTAGCAGTTGGCCAGGATAGCTAGGGCTGATGGGATTTCGACTGAACATCAGGAAAAACGTCCTAACTGTTAGAGCGGTACAACAATGGAACCAATGACCCAGGGAGGCGGTGGGCTCTCCAACACCGGAGATATTCAGGAGGCAGCTGGACAGCCATCTGTTGGGAATGCTTTGATTTGGATTCCTGCATTGAGCAGGGGGGTGGACTTGATGGCCTTATAGGCCCCTTCCAACGCTACGATTCTATGAAATAGATCTGACTCTTAACTTTCATACATTCCAAGCACGCAAAAAAGTCAGAGGTTTCACTTTTTATACACCTATCCTCACTCCATCCAGGCAAGCAACAGACCTTACCTCAATTCAATGGTAAATTCCTTGAGGGCCAAATAGAGAGGCCTTGAGGGCCACATCTGGCCCCTGAGCCTGAAGTTCCCCACCCGTTGGAATCCTTTAAAAGGGGCACCCAAACTACCAGCTGTCCCTGTTCTCTCATCGCAAGTCATCCCTGAAAGTTAAGCAGCAACGTGGAATATTAGAAAGGGTCCAGGGACAAATACGTTTCCTTTCCGAACCCAGCCCTCCTTCCCTCCCCTAGCCCCCCCAACTCCTTCCCTCCCCCACCTTAGAGAAAAAGTCTGCCTGGGTCTTTTGCAGCCTCGGCAGTCCCTGTCTCTAGGCGGAGATTTGTGCTGTGAAATGCACAATATGTTCCATCTGCCCGTTGGGAGGCATCAAATATTCACCAGCAGCTCCCATTTTAGTCAAAGTAAATTAGGCAGGCCGAGCGAGAAAGAGGAGGCGGCCTGCTACGCCCGGCTCTCTCCCCCCCCAACCCTCCCCCCGGTGCTTTTCATAATGGGCTAAATGGTACAAGCTCCCCAGACATGGCTTGTCGTCCAACGGCATAGAAAGGGGGGAGGGGAGGGGAGCGGATGTTGCAGGATGGGTCATCTGAGAACACATCACCAGCCTCCGGTGGTTGACCACAAGTGGCTTGCTGAGGGGGAAGGGAGTCAGAAAGAGGGAGATAATGGAAAGGAATTAGTACATTAACTTGTAAATAAGAGGATACACATTTGAATTGCAAGTCCTCCAGAGGAGCTGTAGACATATATATATATGAAGGCAACATCTCTCTAAGGATGCCTCTAGACTGTTAGCATTTTGCAAGAGGTTCAAGTGCATTGGGGAACTTTAGGTGTGTGCAATTAAAGGGGATTGAACAGCTCTGTTGCAACACAGCGGAGATGGGGGAGAAATTCAATTCAGTTTGCATTTGAACCTGTATTTAGCAAGTTTGCACATTCTGAAACGTTTTGCCTAGAAACACAGCCATCCTTTGACATTTGCATTTATCTGAATTTTGCAATGCGGTTCTCTAACCAAGCAATGTTTACAAAAATGCATATATTAGGGGAAAGTGTGTATAAAAATGAATATATTAGTGAAAATAGCAAACAAGACATGGTGTCATGAGAAATTGCTTGCAAAAATGTGTACATTCATCAAAACTGCATACAAAAATGTGTTTATTAGGAGAAATTTGCGCTAACATTCTGATGAATTTTCATGAGGATTTAAAAAAATAATCTGCAAATTGCTGCAGAAATGTGGAGAGCCAGATTTAAGATTGGAAAAACCAGAAACTGAGATGCCTGAAATGGGTAGATCCTTCCATCCCTACAACAAATCCATTTTTTTAAAAAAACAAAACACTTTTTGTGGTTTGAAAAGTGAGAGGAAAATGAACAGAAAGCACAAATGCTCAGTGGAAAGCCAGCATAATCTAACCACCGCTTAAGCTTTGTGCAAGCAAATCAGGATGGATAAACAGGTTGTCTGGAAAGGACTTAAGTAAGGAGAGATTTTCCCCCCCAACAAATACTCAGTAAATTGAATTATTGTGAGGCTGAGGAAGAGCTTACTGAAATGCATGGAGTATTTTATTGTTAAATCATGCCAAGTCTTCGTTGAGCTGTTTTTGATGCCCGTCCCTTAAAGTTTTATTCCTCAAGGGATTTTGTGTGTGTGTGTGTGTGTGTGTGGTTTTGAAAATCTTGGGGTTCCTCCAAGCATGCTGACATCTCCTTCTTGTGTGTGGATGGTGTGGTTTTGACTACAAAAAGGAGGAGCACTCACAACCTGAGTACTGAAATAGAAGGAGCGATAGATGTCCATGAATGGGTCTAATCTCCTTTTGAAACCATTTAAGCCAGTGGCCATCATCACATCTTGTGACAGTGAATTTCCTAAGTTAACTAAGTACGATATGAAGAGCTTGGTTCTTTTAGACCTCTCAGGAAACTTTGGGCACTATTGATTCACGATGGTGAACCTAAAGCTTGCAACTTCTCTTTAAAGAGTCTAAAGAGTCTTCTTTTTAAAGAGTCTAGACTTTAAACAAGTATTTTATGGACTTTCACAGCTCTTAAGATCTACTGCTGAGGATGGATGCATCTGTCAATTAGGGTTTCTCTCCTTTTTCCAATTGTAAGTTCAGTCCAGTTCTCCACATTACCACATCAATATGCAATTTTTTTAAAAAAAACCTCATGAAAATTCATCAGCATTCTAGTGCAGATTCCTACTAATTTACATATCCTTGCAACACATCCTAATATAATGCATTTTTTGCATCTTATTTTCACAAACAGATGCACATATGCAGACTTTACCCATTTTTGCACACATGACTTGGCTGGAGAACTGAACTGCAAAATGTGGAGAACTGTGAATTTAAAAGGATGGCTGTATTTCGGTTCACAGATTATTTCAGAAAGTGCACATTTGGTCGGTTCGGCTTTAAATACAAAATGAACTGAATTTCTCCCCTGTCCCTATCTTGCAGAAACCAAACATGCACCTGATAGACCTACAGAGGCTACCGAATTTTTAGACCCATCTCTCAGTTCTGGAGATTTCACTTTTGTAATCGAGAGGCACCAAACCAGGAGGCAAGGGGGGGGGGAAAACTCCTGTTGCAGAGAAACACTTCCTTTCGAAGGGGGCTCCCCTCCACTTCCAAGCCCTGTTTGCCCCCCTCCCCAATTAACTCTCCATCTGTTCCTCCGCGGCTGAGGCTGATGGCGTCTGACAAGGCCTCCTGTACGCAAAGCTGTTTTGCCCAGAAAATCTATTACAAGTTGCTCTAAGACAGGCAGAAATCCTCTCCTTCTGTCTCACCGAGCTGGTCTCTCTAGGTGTCCACCCCAGGCAAAGCAAGGAGACTAGGCCCAGCATGGCCAAGTGCGCTGCTGCCTTTCCTCAGCCGGAAAACTCAGCTGGGAGAGAGCTTGAGCAACTCCCTACCAAATGGAGCACCTCCCCTCTCCCAAACTCACAGTTCAGAGCTCTCAGCCATCAACTGGCCACTGCGGGGGATGCAATCTAACCAAAGCTAAGCACGTTTCAGCTCTTGGTGGATCCTCTGGGTGAGCTTAATGCAGATCAGAGCTTGGAAAAATTCCTTTTTTGAACTACAACTCCCATCAGCCCAGTCCAGTGGCCATGCTGGCTGGGGCTGATGGGAGTTGTAGTTCAAAAAAGGTAACTTTTCCAAGCTCTGACGCAGATGCTCAACTTCGTCTCTTATTGACGGGTGACAAGGTTGCAAAAGGTGTGTCACTTTGGGTGGATGGTGCATGGTGGTTCTTCTGAGGCCCCATTCTATTCATTCATTCATTCCTGGGATTTTTTTTCTCTGCCCTTCCATCAAACTCCTAGGGTGGCTTACAAAATTAACCACAACCACCCCCACAGACACACATGAAAAGGAAAGAAACCCAACCTAAACAAGCCTGGAAGAAGTCAATTGCGCTAATAATAATAATAAATTTAATTTCTGTGTCGCCTATCTGGCCAAAGGCCACTCTAGGCGACGTACAAAACAGTTAAAACACAATGAGATAAAATACAATAATACAATAAAAAACAGTATGAGAATAATACAGCAGCAACAATATTAAAACAGGGTAGGAGGCATTTCAGTCACAATAATTAACCCTCCCCGGAGATCCCAAAGGCCTGTTGAAAGAGCCAGGTCTTTAAGGCTTTACGGAATACATTTAGGGAAGAGGCGTGCCGGAGATCTTGTGGGAGGGAGTTCCAGAGAGTGGGGGCCGCCACTGAGAATGCCCTCTCTCTTGTACCCGCCAATCTAGCTGTTTTTGTCGGCGGGATTGAGAGAAGGCCTTGAGTGGCTGATCTTGTCGGGCGGCATAATTGGTGGCGTTGAAGGCGCTCTGTAAGATAAACTGGGCCGAGACCGTATAGGGATTTAAAGGTTAATACCAACACCTTGAATTGGGCCCGGAAAACAACTGGAAGCCAGTGTAGATCGAACAACACTGGTGTGATGTGATCCCGGCGGCGACTATTCGTAAGTAGTCGAGCCGCCGCATTTTGTATAAGTTGTAATTTCCGGACCGTTTTCAAGGGTAACCCCACGTAGATAATTGATCTATTCAAACATGACATGTGATTTTATAATGTTTGAAATGGCTATCAGTCATGGGACAAAATTAAAAACTTCCCTATATATCAGTGCAAATCTATGTAATAAGTCTTTCTAACACATATTAAGTTTAATATACATAAAATAGCTAGCATTCATAAAACCTTGTATAAAACTGAAACTGGCTGAGATAACAAGCAAGTTACTGAACTAGAGAGGCCTGCATTATCATGGTTAGAGTGTTGGACTATGACCTGAGAGACCAGGGATCGAATTCCCACACAGCCATGAAGCTCACTGGGTGACTTTGGGCCTGTCACTGCTTCTCAGCCTCAGAGGAAGGCAATGGTAAACCCCCTCTGAATACCGCTTACCATGAAAACCCTATTCATAGGGTCGCCATAAGTCGGAATTGACTTGAAGGCAGTCCATTTCCATAAAACCTTGTATAAAACTGTAACTGGCTGAGATAACAAGCAATTTACTGAACTAGAGAGGCCTGCATTATCATGGATCTTAATATTTATTTTCCAGTCTTAATTGACTGCACGGGGTATACATCTGTATAGAAAAGGTGTGGAAAAAATGGAAATGGACTGCCTTCAAGTCGATCCCAACTTATAGCTACCCTATGAATAAAGTGTTCATTGTAAGCGGTATTCAGAGGGGGTTTGCCATTGCCTCCCTCTGAGGCTAGTCCTCCCCAGCTGGCTTGGGCCTGCTCAGCTTGCCACAGCTGCACAAGCCAGCCCCTTCCTTGTCTGCAACTGCCAGCTGGTGGGCAACTGGGCTCCTTGGGACTATGCCGCTTGCCCACAGCTGCACAGGTGGCAGGGCACGTCACCCCTGAGCCACTCCCTGTGGGGGTGATCTTTAGCTGGCCCTTGACACCCAGGAGACATGAGCGGGGATTTGAACTCACAAACTCTGGACTCCCAGCCAGGGTCTCCTCCCCACTGTGATGTACCAGCTGTAGAAAAGGTGTAGGTCACACTTATTGTTTACATGATCCAGGAATGCCAAACCAGCACAACAGCACTTAGCTGATAAAAATGTGCAGTTCCCACTGAAGAAGACCTGTATAAGTTGAAATGCGTCTGGGATTTGCTCAGCACAGAGACAATTTATACTTGATTGTTTTATACAAGGTTTTTGGGATTTGTTCAGCACAAAGACATTTTATTTTTACACGATTGTTTTATTCAAGGTTTTATGAATGCTAGCTATTTTATGTATATTAAACCTATATGTATTAGAAAGACTTGCTACAAAGATTTGCACTGATATATAGGGAAGTTTTTAATTTTGTCCCATGTCTGATCGCCATTTCAAACATTATAAAATCACGTCGTGTTTGAATAAATCAATCTAGTCCAACTGATTTTTTCCGAGCATTTGGACACCACCACTAAGAAGTCCCTTTTCTTAGTAACCCTCACCAAACCTCAGATGGACATGTGAAACTGCCTAAAAATTGGTCCATCTAGCTTCTTGCTGAAGGGCAGCAACAGCTCTCCAGGGTTCCGGAGGAGTCTTTCCCAGCCGTATCTGGTGATTGAACCTGGGATCTTCCACATGCAAAGGATGTGCTCTACCACTGAGCTGCAGCCCCTCTCGAGACGGCAGGGGGACCTGAAGAAAAAGCACCCAGGAAGATCTCAGTGTACAGATGATGGCTGGGAGAGACAGAATCCCAGGGCCCTTCTAGACTATTTTGGGGTGGGGTTCAATCACTTACCAGCAAATTCAGGTTGCACGATTATCGCTGCTTTGAAGCTCTTGCTCCACAAATCTGCTCCCCCCTGCTCCCCAAAGTCAGATTTTTTTTATGATAAGGAAAGCATTCTGGAAAGCGTGGGATAACTTTTTTTTTTGCAAACCCGTCTAACCTCCCTGCAGACAAATGGTTGCCACCCAATCTCCCTGTAAACAAATCAGGATGAAGGCTCAATAAACGGGTTATCTGGAAGCAACCCCAGTCCTCCCTGAGGGATCAGTCTCGCTTCGTGCCAAACTCCGGAGAGACCCAGAAGGAGCCCTAGTGATAGAAGTGCCAAATTATTTTTGCCCAGCAGGCAGCAAGTATGAATTCACTGCCCCACTGACATTGGAGCCACCAGTCTCCATTGCTTATACATTACTCCAGAACCAGTTACAACAGGGATGAGGAAATGTGCCTCTGGATGTTGGACTACAACTCCTATCATCCTTGAGCACTGGTCAAGCTGGTTGGGGACAGCTAGAGCTGGAGTCCAACAACATCTGGCAGACACAGGCTTTCCATCCCTGAACTACAGCTAATGCCTGTTGCCTCTTCTAACCCAGACATCACTGAACTATGCCGGCCGGCAGGTGCTCAGATCTAAGAGCTACCAAGGTCCTGGTGGGAGTAGCCAAGGGGAACCGGCCAGGTTCCCTCCATGAGTTCCAGAGACAGGATATAAAGGAGATCTCAGAGCTCTATAGCAAGGTGTGGGGTCGGGTTGGCTCTCTTGAGTCACCTGATTCCAGGACCAGGAGAATTCTGGGTTGTTATCAAAGTATGCCAGGTTGAACTACCCTCTCTCTCTCTCTCACACACACAGTCTTACCTGGCATGAGCAGCAGAAAACATTGAGATGGGATCTTAAATAGGGGGAATGATGGTTCCTGAGATCAAGGAGCAGGGTTTTTCTTTGGTCTAGGTTTGGATACAATTGGACACCATTTTGAATCAAGACCACACTGATTTTTCTCTTTCTTACAATTCCTGAGCTACACCAGGTATGAGGCTGCTAGTATACACATGCACACACCACACACAGAAATAGTGACTATAATTTAAGCAGAAATACAGTATGTCTTGCCACAGCAGGAAAGACTGTGCCTGGGTGACCATGGTCTGTCAGTTTGCTGTTCAGGTGCTGCTAATGGTTGATGAGCAACTTCAAGGCCCTAGCAAGCACTGCAGGCTGGCCCATTAGAGCAAATGGGGCACTGCCCCACAAATCTCACTTTGCCCTCAGCCGGCCCTCACTTGCCTGCTGTCACAGTTAGAGCCAGTCCAAGGGGTGGCACTGGCTGGCAGCTTCCTCCTCCGTAGTCTTCAGTGTTGCTCCTTGTAATCTCAGCAGGGAGAAGGAGGATGGGGACAGAAGTAGTTGGCTCTGCCTGTTATTGCCTCTGGTTCCATCTACTGTTGGGGCTCCCTGTGTCCCGCCCCACCAGTCACAAAGTGCACTGGCTGCAAATCTCCTTTCTTCAAGTTTGTTGCCTTTAAACTGGACTTGGGCTGGACAGCCCTTCAAAGAGTGGATTGTCCTCTCTAAAACAGAACACAGGCTGAACCTAATTCCTTCTAATGTTAAAATAAAATCAGTGGTGGGCGGTGCCTGTTGGGGCTGGTGGGGCGGAAGAGAGCCCAACTGTATGTGGAACCAGAGCCAACTCATTCTAACTTTGTCCCCATACCTCTTCCTTGCTGAGTTCTACAAGGGCAACCTTGCGACTAAACAGGAGGAAGAAGCTGAAAAGCATTGCCACCCCCTGGACTGGTTTCAAGTCAGGAGGCAAGCAAATGAGGGCTGGCAGAGAGCAGACTGAGGTTGGTGGGGCAGTGCCCCAGTAGCCCTCACGGACCAGCCTCCACTGATAGTAAACTTTGGTGGCTTGGTGGAGATACACAGAGGCAGCTGAGCTTCCCCTCTTCCAGTCACACAACGCTTAGCACAAGACGGCCTGCAAAGGTGCCACTGGGCTTTGATTGACAGGCTGACAAATGTGCTGTAGCACTGAGTGAGTAGCAGGGCTGTTTTCCTGGCCTGCTATCACCAAAGCAAGGGCACCCCGGGTCATCGTGGGCTGTGCACTGCTCAAGGGGCCTTGAGGTGCAAAACAGGAGGGAGCTAATTAACCCAGCTCTCTCCACCAGCATTGCAGCTCTTCCCGCAAACACAATTCACCTAGCTGATGTCTGCTTCTGAAAAAGATGGCTGTTACTTGTGAAAGTGCTCATCACAATAAATGCAGTTGGCTGCATCGTGTCAAGATACAACAATTATATTCTAAGTCTCATTGATTTCAACGCGAGAAATGTGTGCTTAAGAATGTAAGAGGAGCCCTGCTGGATCAGAAACAGGGGTTCATCTAGTTCCCCTCTATTTGGCACTGGTTAGGCCTCATCTTGAGTACTGCATTCAGTTCTGGACATCACACTTTAAGAAGGATGCAGACAAAGTGGAACAGGTTCAGAGGAGGGCAACAAGGACAGTCAGAGGACTGGACACAAAGTCCTGTGAGGAGAGATTGAAAGCACTGGGCATGTTTAGCCTTGAGAAGACTGAGAGGAAATATGACTGCACTCTTCAAGTACTTGAAAGGCTGCCACACAGAGGAGGGCCAGGATCTCTTCTTGATTGTCCCAGAGTGCAGGACACGGAAGAATGGGCTCAAGCTGCAGGAAGCCAGATTTCAACATCCTAGGAAGGTGGTGGGCTCTCCAACACTGGAGACATTCAAGAGGCAACTGGACAGCCACCTCCCGGGTATGCTTTAATTTGGATTCCTGCATTGAGCAGGGGGTTGGACTTGATGGCCTTATAGGCCCCTTCCAACTCGACAATTTGGTGATTTTATGATCTAGTCCAGCATCCTGTTGCTCAGAGAAGCCCCCAAGGAGGACGTGGGCACAATTAGACCTTTTCTATTTGTACTGTACAATAAGTACTTTGGGCTGCAGCCATTACTAGTCCTATTCAAGAGTAGACCCATTGAAAACAGGCATGACTAGCTAAGGTCTAGTCATTCCAGCAGGTCTACTCTGAGTAAAAATTAGTTGGAAACAAACCTTCGACTGCCCAGAATCTTCTGCCAGTCAGTTTCAATAGAAAACCTGAGTTCTAATGTTACATTCATGGAGTCTGCAGGGAGGCAGAAGATGGGATTTATAATACAGTTTCATCTTTTACATTTGAAGCCAGTTAGAACTCAAGACAGTCAAGAGGTAGAATCGCTTGCAGTTCCCCTAGCCCCTGCCTCTGTCCCATTGGCCTCTTCCGATACCAAGGCTGACAACTCCCTCTTTTGGCTAGAAGGCTTGGGAATGAATAGCCAATGCCTTTCTTTAGACTATGCTGCCATCTACTGTTGATCAGCACAGGTCAGCCCATTCACATGCCCACATTTCAAACACAAGGGGCGATATTCAATCAAGTCCTATTCAGAGTAGACCCAGCACTGAATACCAGCCAAGATGTGTAAGTGTAGGCATCTGCATTTGTAACTCTGGGCCTCTCCATTTCGTTAAAACCTTCAGACTTGCAGTGTCCCAACTTAACTAAACTTTCTTCATAATGGTTGGACCTCTACGCACTTTAAGGCCTGTCTTCTCTTTCTCTGACCTGTCCTGACTTTTAAGATCAACTGAATATTCAAGCATCTACTTGGGAAAAAAAAGTCCTATATAATTTCTTCCAAGACCTATACAGTGTTGCTCAATGGGCTGCAATTTATTGGCAAGGCATTAAGCAGGGGTGGGCTAACTTGTTTTAACTTGCTACTACACAGGACACAAGCCAATCGCAAAGCAAATCAATGAACACAAATGTGACATCAGAAAGGGCAACATCTAGAAGAGTGGGGAAACATCTTAACCTTTCTCTTTCGTTGGCCTGAAAAAAAAGTGGCAATTCCTGAGCAAAGAAATTTAATTATAGCCTCCGTGGCTTGAATTGTGATAATGGCTTTCTATCCCACTTCATTAACTAACTTAGCAATGCTGGGATGTTTTGTGTTCTAAATTATTGCTGTTGGGGATTGTTACTGTGCTTAATTTGCATTCATTTTAGCCTCAAAAGTATTTATTTTACTTACCAAAACTTATGCACTGCTTGATTGTAAATAGAAACTCTAAGCAGTTTACAAAACATTCCACGTTAAAATTGTCAATAAAAGATACTTTTCTTTGGACTATGCTGCCATCTGCTGTCATTTAAGCACTGTTTCCACAACATTTCCCTACATGGACCACTCGAAAATAGCTGAGGGTCTTGGTGGAACTCTTAAATGATTTTCTGCCTGTTGTAGCAATTGTAATTGGCTGCTGTAGATGTTATATGATTTTTAATTGTATTATATTGCTTTTATTTCTTATGCATTGTATTTTATTGCCTTACACTTTGTTCCACACTATTCAAATTGCAATATGAGAAATAAAAGCAGCAATAAACATACAATTAAAAATCATTATATTTGATCCAATGGATGTGCCGTCTCCCATCTTCAACCACAAGTTGACAGACATGCTGTGGACCACCTGAATGAAGCTCATGGACCACAGTTTGGGAACTCCTGATCTAAAGTAACTGTACTGTTGGGAGGGTTGCATTTCATTCGCATTTGATTTCAGTTTAATTTCTCCCTTGACACCCATGTGTACTTATGCCAACTGAGGATTACTTGAGTCTGTTGAAGTGGATTCAAGTATACAAAAGCTTATGCCATAATCAATGTTTTAAGTCTTTGAGTTGCCAACAAGACTTTGGTTGGTTTTCTTATTGAGTCTCATTTGTAAGTGTTACATAAGTACGTAAGTGAAAAAGGCAGTGGGATGCTTCCATCTCTTGGTCAAGTTAAAATCCTTGCATATATACTTGAAGAAGGGCTGCAGCCAGTGGTGGCTGGTTCCCATAGAGACTGGTAGGGTGGAAGGTGAGAAGGCAAGCGTAGGTGGAGCCAGTTCCAAGCAATGACAGGCAGAGCCAACTAATTCTACTTTTGTCCCTATCCTCTTCCATACGGAGTTCTACAAGCTCTGCAAAACTGAGATAAAGGAGGAAGCAGACAGCCAGGGCCACCCTCTTGGCTGGTTGTAAGCAAGAAGTCTAATTGTGACAATGAAACTTATATGTGTAAAATGAAATGAACTCAAGCTTTGCAGAATAAAATATAAGTTTAATGAGTAACTAAGACAAAAATAATTGTATGCTTTCTCAGCGTTCTGAAATACTCTCCCACATGGCTAATCAAGGAACAAGGTCAAGGATAGGGGAACCTGAGATAGAGAACAGGGAACCAAGCCATGGGAAGCAGATGCTAGAGGAAGTAAGTAAAGATAGGAGAGTTCCGGATGATGTATTCTGATTAGCAATGCACTTTGATATTATGATGCCTTGATGATTATGTATGTGACGTAAAAATGCCTATAAAATGTAATGATTGTCTGCTTCAGGGAGAGAGCCCACTTTCATGGTGATCTCTCCCTTTGCAAAGGAATAAAGGCTACTGTTTGAAACATAACAGGTCTCGTCTTCAATTCCTTACCGGCAAAAGGTATTGAAGGCCACAATAGGCAGACCAGCATTGAAGGTCTGGCCCTTTTGTAACATAATGGGTCTGGAGGAATCAAGACCAAATTTGGTAGGGCAATGCTATATCTGCTCTAATGAGCTGCCCTCCACAGGCCACAGCTTAGTCACAGAGATTCTGTTTTGTATGCAGAAGGTCCCAGATTTAATCTCTCATCTCCTGGTAGGGCTGGAAAAGACCTGTTTGAAACCCTGGTGAGCCACTGCCAGTCAGTGTAAACGATATGGAGGACCAATGGTCTGACTTGGTATAGAGTAGCTTCCTATTTTCCTTCATTTCTATGGCCTGGTGGACTACAACTACATTCTTTCTTGCTCTCCTGCTGCCATGAAGTCTGAAATAGAGAAGACAGAATAAAATCTGCAAGCAATGTGATCTTTTCAGCAATTCATGAAATATACCCATTCTTGTACAGAGCAGAAAAATGTTTTTTTGGTGGGGAAGGAGGCAGAAGATGTAAAGCAGTGGCTCCCGCTTTGGTATGGCAACCCACAAGTCCAAATTTCATATAGAAGAGTAGAGTTGGAAGGGGTCTATAAGGCCACCAACCCCTTGCTCGATGCAGGAATCCAACTTAAAGCACACCTGACAGGTGGCTGTCCAGCTGCCTCTTGAATTCCTCCAAGCACTTTTTAACAGATTCTCTTTTATGTGCAGCCGTGGGCAAGCGGCATAGTCCCAAGGAGCCCAGTTGCCCCCCAGCTGGCACTTGTGGACCAGGAAGGGTCTGGCTTGTGCAGCTGTGGCAAGCTGAGCAGGCCCTAGCCAGCTGGGGAGGACTAGCCTCAGAGGGAGGCAATGGGAAACCCCCTCTGAATACCGCTTGCGATGAAAACCCTATTCATAGGGTAGCCATAAGTCAGGATCGACTTGAAGGCAGTCCATTTTTTCCACTGCTGCCAGCTCCGAGACAGCGGTTTCCAACCATTAAAAGATTTGAGCCTTTCCGACCTTCAGTTACAGGTGTCAACGGGGTATTATAATATGCCAACAAGACAAGAAGTTGTAAGAAATGTTCGTCATACCAGTTAATCATAACAAACAATAATAATTAATTGGGTTTACTTATAAAATCCGTAACCCACTTGCACAGTTTTGCGATCCACAGGTTGGGAAACACAAGGGCATCATCCCCTCTGACAATTGTTAATGGCAGTATCATATTGAGCAAGGCAGACAATTAAAAAACAATTTTTTTTTATTTGGTCCTTTGGAACCTGAGTTTGAAAACCACCCATGGGATAATTCGTATTGTACAGGGACTGATTACAGATTTTGATTTACAATTGATAAAATATCCTATGTTTTCTTAAGAGCTGGACAATATTTACATGGTTAAAAATTATTCACAGCTCAGAGAGAGAGAGAACAGAAAGACAAGAAAAACCATCAAAAAAAGACAAAAAGAAGAAAGGAGACATTTTGGACAGTGTAAAAACAATTACCGAGGAACTAACAGGTTCAACCACTCCCTGGCCTGAGGTGGCATGAGCCGGAAAAGGAGATACAGAGTAAACACTGGTTGGTGGTGGGAAAGCTGATTGGATAAACAGAGGGGAAGAAAAACCGACTTCCTCCTCATTGCTATCTGATTGGGTGGAGAGAAAATGGAATGGGGGGGGGAGAGAAAATGTACTAGCATGATAGAATGTTGGCACTGCTATACCATCCTCAAAAGGTCCTGGCAATGCCACTTTAGCCCTCAGCTAAGCCACATCCTGCCCTTCTGAGCTCCCAAATGCCAGCTTGTCAATGCACCCCAGTACAAAAAGGGCATATCTGCACTACGAATGTATTGATTTTATACTTGCTTTAAACTGTGAAGGCTTCCTTTGAAAAATCCTGGGAGGTTTTACAGAGATTGTTAAGGGGCCCCCTCCCCATGCTCCCTGTGAAGAAGGAATGGATAGGAAACCATGAGAAATCTGGAGCATAAATACACCTCTTTGGAGAGGAATGTATTAAGGAAAGTATTAAAACCAGTTTAAGTCCTTAGTGAAGATATGCCCTATGAGAGCTGCTGAAAAAAGGCTGCAACACAGTAGCTTGAGTTCAATCCTTTCTCCATACAGCACATGCAAGAGCTGTGGAAATCTGTAGATCCAAACTGCCGACAGTGCTTGACCCCTGTTACAGGAGTTCAACCTGTTAGAAGATGAGACTTCTAGACAGTATGCACATGACACCTCGACCCACCCCCTCTATCACAGTGGCTGATTTTCCATTACAAAACAAAACAAAACAATTCCAGCAATCTATATTTCCCAGAAGTCGCTGGAAGAGTAATTAGTGCAAATCTAACAGCTTCCTTGAAAGCTGAGCTCCCGTTTTTTGGGGACAGGTTCTCAGTTCTTTCGCAGCCATGTGGCAGGCAGAAATTGGCGAGATGTTTCCCTCTCGCTGCATCTCTGTGCTTGAATAAAGGCTCACCTGTGGGAACTTCTGTCTACTGGAGGGTCGACCACGGGAAGGGGGAGGGCATGGCAGCTCACCCTGGAAGGTGAATTAAAACTCTGCTTAAGGGGAGGGGGGAATACATGCTTCCTCTCGCTAACACCATCATCACTACACATCCTCCATCTTTGAGGGGAGGGAAGACTACAGGGCACTCCAAACCAGTGGAGCTCCTTGGAAGTCTGGGCTAAAACCCGGAGCAGATTCCACTGTCCCGCTGGCATGGAGCCATCAACCAGCAGTGCTCCGAACTATAATTGGAATCCACTCGAAATCAGAGACACAGAAGGAACTAAGACAACACACAGCTGAATTTTGAACTCCCAGCTGAAAGCTGTCATTTGCAGAACAAGGGCATATGCAGAGAGGCGGTTTTTTAATAGCTACCCAGATTATTATCATTGTGTTCTCTCTTAAGCCACATCCATACCATACATCTAAAGCAGTATCATATTAAATACTCATGGTTTCCTTCAAAGATTCCTGGAAACTGTAGGTTCTTAAGGGTGCCAAGAGTTGCTAGAGGACAGAAAAAGAAAAAAAAGGGGGGGAACCCCAAGATGCCGAGAAATGTAGCTGGTAAAAGTATCCCAAATCCATTTATTAAAAGGAAACGAGCCCTGTAGTTGCTAGAGGACCCCTATTCCCCCCTCCATAGAGCTACAATTCCCAGAGTTCCCTGGGAAGAGGGATTGATTGTGAATTGTAGCTCTGTGAAGGCAACAGGGGGGACTCCCGACAACTCTCAGCAGTTAAGAAACTACAATTCTTAGGATTCTTTGGGGGGAAGCTGTGCCCATTAAACTGGTATAAGAATGCTTTAAATGTATGGTGTGGATGTTACCTTGTTTGCCTGGCACTGGTCAAATCCCATGCATGGCAATGTTCCATTCGTGGGCAGCCTATGGTGGTGAAGGCTCACTGAAGTGTCACTCATATTTCCTGCTAGGAGCCTGAGAGCTCCACAGTGGGAGATGCCAATGGTCGGGGCTGGTGACAATTGCCACACCATTACAGATTTCTCCCTGGATACAGAAATGAAAAGAGCAGCCAGGGAGCAGGTCCAGCCTACACTTCATTAGGTGGGTGTTTCAAATGTGCCAAGCACTGTCCCACTCGCACCCCCACTGGCTCCACTCGCCCTTATGGTGCTCGACTGGTCAACAAGCTGAGGCAGGGATGGGCTGGAGTTCCAAGGGAATTAGCCTCTTTGGACTGCCCACCTATGTGCGTGGCAAGGCCCTTTTCTAATGCAGGGCTTGGACACGTTATAGAGCTGCACAACAGGGGAGGACCCTGCTGGCCATGAGCCCCCCTCCCCATGCTTTCCAGGATACATTCCTCCAACCCTGTGCCTGAGTCAATGACGTTGGCAGGAAGACACTTTCCCTGCTACCCTGTGCCTTGAGCCCACAGTGTGGACTAGAAACCCTGTACCTGATACCCTGTTACTGAGTCCCAACTCCACAGATATCCATTATGCTCAGTCCCACTCTGGGTCATCTGGAGGACAAGAGGCATGCCTCTACAGTCTCTGCTGTGCAGTCGTCCCAAATGTTGGCTATGGTAAGCATGTGTATTAGGAGCCATTCAGTGGCTTTTTCAAGGGTGTCGACGGAGACCAGGCTCTCCTTTACAGAGGGTCCGGCTGAGTGCCAAAGGCACAACCATCCCCCCCCCCAGACCTCTTCAACAGCATAAGGCTATGCTCCTTGGGTGGGGTGTGTGGAAAACTCCACAGGTGCATTTCTAAAGTCCTTTTTTTCTGAAGGTTGAGCATCAAAGTACAAAGCAGATTGATGAAGACTGGGGCTGCGTACACACTGTACATTTAAAGCACCTCCCAAAGAATCCTGGAACTGGGTGCTGGAAATTGTAGATCTGTGCGGGGTAAACTACAGTTCCCAGGATACTTTTTTGTGGGATAATGGGAAGACAGCGTGCTTTAAATGTACACTGTGTACGTAGTCTAAAAGTGCTAACCTGACTCAGCTGCGTGTGAAAGTTTTCGGGCATGCCCACCTGGTAGCTTTCAAATTTGCACCAAACTGGAAACATGGAAGGCACAAGGGGAGGTCATTCATTAAAAGATTCATCTCTCTCCTCTGCCTCCGCTGATGACCCCGGCTAGTCTCCCGCTGGGCTGTAGACTGTCAGGAAGGGAAATGGGATGCTCCAGCAACTCTGTGTCACATGGCTGCAGGGTTCACAAGTGTGACTGAGCTTCCTAGCCCTTCCCAAAGACGCAGGCAGCTGCGCCCCCACTTAACATACTCCCAATCTATTCCTTGCAGCCTACACCCATCTGTCCCCAAGCCCCGCTGAGTGTCCCCAGCAAAACATATACAGGTAAGTCCCTGTAAGGAGCAAAAAAAAAAAGTCGTAATTATAAACTTAGGCCTTAAAGGTACCATCTCCTGCGACAACCATGCAGGGGTGGTTTTTTTGTGGGGGGGAGGGAATGGTTTGCAGCCTGCTTAGAAAGGTGTGCTTTTCTGCTCTTTGTAGCTCTGCTTGCTCCTTCCTCCACACAAGACTGTGGTGCCACAGGCAAGGGGCAGGAACACAAGCAGAGAAGGCATGCAAAGACGCTTATCCCCAACCCTACATAGTTTTGGCAGCAGGTTCCATTGTTCATGCTTAGGCCAACCTAGCAGAAAAGTACAAAACAACAACAACAACAATAAATTACTGGCTCACACAACTCTTTTGTCCAGCCAGCACTCCCCATCATGTGCATTGCACACCGAGTCTAGCTACTCATGCTGCTCACCCTAGGCAAATAGTTAACATCGATATAGCTGGTTTGTAGTGAACAGCACAATGGCTCTACTAATGGATGGTCCCCTCCCACCACGGTCTCCAAATCCTCATCACCCTGGCAGCCCAGTTCTGGAAGGGAGATGGAATCCATCTTGCACATCATCATCCCTCCACCTGCCAATGGCAATTCCAGTAATGAGAAAGGCAGAGACAGGGATGGCCTACCCATCTCTCATCCCTGACCCCATCCTACCCCATTGTAGCACACCCAGCTAACACAGTTAACAGTGGGGTAAGGCAGACACACAGACAGACACATTGGCCAGAGGTATATTATTGTTGTAGCAGCCTTAGGATTTTTGGCGGCTGTTGGAAGGGTCAAGTCCCAGGACCCAGCGTCTGGGAGCATCCAGGCATCTCCTGCATCAGGGGCTGGGACGGGTCCCTTTCCAGGCTGTGAAATTCCCCTGCTCTCCTATCTTGACAGCAGCTCTGGATAAAGTGCATCATCTGTGGGGAGGGAGCTGTGGGGGTGGGGGGGAAAGAGGATTTCAAGGGAGAGGAGACCTGAGCAGCTCCCTGCCTGACCCCAGGGGACAGGAGGAAAGGCGCTTGGCTTGAGACACTCAGTCTGCCCATCCATCCTCCTCGATTCTGACTGCTCAATAATGGCGGCTTGGGCAGCGCCTGAGACAAGCGGGGCCAGAAAAAAGGCAGAAGCAGAAGAGCGGCAGGGAGGGCAGGGCCATTTGTCATAGCGGCCGGGGCCCGTGTAGCCCTGCCACCTCGGGTGTGAGCAGCGGGTTATGCGTCCCCTTAGTCGACATCCAGTCATTGAGAAAGGCCTGGGTGGCTTTCCGATGTGCCAGGCGATGCGTGATGGAGAAGCCAGCGTTGCCTTCCAGCTGGGACAGAATGACCAGAACCTGCCTGCAGGAGAACAAAAAGAGGGGAAATGGACAGGTCAGGGTGGGGACCCTAGCAGCAGTGGCAGGAATGCAATTCCAATTGGGCAGCTGCCCCCTAGGTCATTTGGTATCCCTTCCTCCACATACAGAGACCTCACATTTTTCAAAGCCTTCCAATACAGAAACAATCTCTGCGACCAACCCTCTGGCCCAGTGCAAACTTAACACTCCAGATCTCTTAAGCTCAGTTAAGAGCTTGGGAATGTTATGGCCTAAGGATGAGGGGTGGTTTATAAAGGTGTATAATAAATTAACAAATAAATATTTGAACTAAGCCAGTGGTGGTTCCAAAACTTTTTCCCCCCTACGGAGGGCTTGAAAACCGCCAAGGGTCTTTGGCGGACGGCTTAATGATTTTTCTGCTTGTTGTAGCAGTTGTAATACACTGTGCCAGATGCTGTACGATTCTTTAATTGCATTGTATTGCTTATTTCATTTGTTATCCACTGCAGTTTATTGTATGACAATTTTAATTCCATAGAATTCAGACTGTAATACAAGAAAATACAACACAAGAAAATAAATATATTTAATGCAATGCATGTGGTGTCTCCCCCCTAACCACAAATCTATAGACACACTGCAGGCCACGTGAATGAAGCTTGTGGACCACTGGTGGTCTGCAGAACACAGTTTGAGAGCCCCTGAGCTAGGCCACGTTGGACAAACTAGGTTGCTGGCTTGCCTCTGGAAAGTATCAGTTGCCGAATCCACTGCACGTGGGGCACTTTCTAGCAACCTAATTTAAGGATCAGAAGCGTGTGAGAAACTTGGCTATCCAAGCTGACAAACCTCTCTCTCATCTCCCCACCATATCAAGCCTGTGGATGAAAGCGGCCCAATTACCAGTTGGTTGTTTTCATTCTCTTCACTGGGAGAATAATACCGACAAGCTTACTGATTAGACACTGCTCCTGTTAGTAAATAATGGTGTGTTCCGCACTAGGGTGTGGTAGGGCAGCTCAGTAAACCGTGGCAGGTAAGCATGCAGTTGAGTGTCTGCTCTCCTTTTGCTTGAGTGCCTCCCCTCACCTTCCTGATATATTTTATCAGGGGTAAATCATCTGGACTTGCCAATAAGGGTGGGGGCAATGCTTCAGCCTCCCATTCTACAAGGTGGCAAAACAACAGGCCAACCAAGGATCTGGCGTCTGCCCAATCCGCACCACACGTGGCAATGCCACTGCTGAAGTGCACATTGGGAAAGTAAATCCAATTGTCTCAGCACCCTGCGGTCTCCAGGCCATGCCTCCCTCTCACCTGTGCAGGGGTGGCACACTGTCTTGTGTTTTCAGGCTGCCTCGCGTTGACACAACGTTGAAGCTGTCTGTGCAGTCGCACTGGACGTGCAGATAGGATTTAGGGTGCCGGTTCTCCACCACAACAATGAGACCCGCCCAGCCATGTGTCAGGTAGTAGCAAGTCATCCCCTCACGCCCCTGTGGGAGAAAACCCAGCCAGTCAGTCCTCCCTCAGAGCTCCGCCATGGTTTTGTACCCCAAGTGGCAGTACAGGGTTCCAGCCTCCAACAGATGGGCCCAGGGTCACTCCAACTCTATGGGAAGGTGCATTTCTCCAGGAGTCTGTGTGCAGCTGCAGGAGCTTAACTGCAATCCAGCACACGCAATCCACAAGTGCGGCTGACAGCAGAACGCCTGCCTGCAAAAAGCGGTAGACTTTTAAGTAGCTTAGTGAGCTATAAATTAAGAAACTCTAATCTCATGTCTGTAGGTGGTCTTGAGCAAGCCACCATCCTCTCAGACCCCATATCTGCAACATATAAAAGTACTGGCCTACCTTACAGGGTTGCTATACAGAGCACTGAGATACTGTATGTGAAATGCTTTAAGGCACTATATAAATGCTAAGTATCAGGGCCACTGTGCCCCCATTCCCATGCAGAAGATCTCAAGTTCAATCTCCGTCATCCAGTAGCAGGGGTGGGCAAAACTTCTGCTGGAAACCCTGGAGTGCTGCTGCCAGCGACCATAATCATCAGCCTTTTCCAGCCTGGTGGAACTTCAATTCCCATCAGCCCCCGCCAACATGGCCAATCGTCAGGGATAAAGGAAACTAGTCCAGCAGTATCCGGAGGGCAGGGGCAGGCTCTCTATCCCTGATGTGCAGCGACCCAACAGTTCCCTCTAATGGCCACCAATATGTTGCTAGTGAGAAGCGGGAAAAAGGAGGCAGCAAAGGACAGACGGGGCTCCACTATAGAGCTCTGCACATACCTCGTGCCGCTCGCCCTTGTTCTCAGTGAGAAGAATGATGGCATCAGCCAGTGTGGTCGACTGGGCTTCTATCTGTTCCACCATCACCAAGCGGGAGCTGTAGATGGCCAGGATGTAGGTGGAGACCTCAGCAGCTGGACATCCACTGCCAGCAGTGGGACTGGAAACTGGTGGAGGTGGAAAGATGCAAGTGAGGCAGCATCAGGCTACCAGGCCCCGCCCACAAAATACATACCCCACATACATGTAAATCCCTAGCCATCCTGCCATCTCCTTCACAAGCTGGCATCCCCACAAGCCAGCTGAAGGATATAGGCTGCCGTCCTGAGTGCCTAATATTTAGTCTCCCACACAAGTCAGACCTGCATTCTAGAAGAGCTCAGTGGCAGAGCATCTGCCTTGGATGGAGAAGGTCCCAGGTTTAATCCCCACCAACTCCAGGCAGAGCTGGGAGAGACCCCTGCCTGAAACCCTAGAGCGCTGCTGCTGCTCTGTGTAGGAAATGGTGCAAGAGTCGCAGCTTAAAATTTCCAAAAGAACCATCTAGACAAGCCTCCTCCTGGTCAAAGTCAAAATCAACCAATCCCCCACAAGGGCATTTAGGAGAGCTCTGACTGCAAGGTTTAAATCAGCACATCAAGTCACTTAATGATTTACAGCACCGAGCTAACAATGTCTATTCAGGAGTGAGTCCTATTGAATTCAGTGGGGCTTTCTCCCAAGCAAATGGGGTGAGGGCTGCAGCCTTAGCTGATCTTTTTTCAAAGAAGCCCATTTTAACTAATGAAGGCAAATTTCAACTGAGAATCACGGCTGGGGAAGGGAACCTGCAGCCTTTCAGATGTTGCTGGACTGCAGATGTTGCTGGACTACAACTCCCATCAGCCCCAGCCAGCATGGCCAATGGTGATGAAAGTTCTGCTCCCGGCAGCATCCAGAGGGCCGCAGGTTCCCCAGCCCTGAAGTAAGGATGCGTTTCTTTCTTGCTCGGGGCTATTCTGAAAACAGGAAAGATGGCTTTTTCCTCTAGCAGTGATTTGTGTGTGTGTGACATTCTTCTAAATTCTGCGGTGGCAATCTTACTGCTGGAGCCAGCAGCCCTACTGCCCTGGCCAGTCAGAACAGCCCCTGCCCTCTGCCACACAACTGCTACCTTGGCCCGAGGAAGTGCCCGTCACTGGCGTGGTCCAGTGGTTGAAGGCACAGCACACCACGGCGTATTCGCCCGGCTCGAGCATGATGTCGCAGTTGACGAACTTCTTGACTGCCCGCTTGCTGTGCGCCATCAGGCGGCCCAGGCTCAGCTTGTTGCTGTTGATGAAGGTGGCTCGGAACACCATGATGCAAAGGTCCAGCAAGTGGCTGTCCACTGTGTCTGAACGCCTGCAAAGAGAAAAAGGGAAAGCACACACTTTGCACGCAGGAAGGACCAGGTCCAGCCCCTGACACCTCCGAGGATGGCTGGGAATGAATCCGTGGACAGCTGCTGCCTGTCACTGTGGGCAAGGCTGAGTCGGATGCAGCAACTGCAGAATCCCATGGAGTGCAGTCAGAAGTCACTGCAGAAACAGCAGCACTCACTTTCTTTCACCAACAGACTGCTCCCAACACATGGCATTAAAAGACCTGCACTGGCTTTCCATCTGCTACCGGGCCAAGTTCATGGTTCTTGTAAGTGGTGTACAAAGCCTTGAATAACGTAGGCCTAGGATACCTTAGGGTATTCCTGATCTCTGTGTATGGATGCGAACGTTGGACAGTGAGAAAAGCAGGTAAGAGAAAAATCAACGCATTTGAAATGTATTGTTGGAGGTGAGATTTGCGCATACCCTGGACCGCAAAAAAGACAAATAATTTGGTGTTAGAACAAATTAAACCAGAACTGTCACTAGAAGCTACAATGGTGAAACTGAGGTTATCATACTTTGGACACATAATGGGAAGACAGGATTCCCTAGAAAAGACCAAAAAGAGGAAGACCAAAGAAGAGATGGATTGATTCCATAAATTAAGGCCTACCTTACCCGGCATATGCCTGGGGGGTAAAGAAAGGCTGGGGACGGAACTGGCAATCCCACCCCATATATATGGTTTGCCTATTAAACGTCGCCAGTCATCACCCTAAGAGTTGGAAATGACTCGTACTACAAGTGCAGGGACACCTTTACCTTTACCTTTCCATGTACGTCCCACGTCAATCATGGAGATCATCTGGGGGAGCACTATTAGTGGTCCTCCATGGACCAGAAGCACAAGTAATGTCAATGAGACGTTGTGCTTTTGGTATTGCAGGCCCAGCTCTGTGAAACTCCCTACCGCTAGAAGCCAGACAGGGGCTGTCTCTGCTGTGTTTCAGGTGCCTGGTAAAGCCATTTTATTTCAGGAGGGTTTTGCATCATGAATGCTTCTCTGACGCTTTACATTTTTTCCCTTATATTCTTGTTTATATTTCAGAAGTTTTAAATTTTTGAGGTTTTAATTTATGTTTAAAGTTTTGTATAGTGTAGTATTTTTTATTGTTGTAAGCACTTTGAGACCTAGAGGGTGAAAAGTGGAATATAAGTGCTTAAAATAAATAAACACACTTGATTCTATATCTAGCGGCTGATGGGCCCGGATCTGCAGCCTCACCTGCTGCCTTCCTGGAAAAGGGCAAACTCCAGTGTTGCACGCTCCAGCACAGTCAGTGAGGTTACAGTGATGGGTCCACTGGCTTTGTTGGGAAAGGTGCCCTGCACACGAACTTCATGCCAGTCTGAATGGAGTTTGCAGATGTCCACCGAGTCAAAATACCTGGCAAGGGAACAGAGAGCCATCAGCCCTGGAAGCAGCTCTCGCCAAGATCAGTCCCCATAGGATAGCAACTGAGGACATGAACATACAAAACAAGCTCTACCGCCACTGCTTTCGTAAGGTACCCCTGGCAAAACCCTTGTCAATGGCACAATTTCTCGGGAATCGCAGAAGGAAAACAGCCTTCCTGTGGCAGAGTTAGCTGTAGTATCTTCCACCCTTGTCCTCCCTCTACACCTGGAGTGGCTAACTTTTTTTTGACCCAATTAGCCAACCTTCCGAGGGCAACATGCAACAGGCGGTATTGCCACTCCACACGCACTCCCTCTCAGACAGAGCTGTAGCTCAGAGGGAGAGCACCTGCTTTGCATGCAGAAGGCCCCAGGTTCAATCCGCAACATCTCCAGGTAGGGCCAAGAAAGACTCCTTGCCTGAAACCCTGGAGTGCCGCTGTCAGTCAGGGCAGACAATACTGAGCTAGACGGACCAATGGTCTGACTCAGTATAAGGAAGCTTCCTATGTTCCTAGCCTTCACCCACTCCTCCGCTGATCAGTGCCAATCAAGAGGGAGAAGGGATTTTTTTTCTTCACCATCTGATTTTTGAGGTGCCCTTCAGCCAGATCCAAGCCTCTAAGGGAAGCAGAGCCAGGAGCCCAGAGGCACAGGACACACCCGTTCCTGTGCAATTTGGCCAATACCTGATGAAGTCGCTGTACTCCATCCAGAAGACCCCTTCGCTGCTCCCGTGGGGCATCAGCTCATGCTGCAAGTGTGCCGGCCAGTGGGGCCATTCGTCAGACCAGCTGCCGTTCCAGGAGAAGCGGCCCCATGGGTTACGGAGCCGCAGCAACCTGACAGAAGAAGCCAGAAATGAACTTAAGCTTCTTTATTTAGTTATGACGTTTTACTCTGCTCCTCTATATAAAAAAAAAAAGACTCAAAAGGGCTTAAATAGCAACATTCTTCAACAGCCACAACAAAATTATTTAATCCAGAACCATTTGATTTGATTTGGACTGCCTTCAAGCCGATTCCGACTTATGGCGACCCTATGAATAGGGTTTTAGTGGTAAGTGGTATTCAGAGGTGGTTTTACCATTGCCTTCCTCTGAGGCTGAGAGGCAGTGACTGGCCCAAGGTCACCCAGTGAGCTTCATGGCTGTGTGGGGATTCGAACCCTGGTCTCCCAGGTCATAGTCCAACACACTAACCACCACACCACACTGGCTCTCTATCCAGAACCACAGAATCAGATAAATTAAGAAATTAAATTGCCAAAAGCATGCAGGAATATAAAAAGTTTTTGTTAGGGCTGGATCCCAAGTAGAGGTCCTAATTTTTTTTAAAGCTCTCTAGGTCTTAAGTGACATCTTGAATTGGTCTTTCTCTGGGCCTGGCAGATCCCATTATGTCCCATTACGGTTGCCAAGACTGAATAAGAAAAAATTGCAAAAAAATTGAAAAAGGTTGCAAATTGCAACCTGGAAACTCTGAGGCACTCTTTGCCTAATTCACACAGTAATTTCACCCAGGAGAGGGGGTCATAGACAGGGGCATCGAAGTACCAGCCTTATCACACCCAAAGCGCTCTGCTTAGCCATGTTATTTTTGCTGTGGAAATGTTTCAATCTTTACAAGAGTCACAAATGGGCTCCGGCGGGATAAAATAAAAATTACAGAATTAATCAACAAACAGTGATACAGTATGTCTTGGAATTAAAATGTGGCAGCAACAGTATCTTGCCCTACATTAAACTCCTGGCTATTTTGTCTGAGAAATATCGCTGCAATATTCCTTAGTTTTTATATCCGCATCTTCCCTTAATGGTCTTACAGTAATGATCCGTCCCCTCGATCAAAATGGCTCCTAAGGGGACACAGATGAGAGGTGGTCAACAGGCCATGATTCAACATTTTAAACTAGGTGTGGGGAGCTTTTGACCCTCCAGATGTTGTTGAACTACAACTCCCACCATCCCTGGCCACTGGCACAGCTCATTGGGGCTGATGAGGGTGGTACTTTAGCAACATCTGGCCATAGGCTCCTCCCACGTGGCGTAAACCAAGCAAGCAGCCTGCCTAATTAACCTAGGGCTTTTAAAAAAATCATTCTTACCTGCATCCTTGCACATCTCGTACATCCAATACGGAGTACGCGTGCCGCGGACGAAGGCCCATGCTTTCATAGGCTGCATCATCCACCTTCATGTTACCCCCTCCGCAGGATGCACCCATCAGAAAACTGAAGGATGGGAAAGAAAGTGTGAGGATGGAAAGGGGGGGGGGAACAGAACACAAGATTTACACAATTAGGCTTAGCATCAGGAGTCAACGGAGTTGGGCAGCTAGTTATCGTTAAGGTACGCATTGCCCCACATTTTCCATAAGCTGGGAAGGTGGTTAACAAAGAGAAAAATAAAAAAGCTAGTCAGATAGAAGGCTAACAAAGATATGCCCCCCACCGCCACCACCAAGAATGCTATGCAAGATGCAGGGATTGCTTGCACTTCTTAAGATGAGAGGGTAGAAGCCTGACGTGGCAGAGTGGACTGTGCCACTTCGGAGTGCTCGGGGGAGTGGGGAAGAAGAGAAGTGTGCCATTTCTGAACTATCTCTTACATGGAAAAAATCCTTACAAGTGAAAAAACAAACAAGCAGCATGACAAGGTAAAAGATTCTAGTTCACTCCACTCCTTGATGTGCTAGTTTCTACTTGCAAGATTAATTTTAAAGGACGTGGATAAAATCCATGCATCTCTGTAAAAGCAAAGATTCTGAAGAACAAATGCAATGGGCACCTCTGCTCTCTCCAGTCTGGCCCTTTAGATGAAGCTACACAGGAAGTTCCTGTGCTCCTAATTCATCACTACAGCACTAACCCACAAGTGTGGGAGGAACTCCCTGCAAAAAGAAAGCACAATGGAGTGGTTAAGATACTCCCATTTGTTTTTTTTAACCTGTGAAGACTGTGCAAGCCATTCTAGAGACGGCAGAGAGAGAAAGAGATTTCTCTCCATTTCATAACTAGAACTCGGTATCACATTATGAAAGTGATTGACAGGAGATTCAGGCTATACAAAAGGAACTACTTTGATACGTACTGAATAATTAACTTGTGCAATTCACCTCCACAAGATGTTGGGGTGGCAACCAGTTTAGATTCCCTTGATGCGTTCTTATGGGCTATGCAAGGAACGTAGGTGGGGAAAGAGCATGTCAAAATGCTCTGTGCAGATGATCCCTTTCCCATCACCCGGGGTGCGCATGTGCATGACGCTGCTGAGTAGAATCACTGAGTGAGAGGAGACAACCTAGTCCAATCTGCTGCTTAGATCCAGATGAAATAACTCTGAAGAGTTCAAGCAACTGCGCCACATGATCCAAGAGGATGGGCATTTGGATCAATACAGAAAGCATCCCAGGACAACTAGCCTCTCCAAGGCATGTCACCAGAGAGGTACACACTGGACTAGATGGGCCTTCGGTCTGATCCAGCAAGGCTCTCCTTATGTTCTAGATCTTACCAGCCCACCTTAGCTCTCTGTCTTTGCCAGAGCCGCACCACTAAGCACAAGCAGAATTCTGTTTCCCTTGATCTAGATGCAGCCAGCCTGACTGACCAGAGGTAACAAAGACAGCAAATTGGTCTGGTATTTTGGTGAGCGAGAACCATTATAATGACAATGACATGGGTGTGGCTTTAAAACACATTTGAACTGTGGTAAGTCCTCAAGGAGAAAGCAATTTGCGAGCCCTCGTTCCAGGGACACCGTACATCAAAATGCAAGAGGGCTGGCAGAGCAACATGGCCCTCTGTGGGCTGGCATTCTAGCCTGTCTTCGCTGAAGGGGGGAGCTGACCCCCCCCCAAGCCTCCTGTTATGATCTTTATGCTCCTCACAGCTGAAGGGGAAAGCCCTCCCTCCTGCCTCGTCTTACCCAGCCTCCTTAGAACTCAGCATTTTGGCCCAGATGAGGTCAGTGTCAATGGGCTCCTCGCGAGGGTTAGTGGAGCTGACCTGCAGCATCAGGCTCTCGCAGGGGGCGCCGGTTAGCGTAGCTAGGCCTTCAATAGCGCGCCCTGCCTGGAGGGCAAAGTACGAACCATGGAGTTTGGCCAGGGCCTTCTCAATAAGGGCCACCCATAGCTGCTTCCTCTGGGCCTGGGAGAGAGGAACACAAGATAATGGTTGCAAACAAGGCTGACAGCCAATTTCAGAATTTATAGTGGACCGATTTCTCACCAGTCTTTTAATATACTAATTCATTACATGCAAATACACTTGCAGGTTACAAATAGGCCAGGTGTGACCTTATCCACTTACAGCACTGGTGTTACACAGGTTGGACGCCCTTGGCCAGGGTTGTGCGTACTCTGTACTTAATTGAATTAAAATTCTGAGCCCAGGCAATCCAATATCTATGCCAAGGAAAAGATGCATTTGCAACTGTATAAATTATGCAAAGTGAGTGTGTTTGCACAATTTATTCTGCATTTTCCCCACTATCTGCATAATTTAGTCTTGCTTTTGTTAGTCCTAGGAAGGGCAAGGAGACTTCAGCCCTGTCCCTCAACCCCTAAAAAACTTATTCAGCCATCACTGTCAAGATTTCAGCAGGCATCGCCCTCATGCTTTCAGGCATACTTGTGCAGCCATAAGGACTAGAATTTAAAAAAGAAGGAAAAGAAATGCAAGCTGACATTCTCAGGAAGCTAAATTCTGCATCCACCAACACGTTTTTCACTGACTTGTAGAGCCACATTATAAACCCAGTCTTGCCCTTGTTCTATACCAGGGATGGTCAATCTGTGGCCATCCAGATGTTCTTGGACTACAGTTCACATTAGCCCCAGTATGACTAATGGTCAGGGATGGTGGAAGCTTAGCAACATTTGGAGGACCACAGGTTCCCCCTCTAAATGAACTTTTAAGCTGGGTAGGACACAGTGGCTTTTGGCTTTCATTATAAAAGAGACACCTGCTATAATGGCTATTAGTGGCCAAATCAAATCCCAGCACCAACCTGAGAGAAGAGGAGGTAGCCATACTCATCACAGGGCAGCATGTCGTCCACCAGCACGGTGGTCCAGGTGCCGTCTTTGCAAAGCCGCACCTGGTAGGCTCCCTCCAGGCACATTGTCCGTGTAATCATGACCCGTTCCACCAATTCGGGCCTCTCCGCCAGCACAGCCAGAGCACTCAGGAACCTAAACAGGAGGTGTCAGAGAAAACCAATTAATAATGGGAGGGCCCTGGAACAAGTCCATGTTTGTTAGCTGCTCAACAGAAAGTCAATGACCACATCGACACATCATTTCAAACTATGGTTTAGTGTGATGTGAATGAGTCTAGCCTCCTCCTGGGCTCACACACTCTCCTCCTTCAATGTGGCACTCACTTCTGCATTTAGTTAACTGTGGCTTTCCGTGTCATACAAACAAGGAACTGTAGTTAACATTACCTATGGTTACTACCTCTAACAACAGGAGGGGTAATTAATTATGCATCAAGTTGAAAAGGGGCTTGCATATCATTCACTTGATTTATGGATATATTTTCATCTTACAGATAAGAATGATACTTTCTTTACCCCACAGATATCAAATATATTACAGGATTGATTTTGTTCCTACTCCTCCAGTTATTATTAAAAACTCTAGAGAAATTAAGAATAGTTCAGGGTCGTACGCAGATTTTGCAGCAGTGATATTTGAGTAGATTTATTAAAAAATAGATAAAACATACTCAGGTTGGAAATTTCATAATGTGGTCTTACAAAATAAGGAAATTGCAGAGAAGGCGAGGCAGCAAATTAATATGCTTTTCAAAAGAAATTAATAGAATGGATGAAATTAACTTTATTATCGTTTGGGAGACATTTAAGATATTTATCAGAGGAATTTGTATAAGCAAGTTGGCTTATTTGAAAAACAACAAGAAAGTGCTGCAAAGAAATAGAAAAATGAGATGCTCTGTGTGTGCGCGTGTAAGGAGGTGGGGAGAAAGAACATGAAATTAAATGTGCATGTATGTGTGAGAGCATGTATTGAACTGGCCCATCCAGTTCATGTCAGAAAGAGCAGTGATACCAGTGTGGCTGGTCTTTCTTGCTCTAGGGGTAGAAAAAGCCAATGTGGTGCCTTCCAGATATTGCTGGGCTCCATCTTCCATCAGTCCCAGCCAGCATGCCCAATAGTCACAAACAGTGGGAGCTGTAGTCAACAGTATTTGGAGGGCATCAAAACATTGTGCTATGCAGGATGCATCAGAATCACAGAGAGCCTCATAGGTTTGTTTGCTTATTTATTAGCAACATTTGCGCACTGCCCAATAAGTAATGTTCTGTAGGTGGTAACAGCTAAGGCAGATAAATGAGCACACCCTCAGAAAGCCTTCCCCAACCCAGAGCCCTATACAACTTTGGACAACAACTGCCATCACTCCTAATCCCTGGGCCATGCAGGCTGGGGGGTGGTAAGATTTGGAGGGCATCAGTTTAGGGAAGGCTGCTCTAGGAGAACAGGGTGCACTATCTCTTTATTGTATTTTTATATATTGCCTTTCTGCTATAAATGGCATTTAAGGTGGCTTAACAGCATTTCACTAAAACCAAGCCCTTTTTTAAAAAGAGAAAATAAAAAAGAGGACACGGTTGCGAAATAAAAAAGCCCACACACTAGAGTGAATAATTGCTCTCCAAAAGGACAATTTTTCACCGACTATGTGTGCAGCCCAAGATGAACTGACATTTTTGTGAATTCATCATGACACAACAATAATTAAAAAG
Source organism: Rhineura floridana (assembly GCF_030035675.1). NCBI lineage: Eukaryota > Metazoa > Chordata > Lepidosauria > Squamata > Rhineuridae > Rhineura > Rhineura floridana. The sequence continues at coordinate 7,989,673 of NC_084496.1, read as the reverse complement.
TTTCCATTCTCTCTTAAAAAACCCCCACAAAGTTATTGGAGCAGTCTTTCTTCCAGCAGCTATTTTTTTTCTGGATTATCGAGGCTTCATCTGCTAAACCTCCATGGCTTTCAGCGACATTGACCTCTTTCATTTGTAGTCCTCCTGTGGTCCTCCAATTGTTGTTGGACTCCAACCTGCATCAGCCCCAGCCAGCATGGGCAATAGTGAGGGATGATGGGAGCTGGAGTCCAACAGATTCCCCACCCTCACTTATAATGTGTTGCGTTTAGTTAGTAATTTATTAATCCAGATCCATATACAACAGCCCATCTCCAGGAATCAGTAGGTCCCCATGAACAGAGCCTGCTGCTCCTGGTGTCTGGTTAGTATCGATTCTGCAGGAAGGGGCAACATGACAACTTCTTAATAGGCTACAGCAATGGCTTTCAGACTTCTGGGGAATCCTGGGGGTTCTCAGAAGCTTATCGCAGCTCAGGGAGAATCTATTTGTTTATTTTATTCTTTATCCTTCAACAGATTCCCAGAGAAACTTACAAAAACAGAACAAATTAAAAAAGGAACATTACAAGAAGGACACGAACAATGGAAGGCCAACAAACACACACAAGCTTCCTCGAAGACAGTTTGCCTGCTATTGCCAACCCTGCCTTGCCATTACATAGCCACAGGGAAACGATGGGCGGAATTCTGGAGCACACAGTTTCACTCGGCCTGGGTAGCATTCTGGGCAAAGTGAGTGTGTACCTTGAAATACAGCCAGGAATCTACGTAGGTGTCTTGTGGCAGGCCTGCAAGGTTCCTCGGCAGACACAGCAATGCAGAACACGTTCTCAAAGCTTAAAAGATATAAGACTAACAAAGGTATGCCCCCCACCGCCACCACCAAGAATGCTATGCAAGATGCAGCGATTGCTTGTACTTCTTAAGATGAGAGGGTAGAAGCCTGACGTGGCAGAGTGGACTGTGCCACTTCGGAGTGCTCGGGGAAGTGGGGAAGAAGAGAAGTGTGCCATTTCTGAACTCTCTCTTACATGGAAAAAATCTTTACAAGTAAACAAACAAGCAGCACAACAAGGTAAAAGATTCTAGTTCACTCCACTTCTCAAAGCTTGAAAGTTTGACAGCCTCCAACAGAGATTATTTTTGTTTGCATTTTACGTATAGGTCAGTGGAATGGAGACATAGAGCATGCTATCGGCCTGCACAAAGAGCTCCAGAGAATGACAAGCTTGCTTTTCACTCCGGTCTTCCCTTGTAATGCATACCTGGTATGCAAGGTAAATGCTAGGTGTGCAAGGCCCAACAAGCCTGGCCAGCGCCCCACATGAACTTTGTACATGTGCTAGAACAATGTTCTTCAACTGTGGGTCCCCAGAGGTTGATGGGACTTCCAACTCCCAGCAACCCCAGCCAGCTTAGCCAATGGTCAGAGATGATGGGAGTTTAATGCAACAATATATGGGGACCTAGGTTTGAAGAACATAGCACCAGAACATGCCCCAGAATCTTATGAGGCTCCTCAACAGATTGAGCAATATGAAAACGGTTCCCTGAATTAGAACATTTGAAAACCGCTGGGCTAAAGGGATCTAAATGTGGCGTGTGTGTGCACATTTAAGAAGTCTCTCACAGGAAGCTTTCCCATTGAGTCCTGGCTTTGCAGCTCATCTCTTGGTTATAACGTGATCTGCATGCTGTCCCTGCTGAAAAACACTCCTTTAATTCTTCTGGAGGAAACGGACGATTTTCTCAGGCATGGCTAACATGCCACTAGGGGGCAGCCTATGTCTACAGCCAGCAGGAAGGAGTGCTCTGCATATAGAAGCGTAAAGGCCTTGGGGTGTCCTCCCACTTGGTGCTGGGAAGCCAGCTGAGCTGACTGCAAGTGCACGTGCTAGAAAATCTGTGTTAATTGTGTGGATCCAGGGACAGGGGCTGTACAGAACACACTCTCTGCTTGTGTACAATCGGCACCGGCTGTGGTGTCTCTGCACATCTAATCCCCTGAAGAGCCGCAAGTGGATCCAATTATGCCGCCCGACCAGATCAGCCACGCAAGGCCTTCTCTCAATCCCACCAACCAAAACAGCTAGGTTGGTGGGCACTAGGGAGAGGGCTTTTTCTGTGGTGGCCCCCAGTCTCTGGAACTCCCTCCCGTTTGATCTCCGACATGCCCCTTCCCTGGATGTATTCCGCAAGGCCCTGAAGACGTGGCTATTTCAACAGGCCTTTGAGATCTTTGGGATGGGTTAATCTCCATGATTTTGTCATCTATTATATGCTGTATATGTAAATGTTTTTATAAATGTACTGATGACTGTCCAGTATTTTATTTATTGAGATTAATGTGACTGCATTTGATACTATTGTATTTTATCCCATTTTAATGTACGTCGCCTAGAGTGGCTATCTGCCAGATAGGCGACACACAAATTAAATATTATTATTATCCGATTGCCATTCCTTCTTACCAGCAATTTCCCAGGAGCCCTTGCAGGATGTCCGAGGGTCGAGGTGTCCGGAAAACAGACCACTTGACCGAACGGTCCTTGAAGATGCTGCAGTTGATTTCGTGAGGCCTCAGCCACTGCTTCACTCGCTGCTGGACGCTGTCTCCTTCGGGGAAGCCGACCGACTTGGGCCCTGGAGGGAAGCTGTCATCCACAAAGTTGACCTTGTTCTGACGAGACAAAACGTAAGAAGCCAAGGCATCCTTGTTATTGAGATTCTATTCCACACAAAAGCAGGGGCTCCTGCAGCAGCCCTTGGACATACCGTAACTAGCTGGCAATCTTGATACAGAGCCACTCAGCCCATTTCAACTCCCCCAGCGCAAAAACTAGGATGAAAGATGGTAAACAAGAGCAGAAGTTGCTCATCACTCAACCAACCTGGTACTGGCTCCCTCCAGGGTAGACGTTTTTCCCGGTCCCTGCTATCTGCTAGTTTATACAACTAGCCTGCACATTGAGGCAGGCATGCAGTGAGTCAGACTCCTGTCATCCTGGAGGGATCTCTCCATGATCAGTACTCATTATTCATTCCCCTTATATAAATCACCATTCCCAGAAGACTCAACTGACCTCTTAAACCCCCTTTTAAATTCCCAGTCAGTGGGAGTCTCATGCGGCCCTGTAGTTGACTCACACACCCTTGTTTTTAAAATGAGACCCTCCTGATTGAATTAGTGGCAGAAGTTGGGGAAAGTTAGGCAGAAGTATAAAATGAAGGCAAGTTTGTGAAGGAGCCCTACTCTGTGAGCACCTTTGGGGCCCCAGCTGATGAAGTGTCAAGGTAAACAGACAAGTGAGTTAAGCACCTGTGCATGTTCAGCAAACAGAGCCAACAGACCGGTGCAGTCAACCTTCCCTTTTTAAAAATCTGTCATAGCTCCATGTTACAATTAAAAGAAAAACACCCATTGAACGGTTATGAAGGTGACATGCCCTGAATATCAGTTAATGGGAAACAACTATGGGAGGGCGCTATTACCCTCACATCCCGCGTTTAAGCTTCCCAAATGCATCCGCTCATCCTCCTCAGGTAGCAGGATGCTGAACTAGAGAAGATTTTAGTCTGATCTAGCAGGGCCCTTCTAATGTTAAATAGTAAGGCTTATACCTGGGATTGTTTGGGTTCAGAATGAAGGCAGGAGATTGAATACTTGAAATCTCCAGTATAGCCCTATCCTCACATTTTCAAGCTTATATCTGGGGTGATGCAGGCAAGACATTTAATCTCAATATGACCCCAATGTGGTACCAAGAAATACAAGGTTGTGGCTTGTGTAAATTTGATCTTTTGCAAAACATTCTGCTTTGCACAAGGATGGAGTGTCCCATATGGCTATGAAACACGGCCTCCGATCACCAGAAAAACTAAATTAATTAGCTGCTTGTCTGACTTCTTAGATTTTACCAAGCTCCATGTACTTCTCTTCATAACAATGAGGGCTAGAAACATGACTCTTTTTTTAAAAAAAAGGAAGCTGAGATTCTTAGGGTGTTGAGGTCTGTATTGCTTATTAGAGTCAAGGAATACAAAAAGCCCTAATCTTGTCACAGTTCTTTATTCAGAAATACTGATTAATGTATGTGATGGGAATCAGACAAAGAAAGGCCTGTTCTGACTCACTGCAGCAGCTATGCAACAAACCTTAAGTTGGAGGGACCCCCATGACCCCTCAGCTTTCCATCGGCTTTCTGCAACACAATGGAGACCGTAAGGGGGACAATTGGGACCTCTCAGGCTTCCTGCAATACATTTCCTCCAGTTAAAGAAAAGGGTGCCATCCTATGGGTGCTTACTTGGAAATAAGTCCTACACTGAACTTAGCAAGACTTGCTTCCAAATAAACATGCAGAGGAGGATTGGGCTGCACATTTGGCTCCTCTCTCTCTCCCTTTCTGTGCTGCAATGTTCAGGCAGCGGCCACTAAACATCCATCAGCCATCTTCTGCGCCATTTCCAAAGCTTCAAACCTCCCAGCAAATGTCTGTCCCAACAGCCTGTTCTTGGTGCTTGCTGAACTACCATGGTCAAGGCATGCACCAGGAGTCAGAAGCTCCTTTGAGATCCCTGAATCACAACGCGACGCATATCGTAGGCTCTCCGAAGAAAGCGGCAGAGATGGAGGAATGGCATTTGTTACACAGACCACAGGGGGAAAAAACATAAGCCAGCTGGAGGGGAACTGAGACTAAGCCAGGGAGGAGTGTGGATGTGCTGTGTGGACACATGCGCACGGAGATATGTGTGTGGGTATCTGGCATGCAAATCCATGACAGCCAACAAACTGTCTCTCCTTTTGGAGACCAGCTTTCAGGGCTTCCAGTTCCACAGTCTGGACCCAGTAGTGTAGTGACAAATTCAGAAGCGCAGGGTCCCTTCATGATAGTCACAGCCATGTCCTCTCATAAGATTATACAACCTTCTAAGATTACAGGATAATCTGGCCATACTTGAATACTGCTTTCTGCTTCTCTATCACTGTCACCATTTGACTGCCCCTTCTCACTGTCTGAGATATTGCTTGCATTAGTGAATTCAGTGTCTCATGCCATTTATCTCCTGTTCATCTTCAGTTTATCTCCTGCTGCTATCACCTGCTTGATGGTGTAGATGGGATGTTATCATCAGGATTCACCGTCTCTTCTTCTGACAGAATCCACAACTTGTCTTAGCTTTTTGAAGTGGGAACTAATAAAGCCTTGCTTGCAACTGACACTCATTAGGGCCTGCATAACTGACTCAGAAAGCCCTACAGCAATAAAGAAAAACACAGTTTTTAAAAAAGCTGCTGGTGCATAGGCCTTCCCCCCATTTCTCTGGGGGCTTTTTTGATGCTGGGTTAAGAGAAGGCAGGAAAGAACAAGGAAACATGTTAGAAGACTCTTCTCAGTGGCCAACACACTCCCCTTTCATGCTGATTGGCTCACAGGATGCTGGAGACATAGGGACCCTACTTGGACCTGGCTCTCAAAAAAGTAAGAGGTCTAAGACCCCCCAAAATCCTGGACGACTACAACCCCCATCTGGGCCCCTATACTTCAATATAAGCTTGTCTTCCACAGCTGAAGGTGGGCAATTTGAGGATAAACTGTGGGCTGTCTACTCCTCCACAGAGCGAGCCCTCTCATACACACTCAGGGTGCCCTGTAAGAAAAGCATGTGCTTCTGGAACTTCTGGATGTGTGTTCCAGTGACAAGCCACAAGCATGGGATGATGCCCTCTCAAGGAGCTCCCACCTTGTACAAAAGGGCTGATGCTCATATTGGCCTTGCACTGATGTACTCTAAGAGCGGGAGACTGAGCTATGAATCACAAGTTTCTAGTCTGAACCCCACCTCTGCCAAGAACTCACTAGGTGGCCTTACAAAAAACTTTCTTTCAGCCTTACAAAAAACACTTTCTTGCCCTCCTCTCCTGCTCCCAATCTGTAATACGAGGATAGCACCACAGACCTACCTTACAGGATTGTTGTAACTTGTAAGGACAAGATCATGGATGGGAAGTGCTCTGAACTTCTCTAAAGTTCTAAAAAGAGTATTTTCAGCGGCAGAACCTTGTGTATGGAACACCATTGCAAGGGAAGCTTGCTTGGCCCCTGTGCTGTCTATTTGGTGCCACGTAAAGGCATTTTCATTTGCCCAGACCTACCTGAAATGGCCAATGAAGCTTTATCTGCTAAAATTTTGTGCTGTTTTTTTCCATGTTGCTGTTCTCCTTGGTGTATATTTTATTGTGATTTTATATTGTTTTTTTTTAAAAAAAACTCTTTCACACTGCCTTCACAATTTCATTGAAGAACAACCAAGCAATATTTTAAACTAAATAAAATAAAAATATCTAAGTATTTGAATATTGCTGCATACAAGGGAGGCAGGCTGCAAACACTCAGCAGCTGCATCACAACCATTCCCCAACCCAACACACACATCTGGGATGAATCTCTCAAGTCACTTCAGCATCTGGACAGAGAGAGACAGAGATTGGCTTTAAAAACACACACACACACACAAGATTCTTATATAGATAAATAGCAATACACGATATGATAATTACCATCTGACAACAGTATAAATAAATTGCATGGATGCATATTCTCCTGAAGCTTATTGTTCCAAAACATGACAAACGATACCCAGAGCTCTAGAAATCTATTCGTTTATCTATTATCTCCTCTTTTATAGCTTGAAGGACCACCTTACTCCATGTGTGCCCTCTTGACTGCTTTGATCTGCAGAACTGGTAGTGTTACAGGTGCCACTTAATACTCGTTCCACACTTGTGAGAAATCAATCTTTTAGTGTGTAGGCATCTACACTTTGGAACTCCCTGCCTCTTGACATCAGGCAGGCATCTTTACTGTACTCTTTTGTTTAGGCAAGCCTATTCAGACAAGTAGATGTAGATGTTGATGTGTTTTAATTTTTTTTTAGTTTACTATTAATTTTAATTATCTTTTAAAAGTTTTAATTACTTGTTCTTAACTTTTTAAATTTATAGTTAATATTTTTGTAAACAACTTAAGAGATTTTATTACAATCAAATGGCATACAATTTTGCTACATAAAAAAAAAAGTTTTGAAAACGTTGCAATATCCCAAATTCTTTCAAACTATTCTGAGATTTGTGTTTGTGTGTGTGTTGGGTAGAGAGAGACAGAGAACCTTTCCTCCGAGCTTTTGCAATACTTAATTTTGCAGCAAATAACTGATTTTATATTACTTCCAAATCCCTCCTCTAATGCTGTATCCTTTAAATAATTTAATAATAATATTTTGGGATTGTTTGGAATTTGATAGCCAGTTATTTCTAAAACATAAGATTGCAAACTGTAGTCCAGCATATTTTGATCACTGTAGAGTCTGGCTTTTGTGCCCTGCCAAGATTTGAGAATTGGAGAGTGCGTGCGTGTGAGACAGTTTGCGGGGACGCAATGTGGGAACTTGAAAATCTCTCTTACACACACACAAGGCATCTATTCCTTGGCTGGAAACACAGATGCCCTATATGAAGGTCACCTGCTGTGCCTGTGCATTGCTCCCTCAGAAGTCCAACACAATTAAATTTCATTTCAGAGACCTCCTTGATGTGGCTTCAGTCACTAGAGGCCGCTGAGAAATAACAGTGCTTGATCATTAAAGCAACTGCACAATTAGTTATTAATGAACATTGGCAGGGGCCTTTTCCCGAGGCTGCTGAGTGGACCCAGACGACACCTGTTCCTGTTGATTATGGAGGATAAATCTTGAAGTTCTTCCTTGGGCTGAGCACTGTTCTCACTTTCTTTACAAAGAGCACCTCAAGGGTCAGGTCTTTTGATGGACTGACTCAGGGCTGCATTACAGGTAGGCTGGTATGGACATGTGTCAGTTGCTAGATAGACCTTAAGACAGACTTTCCTAAAGTGCTTTGGTATTTCTGCTCATTACAGGACTAGAACACCACAAGGATGAATAAGCATCGAAAGCCAGCCTGGGTTGTGGCTGAAGTGTCAGACTAGGACCAGGAGACAGAGGTAAATCCCCACTCAGAACTACAAGACTGTTAGAGTGGCATGACAATGGAACCAATGGCCTAGGGAGGTGGTGGGCTCTCCAACACTGGAGGCCTTCAAGAGGCAGCTGGACAGCCACCTCTTGGGTATGCTTTAAGTTGGATTCCTGCATTGAGCCAGGGGTTAGACTCAATGGCCTTATAGGCCCCTTCCAACTCTATGATTCTATGAGGGTGACCTGAGTGCCAACTCCCAAAGGATCTTCAAATAACTCCCTTCTCTACCAGAGAAAAAGCAGGTATGGAGCATGGAGATCACATGCTCTGAACACTTGGAGTTTTCCCCAGGCCTCATCTGCACCAGCTTCTAAGATTTCAAAGAGCACTGCCCACATATTTGACATAAGAACCTGCTAGATTAGGCAAAGGCACCATCTAAGTCTGGCATCCTGTTCTCACAGGGGCCAACCAGATGACTATGGGAAGCCCACAAGCAGGACCTGAGCACAAAAGTACCCACCCCTCCTGTGGTTTCCAGCAACTTGTATTCAGAAGCATGTGGCCTCTGACCGCAGAAAGCATAGCCATTGTGCCATTTCCCTGCTCATCTCCACAGCACATAAAGTCTAGAAACTAGGGGATTTCTAACCTTTACTCAGAGAGTAGACCCATTGAAATGAATGAACATGACTAACTTAAATCTAAGTTAGTCATGTTCATTCATTTCAATCGGTCTGCTCTCAGCAGGGGTAACATTGGTGACAACCCTTGCTTTTTATAAAGAAAAAGGAATTCTGTGCCAGATACCAACTTCCACATTTGCGTGGCCTAACCGCAGACAAGAGAACGCACAGAGGAACTCACCTCTTGACAAAAGGAGACAATGTTTTCCCAGAGGGCTTTGGCCTCCCCCTCATCCGTCTGCCGCCGCTTCTCCACATGCATGCTCTCCCGGCGCCGGAGTGGTTTGGCGCCCTTGCGCTGCGACATGTACCCCTGAGGAGTGTGGCAGGCAACACAGTGCTTGGCCTTGAACTCATTGAGCAGGGTGCAAGCTGGGCAAGGCCACTGGCTGGGCGTCTCTGGGGTCACAGGGGGCTGCGAGGGGAAGAGGCGGGCCACTTTGCGCGCCGAGGGGGCTTTCGAGCTGCAGGCCGCGCAGGTGCCCTTGTCCGAGCCGCACTCAGGGCACTTGGGAGCTGACTCGCTCTGCGTGCCGTGTTCCTGGAAGCCATGCAGCTTGGAGGAACCACAGACCTTGCACTTCTGGGAGGCAGTGGGGTTCTTCAAGGTGCACTTGGAACAGGACCAGGTGGTGAAGTCAGGGCTTGATGGGCCGCAGGGAGTGAAACGCACAGAGTCCCCAGCCAAGTCGATGGTGTCGCTGCCCTTCTGGGTGCTACAGGCCTCGCACATGCCAGCTCCCGAGGCACTGAGGAGAGAGCAGGTGCTGCATTTCCAGGGCGATGGGCTCACCTCCATCTCTTCCTCCAGCATGCTCAGCCGCTTGGTGGCCATGAGCTCCTGGAAGCGAATGGCCTTCTGCACAGGTGCCGGCGGGGAGGCAGGCTGGGAAGACTCAGGCACCGGTGGCTGCAGCTGGGGAGGCACCTCGCGGCGGCTACGGGGAACAGGGTTGTTTTGAAGGCCAGGGGAGAAAAGACTAAAGCTTGGCACCTTCTGGCTCTCTTGCTCCATCGTGGCTGCGCCTTGGTTGGCAACTGGATGGCTCTCTGGAGTTTCTGTAGCAACGCTGGGCTGAGGGGTGGAAGGTGCTATGTGGAAGCCTGCAGGAGCAATGACTTCAGGGACGACCAGCGCCTCTGGAGGGATCTTGGGCAGCGAGAGCTTGCGGGGGCCCCCGCAGGCTGAGCAGGAGTTGGCCACAGGGGTGTTGTGAAGGGTGCAGCGCTGGCAGGCCCAGCCATCTTCCAGCCCCACCTCCTCAGGGCTCTTCCCCTCAGAGTCCTCGCCTGAGCTCTCAGCCTTGGGCATCTCCTCCTTGCAGGTCCCCTTGGGCTCTATCAAGATGGTGGGCTTTGGCAAGACTCCATTGATGACAGGCAGTGGGGACCCCCCAGGCCCGGGCTCGGGGGTGAAGCCACACAACTCACAGGCCTCTTTGCCCAAGAAGTTCCGGAAGGTGCAACGGGCACAGGCCCATTTCTGCTCCTCTACACTGAGGCGCAGGATGTGGTTGAGGTCAGGCTTCTGGCGTGGGGCCTCACAGATGGTGCACTGGCGCTGTCCCATGGGGTTCAGGAACGTGCAGCGGGTGCAGGACCATTCCCGCACAGTGGCCATAGAACCAGTAGAGTGGGTTTGGCTGCAAGAGAGCAGAAAGGATGTAGGCCATTACATTGGCAACATTAAGAAGGGAGCAGAGGGAGGTGGAAGTGTTGTTATTGTTATGGACAGCATAGGTGGATGCAGACCATGTACTCTGAACTACTGAACTATGCAATGGATTTACTGGGGCCAGCAAGCCCTTATTTCAGAGCAATTCCTACAATGCTTTTTACAGTCATGGACAGGCACAGGAACTTGTCAGTTCAAGGAGGGACAATCTGGAAGCATTTGCCCTTTCCTTGTCCTTCAAAGAATTAGCTGACACAGCCTCCCTTTACCCAAATTGCAAATCCTGCCATGGTTGTTTTATTATTATTATTATTATTAGTCACTTTGTCTCAAAGTAACTTACTTTTTTTAAAAAAGCATACAATACCAAATTTAAAAAACATCAGGCGATAAAAGAACGTTAACTAAAACTGCTCATCCAGCAATAACATAAAAAAGGACATATCCTATCCTATCCAATTAAAAGATGAACACTAATCAAGAGTGAAATGCTCAATCAATTCAAAGGAGAGCTAAACCAGACACATTTCATGTGGTATGGTGGGACTTTATTTTGTATACCTCTGAACATCAAATACAGCAGCACCTGTCATCAGCCTTTCGAGAAATCTGGGACTCTTAATTTGCTTTTTAGACTGTTTGCAACATTACTTTATGTTGTCACTGATCCCTTTTTTTATTTTTGCTTTTATTTATTTTTTTAAAAAATCAAAAGTGAAATGCCATGGTGAATTGGAAGGTTGTCAGCCTGGTGCCTAAAGGATGACAGTGATGGCATTAGGCATGTGTCTCTGGGGAGAGCATTCTGCAGTCAGGTAGCCACCACTGAAAAGGCCTGATCTCGTGTTGCCACCCTCCCCACCTCCCTCAGAGGAGGCACAGAAAGCAGAGCCTCAGATGATAAACACAAGTTAGGTTCATGGTTAAAACTTTACTTCTGCCTGCCAAGACAGAGGAGACAGCCAGGGGAACCAAAAAACATTTCCAGCTCCAGGCTTCTCATCTTGCTTGGTAAGCTTGCAGCTGCCTTACCAAACAGCAGCAGTTTCTCTTGTATGCTAACTTTAGCACTGAAGTGCTTCCAGGGGCCATGCTTGTAGCGAGCAATTAAACCAGCACTGCACTGCTTTGCTTTTCCCTCACACAAAGAAATGAAGGTAGCCACAGCTTGAAGAATTATTTAAAATGCCTAGCAACCAGCACCAAATTGTTAGAAGCCAGCCCAGTAGAAAGCTGAACACATACTTGTAATTCTTTGTCATCAGAGCAGTGAATGTATGCATATCTGGGTTTGTTGGATCCTAAATCCGGTAGCAGCTACTGCACATTCTTGCTCCATGCGCAAGAGGATGGAGGAAGTTGCCTTGGGCAGACTATCCTTTGCAAACTAATTATATCCAGGACAGCGGTATTTCTCCTTGCCCCAGAATTATCCACTCTCTTCACAGTTTCTTTTGAAAAAGCTGTAGCTCAGTGATAGCGCACATGCTTTTGCATGTGGGGAAAAAAGGTCCCAGGTTCAACCATCAACATCTCCAGGTCAGAGCTGGGAAAGACTTGTGTCTGAAAACCTGGAGAGCCACTGCTAGTCAGCATAGTAGAGAGACAATGCTCGGTCAACGGTGGCTGCCACCATTTCTATACTGTATTCCACCATGAAAATCTGCAGTTAAGTTTGCTCAGTGTTCTTCTATGCCTCCAGAAATCTGTTTACTGTGGGCGATCAGAAACTAGCTGCCTTCATACTCAATTCAGCCCCTTAAGAAGAGCCACTTGGCTGTTCACTAGCCAACCCTGGTCCCCTCTGTGTATTCTGAAAAAACTGGAGGAGGGAAATGGGGGACAGTAGGGAGAAGGATCATCTTCCCTGCATGATTCTCTCGCCTTGACTCCATTATCCCTGCTGCTCTGAGCCAGTAAGAATAACTGTAGACTTGAAGCTCTGTAAGTTATTGGCCTTGGTGCTTCAGTGTAAGCATTAGTAGAGGTTATATCTGGCTCTCCAGAGTTTCAGACCAGAGTCTTTCCTAACCCTATCACGCAATGCCAGGGATCGAACCTGGGTCCTTCTGCAAACAAAACATGGTAGTATTCTACCACTTAACAATGGTTGACTTAACCACATGTTGAAAAATCAGGGATGAGATGCTGATGAATGTGTGTCATTCCAAGTTTCCTTTCAAGGATCTTGTCCACTGCCAACAAAAGGAGTCAACAAACCAACCAAAACCAGATAGGTCACCCAAGGCTAAGGGAATCCATTCAGGGCAAATGAATGAACTGTTCACGAACGGTCTGAAGAAGGGTTGTGGCTCAGCGGATGAGCAATTGCCTTGCATGCAGAAGCTCCCAGATTCAATCCGCAGCATCTGGAGGTGCTCCTGGATCCATCTTTGTCACTAGAGGCCCAGGTGACCTCAAGTAGCTAGGAATGCCTTTTTGCAGCATGGGCTGTTAAGATGGCTGCGGCCATTTCTGGACTGGGATAGCCTGACCACTGTTGCCCATGCACAGGTAACCTCCAGAATGGATGACTATAATGTGCTCTATGTGGGGCTGCCCTTGAGACTGGCCTGGAAGCTGCAGCTGGTGCAAAATAGGGTGATGCAACTGCTGACTGGAAAAGAGTATCCCCAACATGTTACCCTGCTGCTGAAAGAATTGCACTGCCTGCTTGTTAGCTTCCGGGCCAAGTTCAAAGTTCCGGTTTTGGTGTACAAAGCCCTATGCAGCTTGGGACCAGGATACCTGAAAGATCACGTTACTCCTTACATACCCAGTTGATCACTGCCCTCTGCAGGTTAGGGCCTCCTGCAGATACCATCTTATCAGGAGGTCCACTCCACACAACATAGGAAGCCGACCTTTAGTATTGTAGCATCTACCCTTTGGAATTCCCTCCCTTTAAATGTTAGACAGGCTCCATCTCTGTAATCTTTTCGGCACGTACTGAAGATGTTTTGTTTTAATATGTTTTGGAGTATTTTTTAGTGTTTTTGTTTGCCACCCTGGGCTCCTACTGGAAGGAAGCGCAGGATATAAATTTAATAAATAATAAATAAATAAGGTCTCCAGGTATGACTGGGAAAGACCCGCCTGGACAGCCACTGCCAGTCAGTGCAGACAATACAGAGCTAAACAGACCAATGGCCTGACTTGGTATAAGGGACCTTCCTGTGTTCCTACAGACACTCACAAGATGCTTTGGGTGGCCTGGATTCTCCCACACCAACCACCGCAAATGCAAACTGGGACCTTCAGTACTTTGTCAATCTAACAGCCTCAAGCAGCGGGGATTTATTGTGTCCCCTGAGCAACAGTCAGTGATTTTACTTTATTTTATTTTTGGAGGCAGGTGGTGGAAAAAGGGCAAAGGAGCGGTGTGCCTGGCATCAGGCTATGCAGTCTCCCACTCGTTCCTTGGCATTAGCATTCCCACCCTTCCATTCACTTCATCCTTCTCACTGTCACTGTCCTGCTCTTTTCCTCACTCTGCTGCTTTCATAGGACTTCCCTCCCTCCCCATCTCCAGCTGCCCAATTATTTTTCAAGCCCTGGGATGCTGCTGTCCTAGTTACAAGGACATTGCTGCCTGCCATGCGCACCCTGCCTGATGTCTGACTAGTAGCGAAGAAGGAAGAATAAGGGAACACCCTCCCCAGCAATGCACGCACCACTCTGCCTTGGTTGTGGAAGGCCACAGCCTCAGTTTGTTTCTCTTCCATCTGGGCCTACCAATGTGTGGCCAAGCAGTCCTATTCACTGGAGAAGCTGCAAGGATCACCAGGCAAGCCCACTGGATCAGCCTCTCCCAACATTATCTGCTGCTTTGGCAGGGTTCAAGCACGAACAGCAGCAAAACAGCATCCCCTGCTTCTCCCTGAGGTATTTCTGCTTGATGCCCATCACAGCTAGCAAGGGACAGCAGGCATCAAATGCTCCTGCGAATTGAGCCTAAAATTTTTCACCAGCCGAGTTCCTCAGTCTGGGTACTCTTCCATCAGCCTCAGCCAGCAAGGAAGGCTGTTTTTACACAATTACAAACAGAAGTATTAGAGTGGTGTGCGTGTGCTGTGTAGGGCCTAGAGATGTGATTTGGGGGGGACTGTCCCCCTGTTTTTTCTGAAGCCTTTTTTGTGAAAATGGGGGGGGGGGAGGGAGAATGGAAAAATGTGCGTTTTTCCTGAATTTTTCTGGGTTTTCTTTTGGGGCCTTCACGTCTCTAGTATGACCCAGGTGTTATGGGCCTATTTCAAGACCTATTTCAAACTGCCCTTCCTTAGTCTTATAAAATCCCAGATTCTTACTTTGGTTTGCATTCAACGTTAGTCATACTCAGAGTAGACCCACTGAAATTAGTGGACATAATTAACTTACATCTGTTATTTTCAATGGGTCTGCTCCGAATTAAAATTAGTTGGATACACCCCCAAAAGCTCCTGTTGCTATAGATCATTCCCCCTATTCAATTAGTAGCAGTTAGCTAAAATATTATAGTGAGAAGAATACACAGAGAGCTGATGCAGCAAGGTGGCTAAGAGACTGAGCTATGAACCAGGAAATCCCTGGTTAGAATGACATCTGTGCCATAGACTCACTAGGTGGCCTGATCAGCCTCAAGGTCCTCCCCTCCATCTACAATACAGTGAATAATAATATTGACTTACCCAGGGTTGCTTCAATGAGTACAACTAGACAGTGCAACATGGATCACTTTGAACACAAACACGGTATGCAAAAGTAAACTATTACAAGCAATACAATATATTCCTGAGCAGACCATTCTCTCCTTGGTGCAACTTGAGAATGTAAGTATATAAGAAGAACCTACTGGATCAGGCCAGTGGCCCATCTAGTCCAGCATCCTGTTCTCACAGTGGCTAACCAGATGCCCATGGGAAGCCCACAAGCAGGACCTGAGCGCAACAGCCCACTCCCCTCCTGTGGCCTCCAGTAACTGGCATTCAGAAGCATACTGCCTCCGACTGTGGAGGCAGAGCATAGCCATCACGGCTAGTAGTCTTTGACACCTTTCTAATTTATTACTTCTAAATTATAAATGGTTGAAAGCCATCTTGAGTAGTGCACAGACTCTAGGAGGGCGGGATATAAATAGAATATCCTTGCACCCTTGAAATC